>NW_026521812.1:31177500-31555000 GCF_021234435.1 Artibeus jamaicensis
TAGGCATGACTCTGTGACCATAGTGACAAAGGAAAGAATAAAATGAACAAAAACCCATGGTCTTCTGAAGCTTACATTCACAAAGGTTGGCAAGCTTTTTCTATAAAGGACTACATAATAAATATTTAAATATAAAAACCTATATAATATATCTAAAACATAACAACTATGAAAGCAATTATAGACAATGCATAAAAATAGGTGGGGTGGTGCTAAATGAAACTCAAGAGGGACCAGATTTGGTGTGTGGCCTGCAGTTTGCTGACCCCTAGCATCTACTAGAGTAGTACACAAAAACGGAAAGACAATAAAGAAATATTTATTAAGAAGAAAACTAAAGGAGGGAATGGTGATAGAAGTGTGAACCTGTGCGTGTGTGTTTTGGCGGACGGTTTGCAATTTTAGATAAGGAGGCCAGGGAAATTTTCACTTGAGTGAAGAACTAAAGGAAGTAAATGAGTCTAGAGCGACAGCTGAGAGAGCACAGGTGCAAAGGCCCTGCAGTGTCCTGCTCAGAGTGCTCCATTCACTGGTGTCCAATGGTCTAGGCAGCGGGAGTGGAGGAGGGCAGAGAGGAAATGAAGAGAGGGACAGCAACTGTGGGAAGTGAGGCCAGAAAGGCAACTGTAGAGACTTTGTTTACACCTGAGTGAGATGGAAAATCACAGGAGGGACTGGAGTAAAGGAGTAGAATGGTCACTTTGGCTACTGCTTTGAAAAACAGATCGCAGGTAGTCAGTTGAGGAGGCCAGATAGCAGGTTACAGTGACCATCCAGCCAGGAGCTGATGGTGATGGGAACCACAGTGGCAGCAGTGGAGGTGCTGATAGGTGACTGGCATTTAAGATTAGGTTTTTAAAGTGGAACTAGGGTTTCTGGAACATCTGTTTGATTGAAGAGAAAGACGATCTCAGAGTTACTTCAAGGTTGGAACTAGAGCAACCCCCAACATGGACTTGCCATTTACCAAAATGAGTACACCTGCAGGAAGAGGAGTGCATATCAAGGCCATGGCTTTGGAAGTAATGTTGGACTTTTTTTGTGGACATGGAAGTGAAGATGTCAAGCAAGCAGGTAGATATATGAATATAGAGTTGAGGGGAAAGTTCTAGGCTGGGGTTATAAATTTTAAAATTGTCAGCATATAGATGGAATTTAAGGCCATGAGATTGAATGAAATCACTAAGGAAATGAATGTAGATAGGAAGGAAAATGTCGGAAGACTGAGCCTCAGGCCACTCCAATATGAAGTCAGGGAGATTAGGAATAATCAGCATAGATGGAGTCCCTTTACACTTAGGCCCTTTAGTATCAGAGTCTTTGAATATATGATGTTTTGAAATTGCAGACTTAATTGACAGTGGAAAATAATTGCAGATATTTTACACAAATTTAAAGAAAAATTTAAAAAATAACAACATCTTTCTTTATTGGGATCTTGCTATATGTATACTCCTGGGCCTGAAAATAGTTTAAGCAACAGGGGAGAGATGAACAGGGTCCAGCAGAAGTAATGCCATTGAGTGTGGTTGGTAGGGTACATGAATATCTCACAAGAGATGAACAGCAATTCAAACATTTCACCTAAAATGTCATATGGTGTGCTTGAGTGTGATAGTGTTATGTTACAGAATTACACACTTATGATTTTGTAATGAAAGATTTTTATGTAGTATAAAGGGGCATTATTTGTGCCAGGCCCTGTCTGTGAGAGTAAGTTTCTTGCTAAGTAAGAGCAGGCTCTGGGTCTCTTTGTCTTTCTGCCCAGTGCCCGGCACATACAGAACTTCCATGTCCTTTTCTACAGAATGATCAATTTTAAGTTGGTGCTTGACTGAACTGCTTATACTAATCTGAGGATTGCCGAGTCTGAGAAAGTACAACTAGGTCTATGACCGTTCATTTTATATTCCGAATACATTTTTGCAAATGCCATTGCAAAATGAGTGCAAAATGCAACAGCTAGCTATTGATAAGCAATGAATTGTTGGGCTTTGATGTCAAAGAATTGGAAGTATCAATATATGATATTGTAGCAAGTATCAAGGAGCAAGGAGGCAAATGATGTATTCTAATCCTGGCACTACCATCAATGTCATCTTCTCTGGGTGTAGTTTTCTTGTCTATAAACTGTATGTTCTATTGTCCTTTCATAATCTTTTTGGGCATTTTTTCCTATTGTTTTGATAAATTGCTTTGGCTTGGGTTAAACTTTCTGAATGATGTCTGCCAACAGTTGATGGTAATGTATTTTACCTAACTCTTTAATTATATAGTGAATTCAGTGTTTTTCCAAAATATTTCACATATATTTTATATTTCACACACATTTTATATTTCACACAAAATTCAAGGGGGGGCACATGTAGTTCTCCATTTGAATAGATGCAATATCTCCAAGAGGAATTTACATTTTCTGTGCACAATATCACAAACCAAAACAAGGAAGACCTCTTAAATACAGGTGAAGTAGTTGAAAATGATGGTCACTTAATAAGAGCTGCATTGACGGCTTCCCTCTTCTTTTTCTCTCTGCGCTCTTTTGTTGCTGCCAGACTGTCTCCTAGCTGGAGGTGACAGACAGCCCCGGTCCGGACTGCATCTACAGACAACCCATCTGGGAATTGTCTTTGCAAGTTTCAAAGCTGTTCCCTATGGCAAAAACCACTTTGTAAGTCTCTTTTTGAACTTGAGGTTCTGTTTAAATGTGCTCTAACAGTTATGGCCTGGTGTGTGACTGGAGTGGACGGTGCTGCAGATGCTGGGTGGACATGCCCTGCAGTCACTGCTTAGGAGCTGTGTCCTGTGTGGAGGCACCCAGGGAGTGTCTGCCATTCCTGCTGTCTGACCCTTTCTGTGAACACTTCTTTTCCCATGTTTTAGATTCCCTACTTAAGCATACATAAGACAATAGGAGGTTTGGGGGTAACCGTGGCTTTATCCATTTTAACCTTTGATTCCTTCCATACTTAAACTCTTGTGGGTACAGATAACTTATGTAACACCTTGTGAAGTAGTTAATATATAAAATAACATCGTATTTTATTTTTATTTTATTTTTTCCATTACCATTCATCCCTCTTACACACTCTTCTACCTCCACCTATGCCCTTTAACCACAATCACCACACTGTCGTCTGTGTCCATGAATCCTTTTTCTTTTTTTGTTTGATCCTTTTACCCTCTAACCCCAAACCCCACCAGCAACTGCTGTCAGCCTGCTCTCTGAGTCTGTCTCAATTTTGCTTGTTAGTTCATTAGATTCCACATATGAATGAAATCATATAGTATTTGTCTTTCTCTGGGTGGTTCTTTCACTTAGTATATAATGTTCCCCAAGTCCACTTATGCTATCACAAAGTGTAAATTTTCTTCTTTTTCATGGCCAAGTAGTTTTCCACTGTGTACATGTCCCATGGTTGTTTTATCCACTCCTCTACCAATGGGCACTTGGGCTGTTCCAAATCTCGGCTATTGTAAATATTGCTGCATTGAACATAAGGGTACCTTTATTGTTTCAAATTAGTTGTGTTTCTTCTGACAAATTTCCAGAAGTGGAAACTCTGGGTAATGAAGCAGTTCCATTTTTAATTTTTTGAGGCAACTCCATGCTGCTTTCCACTGTGGCTGCAATTATATTGCATTTAAAGTTATGTAATGATAGGCGAGAGGTTTGTTGTGTTGATTTCGAATGCTGAAGACCAGGAGGAGCAGATACTGCTAATAAGCCATGGGATGTAACTGGCACCCTGGGACTCAGAGCAGAGCAGAGGAAGCTAGGCGAGCAATGGGGCAGGTGGGACATTCAAGATTCCCGTTCAAGGTGAAAAGGAAATATGATGCAACCATTAAACCAATATATCGCAGTTGACTCTTGGAGATTTGGCTATGAATACAACTGTATTTCCCCCTTTCTGATAACAGATTGGACCAACATCCCTTTTAGATATTTCAGGATAGAATGACACAGCTATAATTGTGAAGGCTATGTTTTCTTTCTTTCTTTCTTTTTTTATTAAAAAGTGACATACAAATGTGTTCTTTTTAAATAAATGTTTTATTTATTTATCTTTAGAGGGGAAGGGAAGGAGAGAGGGAGAGAGAAACATCAATGTATAGTTGCCTTTCGTGCATCCCTTGCTGGGAACTGGCCTGGTCTGCAACCCAGGCATGTGCCCTGACTGGGAATTGAACTGCGATTGTTTGGTTCACAGGCCCGCGCTCAGTCCACTGAGCCACACCAGCCAGGGCTTATTTCTTTATATATATTTTTATTATTGTTCAAGTACAGCTGTCTTCATTTCCCCCTCACCACTTCCCCTCATGTCAGCCACCCCCACTTCCCACCCTTGATCCTACCTGCCTTTGGTTTTGTCCATGTGTCCTTTATATATGTTCCTTTTCCTCCATTATCCCTTCTTCCTTTTCCCCCCATTATCCCTTCCCCCCTTCCCTCTGGTTACTATCAGTTTGTTAATATCATTAAATTTTGGACAGTTTCACTGCTAATTATTCTCCCCTCAAAGGACAATATAGAAATGAGTGAGTGGCATGCCACCATGTCACATTAGGATTTAGCAGAATGAGCTGCAGAAGGAGACAAGATCCAGCGAAAGCACATATATTAGCAATATTCTCTTCTTCCTGGAGGAATAATATGGTGACAAATGTAACCCAGAAGAGCTGATGGAGAAATGTAAAATTTAAGAACAAAATGATACTTCCTTATGTGCATTTATTCAAAATATTTCAGTTAAATTTTCATAGGAGAGACTAAGGAGGAAATTTCATGAAGTGTGAGAAATTCCTTGTGGAAATTTTAAAGAGAATTAAAAGATAAAAAACAAAACAAAACAAAATACAAAACAGGAATAGCATGGTGGCACCGATGGATGAATCCCAGCAAGCAAGAAAACTGGCTTTGGGGAGAACAATAGGGTAAGTAATGCTAGGTTATGTTCAAAGTGCAGAATTTGGGGGATAAAGTAGAGCAAGTGCCAAAAGAACGATGGACTAAACACACTAGAATCATGTGATAATTAATTTTATATCAATCTGACTGGCCTAACGATTGCTCAGAGAGTTGATAAAACATTATTTCTGTGTGTGTCTATGAGGGTGTTTCTGGAAAAGATTAGCATTTAATTCAGGAGACTGAGTAAAGAGAGTCCTTCTCACCACTGTGGGTGGGCATTAATCAATTCCTTGGGGAAGGTCTGAATAGAACAGATAAAAAGAAAGGAAGGGAGAATTTACTCTTTCTTTTTGAGCTGGGACATCTTTTTTCTCCTGCCCTTGGACATCAGAGAGCTGGTTCTTGGGTCTTTTTTGACTCGGGAACTTTCATCACCACCACCCCCCGCCCCAGTTTCTCAGGCCTTGGGACTTGGACAGAATTATACCATCTATTTCCTGGTTCTCACATGAGCCAATTCCTATAATAAATCTCCTCGTGCATCTCTCTCTCATTGGTTCTGTTTCTCTGGAGAACTAATACAGGTAATGTTACTAGACTCTAACGTTTCAGTAACTTAAAATGCAGACAAATATTGGAAAGCATAGAATATACTGCATCATATGACACATTAGCACACATTTGAAAGAAGGTTGGCTCCTAGACAATACAGGCTGTTGTTTTAAAATAGGTCTTCAGTGTAGAAATCATTGGAGGAAAGATATCACAATATCTGTATCTCTAGACAGAGAGAATGCAACTTTACCTTAAGGCTGAAGAAATTTTGTAAAGTGGGGTCATTGAGATTAGACAAATCAGCAATGACCAAAATAAGTTCTGGAAGGAGCTAATGAATGGCAAGGCTCATCTAGCCAGCCTTAGAAAGCATGCCCTTCAGGATTTTCCCTGTTTTCATAATAAATTTTAATTGAAGGAGAAAGCCAATATTATAAGAATCAGAAAGAAACAGGATGGTACCTCAGTTTAGATTACTTTATAAATAAGTAAGCTAGAAGTAACTGTGTAGAGGCTAATATTGCCCACTGCATTACGAATGTTGGGATTGAGAAATTATAGGCCTTTCTTTTATGAGGATGAAGTAAGTCCAAGGCACCTCCTACCTTTTCCTCTCCTCTCCAATGAGCATTGAGCATCATCCCCTTTCTGTCTGCCAGTGTAGGAAGGAGACACATACTAGGAAATTCTGAGTCTTAGAGGATTCCTCCATAATGTTAGGGAGGAATGGGAATAGTGGAGGTGGCTGGGGAATTGGTTTGAGGTCCAGGACTGATCATATGGAGCAAGAAGCAAATGGTTCGAATCCACAACAACATCCCGAGCTCTAAACCTTCCAACTTGGACTGTAAAATTTCAGTCAGGTCTTTCTCATGAAGACTGGTGAGACTCCAGGAAAATGTGTGCACAAAAATGGAAAAAGAGGTACACTGCTTTAGTTTTTTATCATTGTGTAACAAAGGATCACAAATGTAGATGCTTAAAATAGCACACATTTATTTTCTCACAAGCATAGCTCAGTTGGGTTCTCTGCTCAGGGTCTCATAAGGCTACAGTCAAGGTGTTCACTGAATTTGTTCTCATCTGGAGCACAGGGTCTTCTCCCAACCTCATTCATGTGGTTAGTGGAATTCAGGCTTACAGCATTTTATCTCTTTTTAGTTTCTTGTGGCTGAAGGACCAAGGTCATCATTTCCTTCAGGCCACCTCTCTCAATAGGCGATTTCCAGCAAGGCAGGTTGCCTCTTTAAGTAAGACAAAGAGCATTTTTCTCTTCAGCAAAGGTCCAATTCCTTTCAAAAACTCCTACCTGATTCAGTCAGGCCCACGAAAATCCGATGAAGCTCCACCCCAGAAAATGTCTTCATCTTTTCACAGGAGTGACATCCCGTCAGAGTCGCCAGCCCTACCCACACTCCAGGGAAGGACATTATGAAGGGCCTGATACCAGAGGTCAGGAACATGGACATTGTCTTAGAATTTGACTCCCTCATGTGCCGGTGAGGCTATCGTTGGACCTCAAATAATAACTGCTTTTCAACTATTCTACCCACGAAAAGTATTTGGTGTCTGCTCTATTTTCAAGGTCTAAAAAGATACAAACATCACAGTCCTACCAGCTGGTTTGACTACAATGGCGGCCGTGAGTTCAACCACTACTGGGTGTTGTCCCACTCCAGGTCACTACTGTACATAAGGGATTCCCCACCCCGACCTCCACAGACCGTTGTGCAAATGTGTGTAAGAGAGAGGCCCAAAGGCCCTTGGTGTAGCTTCATCTATTCATCAGCCAACATATTCCCACACACTGTGGATTAAGAAAGAAGCGTTCTTCTTATATGAGCTTAGAATATGAAGAACAACAGCATATTTTTAGTTAAATTCCACCATTTAAGGAGTGTTCTAGAAAGACTGTTCTGTCAGTAACGTTAAGGAGTCCAATGTACCAACTAAGAGAAGGAGTCCAATGTACCAACTAAGAGAAGTAAGAACATAATTTTGGGAATTTCACAGATCTTAAAGACAATAGCAGGATATGCACAACACATGGGTGATTCTCCCCCTAGGCACACACATATGCCAAACTGTGGGTGGCACATGTATGGAGGCTAACTTTCTTCTTGGTTTATAGAGCCTTTCTGACCAAGACAGAGATTCAAGGAATCACGCCCTTGGAAAGAAGTCTGACTGGCAGGAATCGAAGGTTTAGAGCTGTTCCTATTATTCTCAAGGACATCTTTCCTCCTTTATCCAGGAGGCTAAGGCAACTTTGGTAAACCTGCTGAGTAACCTCAGGAAGAAACAGGAGAGTCTTCAAGAAGTCATTTAGACCAGGCCACTCGAAATGAAATCATTAGTTTTACAATCTTTATCTTAATATTTAGAAGTAGCTCCAGCTGACTATTAACCTATATCTTGGGGTTAGTGACAAAAAAAATGATTAGGAAGGCCTGCTTCAAGTTGTGCCAGGCAGCTCTGGCAATTCATTATAATACTGGGCACCAGAATAAACACCGGTACACCTGGGTAAGGTGTCCTCGGTTTCAGTTGGGAGTTGAAATCTTATGCAAGATCTGGGAATAAATGATCAACAAAACTGAGAAACTGCTGAAGTGCTTCCTGTAAGTGCCAGTTTTCACTTTATGTGTCAAGTAAAAGTTTTACTTTAAGATCAGAAACAAGATAAAAACCTACACTTTCACCACTTTATTCGACATATTATTGGAAGTTTTAGCCACAGCAATCAGACAAAAAAAAGAAAGAAATTGGAAAGAAAGAAGTAAAATTGGAATCATTTGCACATGACATGACACTATATATAAAGAACCCTAAATATTCCACCCCAAACTATGAGAAGTAATAAATAAATTCAGTAAAGTAGCAGGGTACAAAGTTTAATATTCAGAAATTGGCTGTATATTTTATATATCAGTAACAAACTATCAGGAAGAGAAATTAAGAAAACAATAATTTACACCTGCATCAAAAAGAGTAAACTATCAATGAATAAATTTAACCAAGAAGGTGAAATATCTGAAAAACTCTAAGACACTGAAGAAAGAAATGGAAGGAAACACAAATAAATGGAACAAAATAATGTGCTGATGGATAGGAAGAAGTGACATCATAAAAATGTCCATATCACCCAAAGCAATCTACAGAGTCAATACAATCGCAATAAAAATACTAATGGCATAGTTCACAAAACTGGAACAAATAATCCTAAAATTTATATAAAATCACAAAAGTCCCCAAATAGATAAAGAAATATCAAGAAAGAAATAAGAACAATGCTGCAGGTCTCATACTACTTGATATCAAACTATACTATAAGGCCGTAGTAATTAAAGCAGCATAGTATAGTATAAAAACAGACATGTATATCAGTGGAACAGAATAGAGAGCCCAGAAATAAACTTAGACCTCCAGGGTCAAATTAATCTATGACAAAACAGGCAAGCACATGTAATGGGCTACAGATGGTCTATTCAATAAATGGTGTTGGGAAAACTGAACAGGTACATGAAAGAAAATGAAATGGGATCACTTTCTTATACCAATAATAAAAATAAACAACATGGATTAAAGACTTACATGTAAGACTCAAAACCATTAGACTCCTATGGGAAAACATAGGCAATAAACTCACTGGCATTGGTCTTAGCTGTATATATTTTTTGGATATGTCTCCTAGGGCAAAGGCAACAGGAGCAAAAATAAAAAAAAAATGGACTACATCAAATTTAAGGTGTTTTGCATCACAAAGGAAATCATTACCAAAACAAAATGAAAGGCAACCTACAGAGTGGGAGAAAATATTTATCAATGATAAATCTGATACGGGATTAATATCCAAAATATGTAAAAAATTCATACAGCTCAACATCAGATAAACAAACAACTTGACTAATTAATGGGAGAAGATGTAAATAGACACTTCTCCAAAGAGGACACACAGATGGCTAACAGACACATGAAAAGATGCTCAATATCACTAATCACCAAGGAAATGCAAATCAAATCGACAATGAGATATCATCTCACACCTGTCAGAAGGACTATTGTCAATAAATCACCAAACAGCACATGTTGGTAGGGATGTGGAGAAGAGGGAGCCCTCCTTCACTGTTGGTGGGATTGTAAATTGAAGCAACTATTATGGACACAGTGTGGAGGTTCCTAAAAAATTAAAAATAGAACTATCATAAGACCTAGCAATTACACTTCTGAATATTTATCTAAAGAAAACAAAAAACACTAATTTAAAAAGATATATGCACCTCTATTTATTGCAGCATTATTTACAATAGCCAAGATATGAGAGCAACCTCAGTGTCCCCAGATAGAAGAATAGATAAAGAAGATGTAGTACATATATACAATGAAATATTACTAGGCCATGAAAAGTAAAATCTTGCCATTTGCCACAACATAGCTGGACCTAGAAGGTATTATGCTAAGTAAAATAAGTCAGACAGAGAAGTACTAATGCCATATGATTTCACTTATGTATGTGTAGAATCTAACAAACAAGATAAGTGAAAAAACAAATCAAAAACAAACTTATAGATACAGAGAACGAATTGATGTTTGCCAGATGGGTGGAAGTTAGGGGAAGGAGTGAAAAAGGTAAAAGGGATTAAGAAGTACAAATTGCCAGCATTATAAAAGTAGCAACAACAATGTAAAGTACAGTACACAGAATATAGTCAATAATATTGTAATAACTGTGTATGATGTCAGATTGGTACTAGACTTATGAGGGTGATCACTTTGTAAGGTATATAAACATCTAAACATTCTGTTATATACCTGAAACTAATATAGTATTATATATTTACTGTAAAAATAAATTCTGAAAAATTTTGGTAAAAAATAGAACATGTATCATGGAAAACATCTCTTATGTTTTCCATGTGTTAAGGGGGTGGTTTATGTCAGTATAGATAGTAATGATAACAAAATTCATGGTTTCAATTAGTTGCCATTAACCAAGTAGGACCAGAAAGAAAACATATCCTCACCTTTATAGAAGAGATGCTTTGAAAGAAAGACTTAACAGGAAGGAAGAATAATGAATGACATTCCCTAAAAGTACAAGCTCAAAGATGCTCCGCATCTGAGCTGGGTGGTGGTGGGTGGGCAATCTCCCAAGCCTCTCTAGGAGGCAAGTCGCTGCCTCCACCATGATCTGGAAGCCCAAAAGGCCAGCCTGTAGGCCTCTGTCCACCCAGGACAGGAATGGGCATAATGCATTTTTTGTAAGAGATGAGTACCAATGAATCAGGGACAGGTCTCTAAAGGGTACTGGGTAAAGTCACCAATAGGCTGACTCTTCAAAAACTAGCTAAGTGTGTCCAAGGGTTACGGTTGAGTATCTATGGAGCACTGACATAATCAGTTCAGTCATTTTAAAGAGGATTCTACTCCATTTTGGGAGGACTCTAGTATTTCCAATTCGAAGAAAATGTGGCAAGACAGGTAAACATCTTTATTCCCTTAACCTCTCCCATTCTAACTAACACTACCACAGTACCAGGAGTGATTATTACTAATAATAGTGATCATGTATTTGTTCCACTCAGAGTAAAGGGAAAACCAGGATGAAGTAGCTGGGTGGACTATGCAGACCTTGAGCACAGTATGTAAAAGAACATAAGAACTTTGGGCATATGGTGCAATTGATCCCAACTCAGTGGGTAGGAGCAGGATAAAGCTGGGATCCTGGAGAGCAGGAGGGAAATTAGAAAAAGGAGAAGGAAGAAAAAAAAAACAGAGAGTGATGATGTCACCTGGACTTTTAAGGTTGAATTTTATAAGAATATAAACCAGATCGCCCAGGGGTAACACAAAAGTAACTCTCACCATCTTTTCATTTCAAACCAGGAGTTATCTAGATCCAGCCTTTTGCAGGAGGAGAGCATACTTGCATATCCTTGAGACACTGCTGCTGCAGCGGTGGTTACCTGTGGTTCACCCTTGTAAGCTTAGATTCCCACAATGTTCTCTCTTCTGAGTACAAGTGTTAAGTGGCTCAAATGAGGTAACAAATGGCACTGTTACCTGACTCAGTAATGATGATGATGAGGGAGGTCTCCCTTCTACGCTGAGACTTACACTTTCACATTCAGTGGTGGTAACTTTAGATCAACCCAAATATGGACTCACCCCCCAGAATGGGCATATGCGGGGAAATACACGTGTTCTCATCAAATAAGTAGGTCTTTCCCTATCAACCACATTTGTTGTTCAGCTATTTTCAATAAAATGAAGTGTTTTGTAAAATGTTCTGTTTCCTTGGTGATTTTTCAAAACTGCTGGTCGATGTGCTCGCAGTCTCATCCATACCCTTGTCTGGGGTTGTGTAACTGCAGGGAAACATGACCAGGATGCCTGTGACAAGGATGTGACCCTTCCTGTCGACCCAATGACACCAGGCTGGAGAAAGGCACCTTAAACTATTTCAGTTATAATAAGGTTATAAAATAGTACTTCAGGTTTTGCCATGCTAATCCTCTCTTTAAAACAGGTCATTTCTCCTTAAAATAAGGAAATTCTGGTAATAGGAACAATGGTATACAAATAACAAGGCCTAAAATAGCAAGGTATAGCACTCATCACCAGAACCAATTAACGGGCCTCTGAGTAAAGATATTTTATTCATTTATTTAACTAGTTGAAAATTCTGTATTATTTTACTGATTTAGAATTGAATAGTGGCAGGAGAGGTCCTGAATTATTAAAAATTCGTAATTCACTCAAAAAAATCTAAAAGAAAATTCTTATCAAAGGACTATTTTGTATAAATGTACATGTTTTTTTTTAGTTCATGAATTATATATTTGTATATAATATAAAGCAACTGTATTTCAGCTGTGTGTGAAAGGCCAGAACATTTTACCCAGGTCTCTGGGGATTTTACCCTCAGCATATCATCTACAACTTTAGATAATTCCTACAATTATATATTTTTATATATATCATTGAAAATGAAGTATAACACTTGAAAGGTTCTATTTTGACCAATTCTCATGATAGACTTTGTTAGGGATGCTAAACTTCCTTGGAAACATACAACTGTATTTACATGTTAGTTACTTTTTCAAAATGTAGTCAGATATATTATTACAATGTGTCCAAATAAGTTGTTTTGCAGTCTTTTCCATATGAAATTATACTTAATAGTTAAAGGTTGAATTTTAAACTATTAAAAATAATGAGGTGTTCAAAAATGTAAGCAATTTGACAATACAGATCAGTTAGTGCACTGGTGTGAGCTCCTTCTATCCGTCTTTGGGGGTTATCCTGCAAGGTCTTGACCAAGTGTTTGAACTTCTCTGACTCTGAAGTTTCCTTGGTAAACTGATGGTCTATTAACTTTGTCAGAAATGTTGTCAAAATACATGTAAAAATACTTAATTTTATAGGCCAAACAGCTTTGTAGGGGGAAAGCATGTGAGTGCGTACTTACGGCACCTTCTGTAGGCTGAGGCGAGGTACACAGAAGCAGGAGGCCTGAGTGATGCAGGGGCGTGGCATGTGTGTGAGTGAGCATGTGCATGTGTGCACGCAGAAAGGTACAGGCGGGCCTTAGGGACTGGGAGGGAATGTTGCTGAAATATGTGCTGATGAAATAAAAGATTAATTCTTTTTTTTGACAGTGTGAAGTTAATAAATCCTACATTGTCACCTCATCTGGGTGCTTTGGGAATAGGAGAATATATATGAGGCTTGGTTCCTAAACTCAAAAAGCTTAATCTCCTCAGCTTTAGGGATAAGAAATTATGGATGAAATAATACACAGACCTCTCAATTGACTGTGCATGTGCAGTAGGGGTGGATGGGGGACTGACTCCAATGATGACAATGACTAACAAAAATTACAGAAGAGAAAGATTAATGCAGGATAGAAATACTCAGGAAAAATATATTAGAAAACAAGTATTTAAGTTGTTTTCAGAAAATTGAATTATTTTATTTTATTATTATTATTAGATTATTAGGTCTTCATGGATCCTTTTAGAAGAAAAGGCTATGAGGCCTTGTAGAAAGATGCATTAGCTCAGTAACCTGACGAGCCCTCCATGCTTCCTTCACTCCCACTGAGGCACCTCCGCTCCAGGCCTTCTCTGCCCCCTGCCCCCTGGGACCCTTGGGTACCCATGCTTCCCAGTCCATCTCTCAGAATTCCCTACATTCTACTTATCAATGATTATTGTATCTGATGTCCACACTGGCCTATGAACTTTTGTATTTTTAACAATTATGACTAACACTACACCCAACACTTGGGGCTCCCAGGAAACTGTGCTGCACATCGCTGACTAATGTGGAGACCCTGGTCAGAAACTGTACCTGACCCTGGAGATGTAAGCCACAGGGAACCAGCTTTTGCAAATGTGGTTTCTGAAGAGGCAAGTTTCACAGACTCCTAGACCTGAGGGGTGCAATGAGGTTGGAAAGGGTATATATTTTATTCCATCATTTAATAACTGTATCACACAGGTGGAAAGGGAGAAAGATACTAGGCTTTACCAACAGAATAGAAGTTTTTACTTTTGGAATGTAAAGTAGAACTGAACTGAGTATCACTAAAAATGTTGACTTTGGGTGGATGAGGTGAAGAGGTGGGGGAGGGAGAGAAGGAGAGAGAGAGAGAGAGAGAGAGAGAGAGAGAGAGAGAGAGAGAGAGAGAGAGAGAGGCGGGCAATTACCAGCACCATCTTAAGTCAAACTGAATCCTTTTGGAAACAAAGTGTCCTGAGTGCTCATGCTCACAGCAAGACACAGGTTTCAAGAGTAAAGATCAGGTCTTTGAACCCTGCTGTGAAAGGCCACTTTTTCCAAATCAAAGGGTAGGATGGCCTGCAGTTTTGCTCTGCGACTCTGGCGCTGATCAAAGCCTTTATTTGCTTCTTGCTCTTTCAAACAGAGAGCTAGGAATGGCCGATTAGCGCCCTAATCTTCATATTCTCAACTCATCTGATTCCAAGTTTAGAGAACAAGGATTCTCTAACACCCCCAGGTTACAGAGCCCCAACATGCCTGAGGTTTCCTTCAATACAATAAATTCTCACTCATCTGGTTGTCAATGGTTGATAATTGGAATCAAATAGAGTTACTTGTGATTCTCATTGGACAGAGATCTCAAAAACATCTTTGCTTAAACAAAGCCTGATGTGTTTAAATAATACCACAATAGAAGCAAGCCCACAGGAAGTGGGCAAAACAGAAAAATCACTGTACTCCCCTGCCTGACCAATGCCTCTCTGGGAGCAAACACTGTAATGTGGTCTGCTTCAGGCTTATATCTGACTCTGCTAGTAGTCATTCAGTGTTCTCTCCCATCAGGGTTTCAACTCCTCTCCCCATCATAAGCAGTAAGCAATACTTCTGTGTTCTCTGCATCAGAACCCAACCCCCCCAGGCTGGTTCCACTCCCCACTAAGGCAGGAAAGTAACAGGGGAGGACCAGCAAACTAACCAGTATATTTGTAGAAGAGAGTGAGAAGTTGGACAGAAGGTCATGGATAAGAGCTAGAAAGGCTTTGGCTTTTACTCTAATAGAAGAGGGGTGTATTAATAGGGTTATGAGTAGGGGCATGATCTAATCTATGCTGCAAAAGGACAACTTGGTTACTGTGTTGAGAGAAGCCTAGGGCAGACACAGGGAACCCCACTACCCACTGTCAGCCATCCAGGTGAAGATTATGGCGGCAGCGTAGAGGGTAAGATGTGGTTGGAATCTGGATCTAATTTGAAAGTACAGCAAACAGAATTCCATAGTGAATTTGATTTGGGGTGTGAGAAAAAGATATATCAAGAATGCTGGAAAAGTGGAATTGTTATCAGCTAGGACAGAAAAGCTTAAAGAAGCAGCAAATTTGAGACGTCAAAGATCCTACCAGAAAACAGGTTAAAAAAAATGAAGCTTTTTCTTTTTTTCCTGTTGCAATACAAGAAGCATATGAATATGACTCTGCTCTGCCTACTGGCAATTAGAAGAGGTTTTATAGCTTATAATCATTAGTTGGCCATAATAAAAAGGACCTGAAAAAGAGAAATACGAAGTGGAGAGTAAGGAAGAGATAAGTTAGCAGTTCTCAGATCCTAGAAACAAATGACCTAAGCTAGTGGTTCTCAAATTCGAGTGTGCAGCACAGTCACAAGGAGGATTTGATAAAACACAAATTGCTGATCCATTGGATCTAGTGCACAGGTGGCAAACACAAGGCCCACAGGCTGAATCCGGCCCTCCACCTTGTTTTATCTGGTCCGGCACCTTGTTTCTACCTGGCAGCATAGCCATGCTCTTGATTAGCTGTTAAAGAGCAGTTACATTTATACAGTCCTAAAATTACATTTGGCCCTTTGGAGGCAACCTTGAGGCTGCTGTAGCTCCCAGTAAGTTTGACACCCCTGACTTAGAGAATCACTGGCCAAAGGGCCAGCAAGTTTGAGTTAAGTACATTCTGCAGTTCAGAATTTATCAAGAAAACAAGCAGTGTAGACCTAAGCTTTGCAACTCTTACAGGAATATCTGAACCATTGGTGAAGGGTAGTATCTGGAGCTTAGTTTTGGACAGGTAGTTCTACCTGTGAGTCGAGTTTGAGACAGAGCGAGATCTGGGCTAGAGATATTAATTGGGAATTGCTGGCTAAGAGATGAAATTTAAGATCATAAAAAGTGAGAAACAGATGTTCAAAATGGTTTATATACTATAGAAATAGAAAGATAAAATAGAGATTGAAGATGAAGAAGAAATGATACTTATGTCAACTTTGATTAATACCTGTATTTAATAACTATTATTTTGTTATAATGGATTTATTGAGGCCAAAATCAGGAAGCTTTATTTCCTTCATTTCTTTTTGTGCCCCTCCCCTAATATGAGGTATCTGAGACCCAGATATTCAGTTGCATGACCAGGGTCACAAAGCTAGTATGGGACATTGTATTTCCCAAAGATGGCAGTGACCTTGTCTCACATTCTTAGTGCTATTTCAAAATGTGACCTTGGCATCCATCCATCCAGAGGCGGTGGTTTTTGTTGCCTCTCCTTAAATCAGATCAGGCTTTTGACTTGTCCATAACCAACAAAAGGCATCAGTCCAGATGTTGCATGATTTCCAAGGCCCTGCCAGACAAGGTGATACAATTTCCACCTTATTTGGTGAAATATTCCTGTTGAAACCCTAAGCCTCAATGTATGAAGTTCAAATGCCATAAAGTTGCCAAATGTGAGTAAGGTTAAACCAGCCCGTATAGAAAGACAACATGGAGAATTCTGGGGCTACATATGAGAAAGAGAGAGAGAGAGAGAGAATGACTGGACAGCACCCAGCTGCAGGAGCCACTCCTTGCTCAACCCCAGCCATCACGTCACAGCAGCTGTGGGAGAGATCCCATGCTTTGCCATGCCAAGCCTTCACTGAATTCCTGACACACAGAAACTGTGAAAAATAATAGCGTGCTATTAAAACACTGAGTTTTAGGGTGATTCATTCTAACTTAATTTTTCAAATTTGCTTGATCACCAAAACTTTTCTGGGAGTAGAAGGAGAATGTCAAACTTGTATTCCACCAAATTTTAAAAAATATCCCCTGCTTCCACCAAGCAAATTTTACTTTGTGATTTGGTTTCCTAAAGAGACCTCTGTACAGAGCAGTGGGTTATACACCAGTCAACATGTCTATTTATTAATCAGTACAAATTTATAAACTAGGATTTCAATGTATCTATTATGGTTGAACTTGGCTCTCATGAGTTAGTCCTCAGAGCTTCTCATGTGGAGAAAAATACCACATATTTAACATGTAAGGCTGAGCCCCGGATGTATGGTGACCCTTCCATAGAGTTAGGCTGAACTTCCACTGATATCTCCTAAATGTGGTTAAGACATACCTAGTTTATTTATATTTGACTACCCCCACACAAACAATAAATTCTCTGCTCTAAAAAAAGTCAGGATCTGTCAAAAATTCTTAGAAGATAGTTTGCCATTTTGTGCTTAACAGATGATATAGAAATTTCATAAATTTCCTTTTTCAAAGATTTTATTTATTTATTTTTAGAGAGTGGGAAAAGAAGGGAGAAAGAGAGAAATATCCACATGTGAGAAACAGATCACGCTGCCAGCAGGGACCTTGATCCACAACCCAGCCATGCGCACTGACCACGAATTGAACTGGGAACCGTTCAGTACACAGGCTGGCGCGCTCAATCCACTGAGCCACACTAGCCAGGGAAAAAATTTATAAATTTCAAGGGAAGTTTTCAATGGGGTCTTTACTGGATTGTGGGCACAAGGCTATTTTGTAGCCTCATGGGCTAAAAGTTGGAGAGTCAGTCCTTAGCTCACTTCTGCACTAAACTCTGAATGTCTCTTGCTACTTCAACGATGCTAGGTCTTAGGAATTTCTAAAAAGAACTCCATTAATTCTGATAATTAGATCACTCATACTGGACTCCATCAAAGCAACAATGCAAACTCCTTCTGAAGAGAAACCCAAGAGACAAGCCGTAGAGGAATATCCTCTGTGCAAATAATTCTACTGACCAGAGAATAGACACAGAAGAAGTTGTACTTTTATTTTTCATTGCAGGATAACTCATCCATACACATAGCTTTACTTAACATCTGTAAGCAAATTACTTCTATCTAGCAGACCCTCACATAGTTGAAAATTCATGTATAACTTTTGACTCCCCAAGAAAACTTATAAACATTCCTCAGTATCCGCTAGGCATTGGTTCCTGCTCTACTGCAACCTAAGTTACCAAAATCATTGGATGCTCAAGTCTCTTAAAAAAAATGATGTACAAAATGCAATACAGTCAGCCCTCTGCATCTATGGATTCCCAAATTCTGAGTGAAAATAGTTTTTAATTTCTAGTTGGTTCAACCCATGGATGTAAAACCCAGGCATACAGAAGACTGATGGTATATTTGTTGAAAAAAGATCTACAAGTAAGTGGACCAGTGCAATTCTAATCTGTGTTATTTCAGGGCGAGCCGTATTTCTATTTTCTAGCTCAGACCTTATAGATGAACTACAAGTGATGTATAAAACTACCTATACAGCATTGCCATTTAGATCCATCACATGTATTTCAAGATTAATATATTCAAAACTTAAAACATCAGAGAACCCTTAAAATGTCACCTTCTTCCAGTGTCCCGCATCTCAGTGAATTACTCTGTTATCCACATAGTTGACGATCTTTTCTCTTGTCCTCCTAGGTCGCCTAACACTTCAGCCACAGCTCTGTTTGGAAATATTTGCCAATCCTAGGGAATATGTCGATGTCCCAGCTATCAGGGGTGGGCACATCTGACTCATTTTGACTTTAGGTTCACATAATGAGGCTTTCCTCCAAATTAGGAAATAGCTTTTAATGTCATGATGTCAAAAACCGTATTATTCTCATAACTGTCAACTTCTTCTCCATGAAAGATTAAGGGTGGCTTCATTTTTTTCTTTAATCATGGGCAGCACAGGCACAGTATAAACCTCCTCCCCATGAAACTGGGCTGGCTTCTCTGACTCCTCTAATTCATGCTGTGCCAATTCCCATACTCAAGCCTTAAAAAACAAGCAGCTTCTACATCTTGTTTTTGTAACATTCACTTGTGCAATCTAAAGTACCATGCTGTTAGAAGTCCAGGCAAAGACAAGAGTCACTGAAGTATAAGATGTCCTGGAGACAGTGGGAGATAGAGGCTGGGACACAAAGAGAGGCAGAGAGAGAGAGATGACCAAGGCAGCAGGCATTTGATCTTAGAAGCAGACCTTCTAGCCCCAGCTGCCTCAACTTACACCACACGAATCAGAGAACTACCCAACTGAATCCTTCCCAAAGGACTCACAAAACATGTGCAAAACAAAACGTTGCATTAAATCACTAGATTTGGGAGGCAGTTTGTTAGGGAGCGATAGATAACCAGAGTGGTTTCCTTGCATTCATCCTTGAATTTCTTCTTCTAAACTGTAGCCAGTTTTAAAACTATTTTTATCACATCGTTACCCTACTTAACACTGTTCAATAGCTTTTCAATGTTCTTAAGATCAAAATCAAAATATTCAATGTGCCCTGGCTGGTGTGGTTCAGTGGATTGAGCTCAATTCTGGAAACTGAAAGGTCACCAGTTCAATCCCTAGGTAGGACACAGGCCTGGGTTGCAGGCCAGGTCCCCAGCTGGGGGCATGTGAGAGGCAACTGATCCATATATCTCTCCCACATTGATTTCTCTCCCCCTCTTTCTTTCTCCCATCCCTTTTCTCTAAAAGTAAATACATAAAATCTTTTAAAAAAGATTTACTGTTAGAGAGAGGGGAAGGGAAGAAGAGAGGGAGAGAAACATTGATGTGTGATTTCCTCTCATGTGCTCCCCCACTGGGGACCTGGTCTGCACCCCAGGCCTGTGCCAGGACTGGGAATCGAGCTGGCAACCCTTTGGTTCACAGGCCAGCACTGAATCCACTGAGCCACACCAGGCAGGGCTAAATAAATTCTTAAAAAAACCACAACATTGCATACAAGGTCTTGAATAATGCGTGCCATCCCAGCTGAACCTCCTCTCTTTTCTCTGCTTCATTCTCTGAACTACAGTCACATTCACTGTTTTTTTAATTTTTATTTTTCAGTTAAAGTTGACATTCAATGTTATTTTATATTAGTTTCAGGTGTATAGTACAGTGGTTGGACAATTACATAATTTGCTAAGTGACCCCTCAATAATTCACCTGATATTTGGCACCATACACAATTATTACAGTGTTACCAACTGTCTTCCCATTGCTGAACTAAATCCCAGGAACTATTTTGTAACTGCCAGTTCCTTCTGCATTCCTCCAAATAGCCACACTTCTTTCTGCCCAGAGTCCTCACATGCTATTTCCTCTTCTGGGAGCTCTTCTTCATCCACTGGGCTTTGCCCTAGTTAAGTCTTATTTATTCTTCAGATTTTAGTTCAAATATTGGCTTTTTAAGGTAAATCTTCCTTTATTCTTCAGGCTAGATCTGTCTCTCATGTATGGTTGCTATACTTGTCCAATAGAGCAATTGTTAGGGTCTAATTAAGTAATTCATTGTGAAAGAGCTTTTATAATGTGTTTTTGCTGCTAGAACTGTAAGGTTGTTCAGATCTGTAATTCTTATTTTTCATTCTATCCATAGTGACTCGAACCATTCTTTGCACATAGTAGATGCACAATAAACACCTACTGAAGAACAGATATACGAAATTACCTAAGGGAGATGGATCAATGCTTCTTGAACTTTCACTGTATAGATGAACCACCTGGGGATATTGTTAAAATGCAGATTCTGATTCAGTGGGCCTGGGGTGGGGCCTCAGAATGGAGTCTCCACTCCTAATAAGCTCCTAGGTGATGCCATTGCTGTTGGTTCTGCGGATCACTCTGAGTAGCAAGCTATATAAGAATCATAATTAAGTCCTGTGGGTAACATAGAGCAACCAATTGGGATTAGTTAATATTTTAAACCTGTGCTATCATTTTAATTTGATTCAATTAATTTCAACAAACAATTATTGAGCCAACTATTTCCCAGGACCGGCTAAACATGAATAAGATATGGTTAGTGCTTTCAAAAAGCTCACACTGTAATGGGCATAACTAAAATATAAACAAATCAATGTGAAAAATGTGTTGTAATAAAAGAAGATTACAAATATGGATTTGAGCACAAAATAGGTAGCTGCCAATGCAATTTGGGGAGCTCAAATTTGAAACACATTGTTGATTTAGCATGACTATAAACCACTGTTCTGTCTTGTTTTATTTTCTTATTTTATGTATATCCACCTGACCTGAGTTATTGGAAAATTAGAGATTTAAGAAAATTGGCCTGACTTCCATATTCCATTTTCAGAATGAGTTGTACAACTCTTTAGTCCTCCTGTGTACTATGAAAACCACAATTTTGTTTGTTTGTTCCTGATGTTTGCTTACTTCTTTCATTTTCAGGTGTCTCTATAATCTGTCATTTCTGTCTTCAACTTGGTAAACCCTTTCTAGTTTTTATAGACTTAAATTAGAAAGCAAAATGTGCCAGAAATACCATAAGGAAATAATGATATGGACAGAAGCTGGGAGTGAAGTCCGTATTAGTCAGGGTTCTCTCTAGAGACACAGAACCAATAGGATATATGTAGATAATTATGATAGGAATTGTCTCACCTGACTATGGAGGCCAAGGAGTCCCATGGTCTTCTGTGTGCAAGGTGGGAGCCCAGGAAAGCTGGAGGTGCACTGCAACCCAGGTCCAGAGGTCCGACAACCAAGGGGACTAATGCCGTCAGTTCTGGCCAGGTCTGAAAGTCCAAAAGGCAACTAAAGCAAAGAGAGCAAATTCACTCCTTCCCTAATTTTTTGTTCTATTTAGGCCCTCAATGAATATGATGATGCCTTCCCTCATTGGCAAGGATGATCTTTGGTGTTCTTTACTCAGGCTACAGATTCAAACACTGCTTTCTTCCAGAAACACCCATGTAGACATACCTAGACATAATGTTTCACCTGCTGTTTGGACATCCATTTGCTGAGTCAAATTAACAGATAAAATTAAGCATCATGAGTCCTTTATTTAATAGTTTGGTCCTGAAAGAGAAATACAATAACTCTCTTTTTTCTTGCTTAGATGTTCACTCAATTGGGATGAGCCTTCATTATAGGCAGATACCTTCCTCATTCTCAGGCTGGGATACAGAACAACATTGTCCTTTGTGTCCACCCTTAGCTTTATTGCATTAATATTTCCTGTCTTCTCTATGGAACAGTCATCATTCTTTTAAGTTTTTCCTTTTCCAGCACAAAACTTTCTTTAATCACTTCTAAAACATCGTCTCTCTTGAGAGGAAACTAATTAACTATACTCTTCTAGTTATTATTTAATCATTATTTTTGGAGTACCCCAAACGTTCTCAGTATCAGCTTTTCCTAGCAGCAATTCACTATTCAGAGCTGAGTCATTTCTCAATTTGGGTCCTTAAAACCACTTTCCTGTCCCATATATTAATGTTTAGTAGGACTCACATTTGGCAAGGTGCTCAATTTTTAGAGAACACAGGAAAGCCTTATTTCCTGTCTTCTAAGAGCTCTTCATGCCTTGCTTCATCTTACTTTTCCAATCAGGCCAGTGTGTTGCTTTGAAATAATCTCTTTGACCTAACTCTGTAAGATGTAGTCCCCTCTGTTAGTGCTTGCCTCCACCAGCTTCTCGCTGACCAAAAGTGTGATTTTAATTCATTTGCATCTCAAGCATTTATTTTATTTTTTTCTTGTTCTTTCTGTACCAAACCATCTCCAAAATTCATGCCTTTCTCAGAATGTCTGCTATTTAAAAGAGAGATAAACAGAGGGAAGACACCTTCAGGCATAGATTTTTGTGGATACATTCATATCCCTTTGGCTAGAAACCCACTTTTCCAAGGTTGTGGTGGCAGCTATTTAATTCAGGAGTCAGTGATGAAATGTTTTTACATAATGTATGCCTCTTAGGAAAACAGCATGCCTATGTTTAGAAAAATCAGCACATTTTCACCTCCTACTTCCCAAAATGCAACCATAGCACTCAGCCCTGAGCAACCTCTGCGTTCCATGTTATGGAGGACACAGTTTCTCCAGCTAGGATTTAGAACATATCCTCAAAGGTTGCACTTTACTACAATATAATATTTTTCAGCTTATGTTTTCATATCTTTATTTCAATGATACTATAAATACAAATCTGGATTATCTGCTTGATCACCTTATAACTAGATACTGCCCATGGGATTTCTGTTTGCTCTGTGTTAATGAATTGGTATGTGTTGCTCTACACAGTGACAGTGAGTTTTTGCTTTTTTTGTTTTAATTTTTGTGGTGTTGAAAAGAACTGTGACTACAACTAATATTATGTGGCCAAATGATGTGAGTATGAAAGAATTTTCAAACTTGAGGAACTTTGGTTAATAAGAAGGACCTGGGCTCTGAGGAAGTCATTCTTATCTTCTAATTCCAGTTCTGGCAATTTACTATCCCATTGCTCTTGAGAAAGACTCTTGGCTTTTGTAAACCTCAGTTTCCCCATTTATACAATGAAGTTAAAAATGAGCTACTCAGACCACAAGAGTGCAGTATAAATTAAGATCATACACATGTGCCTATTTGATGCATAACAAGAATTCAGTAAGCAGTAGCTATAATTATTATTGTATTTTGTCCCATGAATCAGTTAAAATCCAGCTTCCCCTGCATTACTTTTTCTCTTTTCAAGAAGAGATGTTTAAACTCAAGGACATAATTTTTAGTACTGAACTGACTTCTGAAATATATCATGAAGTCCCTGGACACTTATCTTGTTTAATATTTTGTGTTATCTACTCTCAAAATAGATCATTATTACTACTTAAATACTGTAGTAACTCTTATCTCTATTACTATTTCTAGAGACTTCTGAAGGTGATAGGAAAAGAGAAACACAAAGAGGAAAATGAAAACCAAGGGAAGCAAGAGTAGTTACCTATAAAGAACAAGGAATGCTACTGCTGTTTTGCTATGTTTTTCTTTACAGTACTTTCTTTGTAGTCCTAGACTAGTTCTCTCATTCACATGGGCAGCCAGAAATCCTCCACTAGGCCTAATAAAATAAAAGGGAAAATTGCAGGGGAAAGATATATCAAGACAGCAATCTATTGGTTTAGATAGATCAAACACCTGCCTAAATTGTTTATGGGAAATACATGTCATCCCTTCCCTACTCCCCAAACTTTGCTATTTTCTAAAATGGATCCACTTTGAGATGTGATTTTTTTTTTATCCCAGGTAAGACCAGTTGGATTCCATCTATGATAATTGTGACGGATAGCAAGTGATTTGTTTCATTACATTGTTAATGGCTGTAGTGGGAACATTTGAGCTATTACATGAAAAGCTGTGGTTGTGTCATTGTGAAGCTTCCAAGGATAGAATTTTCTCCTCACTCTTTGTTTCTGCAATAGGCTCTCTCACCCCTGACAGGGATGCACACTGAGTTTTAAATCCTTTTCCGCTTGGCTTGAGGGAGTTTGCTTTTTTCTGTGTGTCATTGAAAAGTCCACTGTGTGGGTTTCCAGCCAGCCAAGATATAAAAATGGCATAAGCAATGTAAATGCTGGAATTGATGTAAAAAAATTACAATTCTTGATAGACGAAAGTAGAAAAAATACATAAAAAAGGAACACAGGCAACTGAAAAAAAAATGAATACAATTCTGATAAATCTCTTTACTTGGTCAAATATCAACTCTTATACCTGAGGGTCTCTCTTATAAATCAGTAAAAAGCTGAGTGGAGCTGGCCCCCAAGAAGATAAAATGCATATGATCATGAAAAGCATTTGTCTGATATATTCACAAAGGAGGTAGGCTGGTTTATGTCTTTTATGGCAAGCATAATCTTAAACAATTTTCAACCTTAACTTAAAGATATTTTAATATATCCATTTCACTCACACACTCAAGCTCATATTGATTCAAAAGAAAACCCCTCAAAGCTCAGTTTTTTAAATATATTAAGTAAGATTTTATACATTTTTAAATTAATCCACATGTCATCAAAGGTAATTCTTAATTAGCTGACTGTCTATCCTTGAATCAATGACAGTGGTGGTTACCAACAGGGAGCAAGAGAGGTTCTTGCTCTGGGTCATTTTAAAGGTGATTTTAATATTCTCAGTAAACTTCGTCCCTAAGGATAAAACACTGCTGTAATGTAGGCATTGAAACCCTAGCTCTTTTGAATACAGGTTAATTGTAATCACTCTCCCCATAGCTTGAAACTTTAAACTAATGTACAGGCATCCAAAAGTTGCTAACAAAGATTTACCAGAAATTCTAGGGTGGGGATTATTTAATGGAATCCCCTTGAATTTCATTCATGTTTTCTCTTAAACCTTAATGTTCTTTCCTGTAGATTATTTCATGTGCATTAACATTCTTCTTGGCAAACTGATAGGAGAGCTGACTTATTTGTCTCTGTTTTAGAAATGAGGAGAAAGAAAAGTGGGTGACCAGCTCAAGGCTATGCAATAGCAGGACCCAAACCTCACACTTCCAGCCTTCTCCGTCTTTGGGCTGCCTGCAACATAAATCGGCCCTGGTGGGCACCTCTGCTCCCATTGAGAACATACATATTCATCTGTTTGAAGTCGGCCATGGATATTGACATGGATTACAATGTGTTGAAAAGAGAAGGGCAGCTAATGGAATGATTAAGACAACTGAAGGAAAATAAGAAAATTAATAACTAAAATGTCTTCCATCTTTTAAAAAAACAAGAGAGAATAGATGGATCAGATAAGGTGAAAATAAAATAAGAAAACAAAATACATATAAAATGAAAAAGGCAATTGGTTTTGTACCTTCAAATGCTTAACTTACAGGGTGAAAGAGCACACAATTTCACTTGTTTGGGTTTAGTCCTCCTAATATATGCTACAGAGTAATTTATTTTCAGAAGAAGCCTCTCTGCAGTGCTCCTATTATGATAATGGGAATTTATGCACATGAGTATTTGTGATCACATCACAGAGCAGTTTTTGGAAGAACTAAGGGGGAGGGGGAAATTTTCACATTTTAAAAATAGAAATGAAGGCTTAAAAAAAACCCTCTAAAATTTCAATTTATCACTCAATCTAGCTACACACACACATACACACAATTCCATGGTGAATTGTCTTATTTGGACTAAGTGCTCTGTAGTGAAGAATGAAACTCGTGAGTGAAAAGCGGCATAATGTATAGAATGCTTGCATGGATTTGTTGATGAGGAGGTGGCTGCCCCTGAGATTGGAAAACACAGCTCCAGAAGCCTCAGACCTCTCTGACCATATTCACTTTGCTTACTCAGGAGCAGACAATGACAGGCAGGGACTTAGGGGGAGGGGATGAATCAAAGTCCCTTTTACCCTGTGTCTCTCTGCTAGAATTGCTGTCAGCCTAGTGAGCTGACAAGGAGTAGGGGATCAATCCAGTAGACATAGGATGAAAATGTAAACAGGGATAAGCTCTCTGTGCGCACACTCCTTTCCTCTTGCTTTCTTTCTTGCATCTCATTCTATCTTTTTACACACAATCCAGACATTTGAAAGAGTAGGTGTTTTTTCCTATCATGAACAAAGCAATGCTCAGCACTCAAAGTCACTTAACAATAGGATCATCTTTAGAGCACAGCCACACTGCTTTAGTAAATCGTGTATGGTGATTTAGAGATTGTGTTACAGAGTGTGCCAATATCAGTGTGCATATTAGATCACTCCAAATATGAATACCCATGGGGAAAATTATGGCAAAATCACAGCTTGGGTACATTAATGAAAATAAAGCATATTGAAGTAGATGAAATAATAGGTCCACACACCAAAGTTTATGGGCACAAGTCAGCTGTCACTGGGTAGGCTAAGGGAGACATAATATTCTAGTCATTTCTCTAGTGAAAAGAACATTAGCTTATTCTCTCCATTAATTGATATTCTGCAACTGAATCAAGCACTGCTGATTGCTGACCAGCTCACACGTTCCCCATATGTCTCCAGATTGCTAAACTCAGGAATGTGAGACTCTTCATCGCTGAGTTAGTTTGGGGACAGCCAACCTCAGTAGTGGCTGTTAGATTTTATTCCCACAAAGAACAGATGAAAATTAGGAGTTTGGAAAAATGTGTATTCTCACAATTTTCTATAAAATTTATTGTAGCATGATTTAGGACATGACTCAAGGATTCAGTTTAATTTCTTTCGATTAATATTATTAAAGTTTCAGTTGGACAGACTAGATAAACTATACTGCACAACAATGTTTTCTTCCATATTTGTCTTTTGGTCCATATTCTGTATTTATTTGCTTATGAATAGTACAACAAAATTATGGATATAATTAGCAAAAATTAACTTCAGATTAGAAAAGTTCCCATATTTCAGATATAAACTGATTAAAAATTGAGTTGCTCAAAGTGAAAAGCAGAACGTAGAATTTCCTGTCATCATCATCTAAGAGTCAAGAGATAAAATTGTAATTTCTTTGACCACAAATAAAAATATCTTAATAATAACATTCAGTTTTATTTTAGGAAAAACTATCAAGTATGATGCCAAAAGAGCCCAAAAGGCACATTACTAATTTATGATAGTATTAGTGCCTATTCCCACATGCAAGGTGCTGAGCCCTTCTGAGCATGTCAATCATCTCAAGAGCCATGTGGCACCGGGACAGTTTTCATCTCCATTTTGCAGGTGAGAAACACCAGAGGTTTACAAAGAGGTCAGCATCTTGTTCACTGGCCCACAGCCCATCGGTGGGAGAGCTCTGACTTGAACACAGGCCGTCTTATACCAGAGCTTGTCTGTTATATTAATCCTTCAGGAACACTAAGTAAATTCTAATAACTGAATCTGGTGGTACGTTTCTTGTATTTTCAACTTTAAGAATGTTTATTAAAATAGGAGAAAGTAAATCCTTTAGAGTGGGCTGTATTTGAAGTTGTAACAGATTGAAAAGTAACATCTAAATACATTTAGTCAATTTAACAAATGGGGCATGCTCTTTTATTAACCTACATTTTATTATTTCAATAAAGAGAAAAGACTCTAGACTATTCACAGTAATTAGGAGGCTCATATGTGTTTACATGGTTAGTAAGTGTAAATTATGGTGACCTGCTGAGGACTTGCAAATAGCTAAGCTATGCTGATGGATCATGGTGTGACTGTCTCTGAGATCCAGATTTTATAAGGAATACTTCAAAAGTGAAGAAAGATAGTTTTCTCATAAGGATTATAATGCCTATTTGACTTCATCAGCTTGCTTTATGCTATCAGAGCAAGAATTCTCTAGTTGTCCTCATCTAGAGAAAAAAACCATAATATTCTTTGTATTTGCAACAGTGAAGAAAATCATTTTCCTCATGAGAAGCATTTGGTCAAAATTGCAAGTAAATTCTCAGCAAAATCTGATTTGTTAATGTAATTTTAAAATAAAAAGGAAAACCAAACAACGTAACAAAAGAGACCTTATATAATTTCATAATCTCAATACATATTTGTGTACAGCAGTAATCTCCCTGTCTCATTAGAATCACTGAGAAAGGACTTCCAGCTTGAAGGTGTTACCATAAAACAGAATATACTTTTCTAAGATATTTTGAAGGAATTATGGTGAAAATTTCCAGGAGATACAAATGCCTTTATTAAATTTATTGTCTCGTGCTGTTCCTGAGATCATTTTGCTCCTGCAGGACGAGACAGGGACCCCGAGTCTTGCTCACTTGTTTTACACAGTGGCGTTTGGACAAGGCCATCACTTACTGCATGTTTGCTCTGTGTCTCATGGAAAGAAAGCAGAGAAATGAGTGATGCTTTATTACCACAAGAGCCTACTGAAAAGTAAATAATATTCTCAGGCCTAGAATGAGTGTTGGTGAAAGAAAGGGAAAAAAACAGAGAGGAAAAAAAAAAAGATTTCCAGAATTTTATTAGGCAGACAGCTGAAATAAAAACAAAATGATTCAACAATGTTGCTTTAAATAAAGTATTCCTTTTTTGCTTATCACTTAAACAATTAATATACAACTCTATACTTCTAGCAATGCCAAAGTTAGGGATAAGAATTTTCAATTTACTATTTTCTTCCTAATAAAGGTAGCCTCCTACTTACCAATGGGTTGTGTTATAAAATTTCATTTGTTAGATGTTCATGTGGGACCAAAATGCCCTTTCCCAAAGAATCAACATTATAAATCATTATATCATTTTAAGGCTGGTCTACATAGACAAATTTAAAGTATCATATTCCTCAGCTATATTAGTGAAAGTATTAGCCTGAAGTCTGAGATCTGAGATGGGGATAACTAACTCAGTTTTGAACTGAAAGGGGGAAAAGGAGCAAGAAACTTCCTTTCCCTTTTCCTGAACACAAGGCAACCCGGGGATACGATAATCATATATTCTGAATTAAAAAGTGAAGTATGTGGCTCAACAAAAGAATTTTTCTTATGACAAATATAAAATTGGAAAATAAAAAATTTTCTTTCAAAATATTCTACTGATATAGGGGATAACTTCTGGAGTCACTACTATCCCAGAAAATGCAGTAGATTTGTATGTTCTATACTAGTAACATTTGACGGTAGGAAGTTTATGGGTTTTGTTTTCTTTTGTTAGTTTTGAAAGCCCAGATAAAAGTAGGAAGCTCAGGAAACTGTGATAAATGAACAGGAGATAATTAATTATAGGAGGTGATGGGGACTAGAATACAGACAAGCCAGAGGGGATAGAGAGGAGGAGACCAATTTAAGATAGATGTTAAGAGGTAGAAATATTAAAACTTGGAAGCTTGTGGGAGCTGAATGGGGGAATAGACTTGTGGGCAGTGGTTGATGAAAATTATCAGCGTTGGGAGAAAATGAACCAATTAGTGGAGAAGATGAACTTGCCTGAGGTCAATTGTCTAAAGACATTCTTGTGTTACAGAGCCCCCTTATTTTTTCCACTTTGGACCTTAAAAATTCTCCTTAAAAAAGCACTGAAATATTAACATTTGGTCTTTACAACTACCCTATGAGAGAATAGTTATTACTATATTATAAAGGTGATAGCATCAGGAAGCTTAATTAACCTGTTCAAGATAGTGTTTAAGCTGGCACTGAATCTATACAGAAGTGATCTTTCTGACCAATACACTTTATACTACTTTATCTTGTGTCCATGAGTTATGCTTGAATTCAATTCAATTCATAAGTTCAAAAAGTGTTTGATGAAGTCCCTCTGATATGTGTTAGATACTACACTGGATACTAGGAATAGAGCAAACAAAGACAGGCTCTGCTCTCAAGAAACTCTCACTAGCGAACTAGGCTTACGGAATTTAAAAAGCAAGGAGACCTCTCCTGAGAAAGAAGCACATAAAAAAAGGGAGCAGTGAATAAGCTCAATCATGTCACTAGAGGTGAGCCGTGTTTCCAGGAGAATCACCCACAGACTCCTGCTATACTACAAACGGGTGGGGAAACTCTAAAGCTATCCACACGATCTCTGTCAAACCCTGGGGTGTAGCTGCTTGTGTGGTGAAAAGAATGTAAACAATGAAACCTAACAAGGACCTTGAATTTCAGCTTAGCTAATTATTAGCCGTGTGACTGTGGACTAGTCATTTACCCTTATGGGTAAAATGGCCATGCTGCTGTCAAAATTAGATGTGGTTTATATAAGTAAAAAGCCAATCTACTAGGTTAACACATTATTAAAATTTTTTAATGATTGCCCAAATAATAAAATAATCAGTCTAGTTTGGGCACAAATATATAGTCTAGTTTTAAACTTCATTAATTTAAAAAATTTCCTCCCAAATCTTCATGTCGACTGGTATTAGGATAAAGTACATGGGATAAAGGCCGCATTTCTAGCTTGTCTAGCTTCTTACTCTTATAAAACGGGTAGGAGTTCTCAGCTTGTCTGCTGACAGAAGCAGGATGAGATACCCTATTATGAGGCCTAGGCGTTAAGCTCTACCATAATAACTAGTCAGTTAAATCACTGGGACGGTCTGCTAAATTTGTTATTAGGTTTTAAATTTTAAATGACAAGTACAAGCATCAACTCCTTATTTTTCATTTTGATTTCAAACTTATATCTTAAAGAATAAGTAATATAAGTTGAATTATCTTTATCTAAATTGACTACCAATACAGTAGCAATTTTGGTTATTCTTGGATCACTCAGGAAGCCATACCTTACCTTTTTAGTAATATGGAAGAGTTAGACGTGAACCCCACTGTTATTTGATAACACAAAATACACTAATGATCCACTCTTTTTTGACATGCATTTGACCCTCAGGAACAATATAGTGGTCACAGGACAAGGATGGTTGGTCCCTGTACAGCATTCTTGGTCCTAGAAAGCCTTCATTAGAATCTTGCTCTTGAAGTCACTGGCCCAGGCATAGGCAACACTTTATACTAACTGGCAAGGCAGGATCATTGAAAAGAAGGGCTGGAAGCCAGCCAGTCTCAGTTTGTCAGCACAGAAGTGCAACCCCTTGAAGCACAGGTCTGTGGAAAATGAATGACAGATTCCTAAACTGCCACTCGACAGTGAACTGAAGAGACATAAAGGCAGGTAAGGCAAAGAAAAATGTCCTAAGGTTTCTTAGCTGCTCCACAACCAGCCACCAGCGGAGATGGAAAGTATGGGACAGTCAAGGCTAAGAGGTCCCAAAAATCAAAGAGCTGCCATTACATGTGAAAAGTGTTATTGTATATTTGTTTCTTCCTCCCCTCTTACATTTGGAGAGCAATTGTGATCAGGAATTTCACCTTCAAATCCTCAGGGCAGTGAGTGGTAAGCTGCAAAATGGCTTGGGAAGACCTTTTCTTATATGTGAGTTCTGGACTAACAAATAAGCAAAAATAATGTCAGTAAATAAAATAATCATTATTAAACATTCATCAGTTCATCTCATCTATGATTTCGATGTTCAAAAAATTTTGTAGGTAAAAGATTTCCAAAGAAGGTTATAACTACTTTTCAAAAATATATGTATATTTTGCTAAAGAAGTATCTTTAGCTTTTGAATCAAAATGTAAATAGTAGCATGTATCAAAGAATACATACATACATCAAGATTACAGTCATTGTGTAAGTAAAATTTTTATCAGTATATTGAAATGCTAGTCTTAAGGTTTGCACTCCATGTGAAATTTCTTCAGTCATCTTGAAGGGGCTGTTACACACCTTCCAATCTTCGTGTAATTAAAGCAGTAGTTTTGTTGTCATCTTGTCACAACTCATGAGAAAAACTGTGAAAACTCAAGAGCATATGTGGTAGTAAGTCAGGATTAGACAGCTATATGCAATTTTGCTTTGCATCTTGAGGCACTTCGTTACACTTGTGAGTAGTCAGCTATTCCTTTCCTATTAACTACTCCTCCTGCTCCAAAGTTTCTTTTTAAATAAGAGGCATGTTGGTCCACTTGTTCCAGGATACTCCGAGAACTTGAGTGTTGGTAAAACGGTCAACAAGGTCCATATAGATTTTTTAAGATTCACTGAAATAAAAAATTTGTACTCTCTAGTTTTAAGAAAATTCAAAATAATATTATTATAAAATTAACTTAAAATTGAATGAATCGAAAATATTCCATAATGTTGGCAATCACGCACTGTGAAATTCCTTATAATAATTAATAATTTTTGACAAAAATATTCTGCCACATGCAGAATTATAATGCATAATTTAAAATATAAGTTATAAAACTGTGTCTTTATCATTTGATGAGTCTTAGAGCCCATCAAAAATATTTTCTTTGCTCATATTACCTCTAAATATTGAAAACATGTTCCAAGTTACTAGTGGTTGAAAAGTGACCAAAAATGTATTACTGAACCCAAAGGTCCTTCAAGGTTATAGTCCCAAAGACCTGAATTTATTTGGTTATATTACATCTTAGAGTAGAGATCTACTATCAACAACACAGTGAACATAGTTAGAGAATGAAATTATAATTGGACATGCTATAGGCAGGGAATGACATAAAATTCCCAAATACAAGAAATCTCCCAATAACTTCACAAATATAAAATTGAGCATGATTGACAGAAGTGCTATGAATTAAAAAAACCTGAGCAGTAACCATGAATCAGCAATGTCTGTAGGTAATTGATTATTGGTCTTAAAGATGGATGAATAAGGACACAGCATCAAGGTCTCCACAGAATGGCTCTCCCTGTATCCACTGACTAAGTCTTCAAAGCCTATCATTTTGCCTTCTTTTGAACTTTATACATATTTTGATCAATTGACAAGGGCATAGAGGAGAAAAATGAAAACACCAAAAGTGCTGAAAATGAATGGTAAAATGATGATATGGACTGACTAAGGTTATTTAGTTTTTACATAAGAGAAGGAAGGTGATAATACTTTTGAGTACAAGTAGTAATGTTGTGTTTATGGAAGAATGGAAATGAAATGATTTTCATCAGTACCAAATCTAGAATATGATATAATTATTTTGAGGTAATCTGTAATATTTTTCCCCTTGTCATATTTTTAAGTCATGGGACCTTTGAGTAAGTTAGAGAGAACAGAAGAGACCATGTAATTTATTGTTCAGGCAACGCATGCAAAACTGAGTTCTTAAGATAGTTAGGTGAGATTCTTAGGAGAAATGGAACATTTGATGAACTTTAAATTCCAAGCCTTTTATCTTTGTGGTAACTCTAGTCAAAGTTTAAATTCACTCATTCCAACCTAACTTACTGATATCTGTAGGCCCATGTGCCTTTAGGAATGAAAAAGAAATATTCTAATGGCCTGAGAGGCACCTAATTTCAGTTTCAGTGTAATTACCTTCCTGTTTTTCTTGCCTTTGCCTGCTATCTTCTATTCCTAACTTCCACACTAACTAACACACTCATCATTTCACTTCATGTGCCTTCCCAGTTTTGGAGCAGTCACAGGTAAGCCAACACCAGCAATACACATCATGCTATAAAGAACCATCCTTTCTCTCTTTTTATCTTCTATTTTCTTTCTGAATTTATTTTGCAATAATAGTTGCATACAACACTGTATTAAAGAATAGAAATACAAATTTAAATAAATTGGCAGTTACAAAATAGTCATAGGGTTATTTTCTATATTCTTTCTTTAAAAAAAAGTCCAAGTGAAGAAAGACAAATTCTTCCTAGTTTCTGTTCATTTCCTATTAGTGTGTGCTTTCATGTTTTTCCATGAAGTATCTTAAATGCTATTCCTCCTAGAGTCTGAAAAATCAACTTCAGCCTAAGACGAATTTTTCTGTAACATTCAAACCTGCCTGGAGATGGGCCACATTCATTTTGGCCGTTGGTGATAAAGAAGCTGAGACCAGCACTCACTTGACTGACATGCTTGAGAATGTTGAGATCAAGATCCTTGTGAGAGTATCTTAATCTTATAAAATAAAAAGCAGAAATTTTTACATTTGGGTTAGAGTTGATGAAAAAGCATTTTAAGGATTACTGTAATGTCAACTATTGTTAAATTCATTGATACATAGGTTTTCTTTATTCTGCTATTAGTTGTGGCTCCTTCAAAGAACTTTAGGCTTTTATTTAAGCTTTATTTCACCCTGGGAGATATTCTCTATCTTTTGAAGAAGTTATGCTTTTTATGTGATCTCACACATTATATTTGCAGGGAGTCCTACAATGACTTAAAGGTTAATAAATGCATCCATGGGTTAGGAGAAAATTAACAACATCCATTGGGTTTATTTATTTTCCTTTTTTACTAATAAAGCTTGGCATTGAAATAAAGTAATGATTTAAACTATATTCTATTGTTAAAAGCCGCATTATCTTTTGAGTCTATTTTTTTCTTTATTCAGTTTTATTTCTTATTTCTTTATTCTTATGCTTTTGTGTATAAGATGCTTTCCTTCTTTCTTTTTTTTTGAAGGGCTATATTTTTTAAATTTATTCCCTCCAACTCAAATTACATCTGTTGTATTCCATATTCAGTTAGTAGTTAGTATTCACTTTGTCCAAAGATAAATGATCAACTTCATGTTTTCAAATCCCAGTCTTGTTAAACATTTCAGTAAAATATTTCTAAGAATAAAAAAAAAACTATAAAGGTCAAAGTACTGAACCATTTTATGGCCTTCCTCATTTTATACTTCCCACTTCAAAGATTTTTCTATTTAATGCTAAGGTAAAATCACCTCTTGATTTTTTTCTAAAGCACTGTAGTCTATATTTTTTCTGTAGTCTGATTTTTTTCTGTAGTCTATAGAAGAAGTAATATTAATTTTTAAATTTATATATTGAGGAGCAAACTGTCATTTATTAGTTTGCTTTTATTTAGATTTAGCTTTCAATATGTAAGAAACAGTTTGTCTATTCCTCTTACATGAATACTTGTGAATTGGTTGCTGCCAAGTAGCAGGTTGCATTATAATCTATCATAGTCATATTTTTAAGGCTGCTTTAATCATTACAGGAGTCTTTATCTTTAATTTTTGTAAGGTACTTTTTATTGGTGATTATTTCATATTTTTGATTAATTTTGGTTTTTAATTTTTATTATCTGTCATGTCATGTTTTGTCATTATTTTTCAGTTGGGTGCCATCTTAATGATTTTTCCAAGGTTTTGCTTCTTTGTTTTTTTTTTGTTATTGTGGTCCTTTTAGCTGCTTTCAGAGGGTTAATATCACCTTTCAAAGGTAAAGTGTAAAGAACAGATTGCCTTCATGCATTGATAGTTTTGAAGATTTACAAGTAAATTTAAAATGATTCCCATTAATGCATTTAATAAAATTTGCTAAGGCTTAAGTAGCATAATCCTTCAAATTTATATTAGCAAAGTCTTAAGAAACAAAATTTTAAAAGAACATCAGTAGGTACTAATAACATCTATAACTAGTCTTAATTTACACAAAGTATTTTATGTGAGAGTAATGTAAAAAAATTATCAAATTTCTTTTATTATATCATAGCATCATTTGGTCACAAAATGGTATTGCCTTTTTTGGTTTTGGATTAACAACTTTTATAATTTTGAAAAATCAATCATATATGAGAGTCACATGGCATAATAAAAATGTTTATGATTTTAGAATTAAGACAATTGGACTTGAATCCCTACTGTAACCATTATTCCACCCACCCACTAGCCTTGGAAAAGTTAAACTGCATCTACTTCAACTCACCTACCTGTACAATGTGGATAATTAACTCTAGCAAGGTGGAGGGCCCTTCTAAGGAAAAGGAATACTAAGTTAAGGTATATGTAAGAGTAACTCAGATACACTGACCAACTTAAATGTACTGTCAAATTACTTTTATATTACATATACTGACTAATTAAGAGTTATAGGACTTTTATCACCAGAGCATTTATTTACTCAGGGTACTTCTTCACCAGTTCCTTTGGAACTGAGCGACATTTTTTTAGAATAAGGTGATTTAGGCAGATTATAAAGTGATTCAGTAATGTTCGGATACCCTAAGCAAGAGCTTCTCCATGCAGCAGTACTGCAAGATATTGCCTTAAAAATATGGGAATTAAATACATTTCATTCTATGTTATTCTTACCAAACAAGAGAGAAAACTCCATGTTGTACACAATAATATTTGCTGTATTTTTGGGCATATTCCTGACATAGTTTTTATGTTGACTGGAGATCAACACTTATACTTTTGCATATTTTGATGACTAGAGGAAGTACTCCTCAGACCAGATTCTGTGCCTATACATTTCCAATCTGGTCTGTTCTTTATTGTACATGTGCGTCTGATTCTGTAGCTATAGGACACAGTCATGTGAGCTGCTCTGTTTGATCAACCCAGGTGAGTTGGTACAGTAAGGGTAAAGAATATTCCTGGAAGCTATTCCTTGTTCTGGTTGGCTAGCAATAATTTAACTAACCACATAAATATTTCCCATGAACCCAGGCTAATGTCTTCTCAACTCATGCTCCTCTCACCCAGGCCTTATAAATGCTAACAGTCATTCCGGGGCCACTGAACCTAAAGAGAAGTGCTATGGAGTCACTGTGGAAAAAGAGAGCAAACTGCACTGATTGGGTTTAAAATGTCTTACATAGAAATATGCAAAAATATAAGAGTGTTTGAGCACATTGTCAGACCACTCCCAGAGCCTTGGAAGAGGAACGGGCCACATGCTTAAACTTCATTAGATTTATGTTTAATTTGCTTTCAAACTCTATCCATTGCAGAAAAGGAGAAGTCTCAGAGAGTAAAAAGGCATTAACTGGGCCAAGGAGGAGTAGAGTTGAGGTAAATTTAGAAGGACTTGGTGATAGTCTATAAGAAGGTATAGAAGGAGAGAAAAAAGGAAGGAAGGGTTGGAGTGAGGGAGGGAGGAAAGAAGGGAGGAAGGAAAGAAGAGAGGGAGGGAAGGAGAGAGGGAGGGAAAGAAGGGAGAACAACAAAAGGTAGGGGGAGGAGAACAGGATGGAGGCAGGGAATTTTGAAATGACCCCTAGGACTCTGAGTCAGAAGCATTATGAGGAGTAGTATGTTTTGACATGGATGGGGCAAGCTGAGGAGAAGACGATACAAGTTGTGGATCATACTAGAAATGTGGAAATGTCTCTGGCACAGCCAAGTAGAGATACCCCATGTTATTTATATACAATTCTAAAATTCAGAGGAGGCCAGAGGGCTAGACACTTGTCTTTGGAAGATACAAGCATATAAGTGTTAGTTAAAACTGAGAGATGATGAGACACCCTCACACAAACATTCACTATGGACAATGTGTAGAGCAACTGACCATAGGGGGAGCCCAAGAACACCAGTTTTAAAACGTGAGCAGGGGAAAGGATTTGGAATCCTGAAAAAGGTAAAAGAAGAAATTCAAAGAAGTTCTACCATGGAATTCCTGTGAATGAACAGTTTCTTAAAAAGAGAGAGGGATCAAAGTTGACATTTGAAGGCAGAAAAGTTTCAGCTAAGGGGTGGTGAGTTTGAAAGCAGAGGCGGTGCAGCCTCATGTGGAAGGTGGGCTGAGTGACTTCTGGGAGGGGCTGGGCTACTTGTTAGACAGATTGGGCTGATGAGAAATTGTTCTTTCTCTTGGTGGTGGCAAGAATTTGAGTGTGTTGATGGAGTCCAGGGAAAGAGTCAGTCAAGAAGAGCTTTGAAATTCAAGAGTAAACAGGAATAGTTCCCCAGAAAGCTTCCCCCTACCTAGCACTCCATTCGTTTAAATGCCTCTTACTTTCTATCTGCAGCATGGGTTGAGTATGTGTACTTGTGGCTCTTTACATACGTACTAGATAATTACCTATATGTTTTCAATATTTCCTGCTAGAGAATTTGGGGCCTCATTTAATTTTTCTTTGAATCCCTTTTGCTTTGAGCAATGTTTATTGAAATAATGTCTATGTTTGGGAAGAGATAGAAAAACATGCGAAAGAGGGAGAGAAGCAGGATTTGTCACACATGGAGACTCTCCACAATATTTTAAATTTTGAATAAAATGATAAGTATGGGCTTAAATATTGAGTCAGCTGACAAAGTTTAGATCATGATCTTAACTTACTATGTTTGCAGACCCAGACCAGTTTTACCTTTAGGATGTCTGACTTTAATATTTTATAGATTCTTTCCACACGATTCTTTCCCTGCTCTATTTCAGAGGCACATTCCCAGCTGTAGAAAAAGCATGTAGAGAGAATATATGGCAAACCGTACTGGTGAATGAGACCATCAAATAAGAACATCTGAAACACTGAACCTATGAGTATCTGAACTATTTTAAAATTCTCCAAGTGGCAAAGGTATAAAGAACAACAAAAACATTATTTTATCCTGCGTTAACTCTGCTTCACAATCGAAGGCTACTTGTTTTGTCCTGGGCAGCTATTTTTGGATTAAAGCTGTTGATCACAAATTAGACAATGTAAGAAACTGAAGATGATGGTCTACTCATCATCAATACTTTATACCCCCAAGAGGAAAAGAAATAAATGCATGCTGTTGATTGTGAATCAATAGTGTTATCTTCATTTGCAAAGGACAGCACATTAAAACATGTTGATTTAGAGTTCCTTACTCCTGTTGAATAAACACACGGGTTGCTAATCATCCACTACTAAATATATTTTCCAAAGGTGAACAAAAGTAGTGGGCAATTTGATGCTTCTTAATTAAGCTCACTACACAAATTTTTATACACTTAAAAGCATTTGTTTATGAAAGCTAAATGCATATAGATTTCTTATGGAAAGATTCCCATCCCCCAAACACATCATCAGCTGTGAGTGATTCTGGCTAGTAAATTATATGCTGTCCTCTACATTGCCTTGTAAATAACCTCAACCCTGACCTTGACACAGCAGTATTTCTAAGAGAGAATAATAATTTATTCTTCATGTTAGATGAACTAAGACCTGGTGATTTTCAGCTATTATTCTGTGTGTTTACAAAGAAAACTGGTCCTGTAACTTCAGATGAATGATAGGTGGAGAGAGAGAAAGAGAGAGAGAAAAAATGTGGTGGCCAGCAGGTGGAGAAGAATAAATAGCTGAGTAACCATCTAGGTAGTGTGGGTTCATATATATGAAAATTTTCTAACGTCACGTGAATAAATTTAGTGTTACTAGATCCTTTATAAAGTTTTTAAAGCTGTTTTCCTTATATAAGGTTATGATATAGATAAATGCATAAATATATAAGATATGAATATAATCTTTGAGAATATTATAGGGTTATGATGATTTACATTAATAGAATTTCCATGCCTAAGATTAACATACCTGCAATGAGCATTTCGCAATTGTTAAGCATTTTCATATTTCACAGTTCACATTAGCCCATTTTAAAGCTTTGTTTATGTGTATAGAAGCCCCTACATTAATGTTTTGTATTCTGAAAATTTCACCCACACAGCTCCAGTCACTTAATTGCGCTAATTATTATTCACACATTAGCACCTACTAATCAGCATGGATTTCTTTCTGTTTTTCCAAATGTATTAGCCAGAATTCAGATATCACTTATTGGCAGAAACAACTTGTTATAGTGCTTTTGAAAATATGGCAATAAGCCTATGAAGCAACCTCTTTTCTGTCTGAATTTCCTATTGCTGTTACTATAGATCTAAAGAGCCAATCTATTAAACTAATTGAAACTTCATGAAAAAAAAATGGTGAAGTGGAATTTCAGTAGGTTCCCAAAATCTATTGACACAGCAATACAGAACAATCTTCTAGCAAATTAAGGGTTCAATTATATTGTTTGATATACAGTTATATCCTTTTTTAACTATTATAGATTTATTATAGTCAGCATTATTTCATAGAAAAGAAACACTTGAGCATACTTTAGGGGCATGACCTGCCTAGTTTTGATCCCAAATATATTAAGATAGAATATTGGAGGTGTCTCCTAACAATGGATTGATATTACCTTAATTGGACACATACTATAGTAATAACATTGAAGTTAATTTTAATAATATATACAGCTTGCTGGGAATACTAACTTAAGAGCTGGAATTGACAAAGATGGTATTAAATTAATTGCTGTTTACTGAACAATAATGAAGGCAATCTTTTATTTTAAATTTTATTAAAAAATTTGGGGTGGTGGTTTAAAATAGTAATTCAGAATTCCAGTCAACATGGAGGCATAGGTAAACATGCTTTGTCTCCTCACACAACCACAGAAAGAATTACAACTAGACCTCAAAACAAATATCAGCAAGACCATCAGAAAACTGGACTCTATGGGAGTCTGACAACTAAGAGTTTAAAGAAGCCATGTTCATCCAGATCAGTAGGAAGGGCAGAGATGCAGAGGTGGGCAGAGAGGTGGCGGCAGAACGGATGGTCCCATAATCACCTGTGGTGGATAAAAATCAGGAGCAATACCTTGGGAGTGAGTGATCCCAGCCCCAGGCCAGACTGCACAGCCCAGGGTTCCAGCACCAGGGAGATAAATCCCCATAACTTCTAGCTATAAAAACCAGTAGGGGTTGGGGTGGTGGAAGAAACTGTCAAATTTTTAGGAGGCTCTGCTTAAAGGACCCACATGGACTTAGAATGCATGCAGGCCTACCCTCTCTGGGACAGCACCAGGGCAACAGCTGGAGGGCACCAGTCCGATATGGGGAGTAAATGTGGTGACTACACACGGGGCAAGTGATAGCAAACCTCCAGAAGCCAGGCAGCAGCATCGTCCCCTCTCATTGCCCCCCTCCCACAGAGCCACAAAGTGGTAAAGTGGGTTGCCCCACCCTGGTGATTACCTAAGGCTCCACACCATACAATTTACAGGAGTCTTTTCTATAATAGGCCATGCTGCTAAGACAGGGAGTAAAAGCAGCTCTACCTAATACACAAACAGACATAGGGAAGCTGCCAAATTGAGAAGACAAAGAAATATGGCCCAAAAGAGAGAACAGAACAAAACCCCCCAAAAGGAACTAAATGAGACAGAAATAACCAACCTATAGATGCAGAGTTCAAAACACTGTTGATAAGGATGCTCAAAGTCTCACTGACTATGGCAACAACTTAATAAAGACTCAGGAAGAAATGAAGTTTACACTAAGGAAAATAAAGAAGCATCTACAGGAAACCAACTGTGGAGGGCATGAAGCTGGGATTCAAATCAGTGATTTGGAACATAAGGAAGAAATAAGCATTCAACTAGAATAGCAAGAAGAAAAAAAGAATTAAAAAAATATGAGGATAAGCTAGGGAGCCTCTGGGACATCTCCAAACATATCAACACACGAATCATGGGCATGTCAAAAGAGGCAGAGAAAGAGCGAGAAATTGAAAACTCATTTGAAAGAATAATGAAAGAAATTTTCCCTAATTTAGTGAAGGATATAGACATACAAGTCCAGGAAACACAAGAATCCCAAACAAGTTGGCCCCAAAGAGGACCACACCAAGACATAATGAAAATGCCAAAGGTTTTAAAAATAAAGAGAGAATCTTAATAACAGCAAGAGAAAAGGAGAAAGTTACCTACAAAGGAGTTCCCATGAGACTATCAGCTGATTTTCTCAAAAGAAACTCTGCAGGCAAGAAGGGACTGGCAAGAAGTATTCAAAGCAATAAAAATCAAGGACCTACATCTAGAGTAATCTATCCAGCAAAGCTGTCATTTAGAATGGAAGGGCAGATAAAGTGCTTTCCCGATAAAGTCAAGTTAAAGAAGTTCATCATCACCAGGCTCTTATTATATGAAATGTTAAAGGGATATAAGAAAAAGAAGATCAAAACTATGAATATTAAAATGACAATGAATTCACAACTATTAACAAGTAAGTCTAAAAAAAACAGACTAGGCAAACTACTAGAACAGGAACAGAATCATAGATATGGAGATCATTTGGAGGGTTATCAGCTGGAAGGGGGAAGGGAGAGAATGGGGGAAAAGATGCAGGGACTAAGAAGCATAATTGGTAGGTACAAGATAGATGGGGGATGTTCAGAACATTATAGAAAATGAAGAAGCCAAAAAACTTATATGCATGACCCATGGACATAAACTAAGGCAGGGGGATTGCTGGAGGAAATGGGGGTACTAGATGGAGGGGGAAAGGGGAAAATTGGGACAGCTATAACAGCATAATCAATAAAATATATAAAAAAATAATAACTCATTTTATGGAGTAAATTCCTAGAAGGAAACAATGGATTTGTAGACAACAAAAGCAATAAAACAAACCATCACATTTCCCCATATGCTCATCTTGGTTGGTACCATGTCTTACAGAATTTAAAGTTGCAGGAGATCTTAAAAGAATAGTCAGGAGAGAAAGAAAGGTTGAAAGTTCATGTGTGTCTTAGTTCAGGCTGTTGTAACAAAGTAGCATAGAATGAGTGGTTATAAATGACAGAAATGATTTCTCACGGTCTGGAAGCTAGAAGTCTGAATCAGGATACCAGCATGCTCACTGGGTTCTGGTGAGAGCCCTCTCTGGCTTGCAGAATGTGTTATTTTCCTTGTATACTCCCATGATAGAAAGAAGGCAAGAAAGCTCCCTTGGGACCTGTTTTAAAGTCACTAGTCCCATTCAAAAAGACCCCACCATCACGTTCTACTTATCTGACAGAAGCGTCACCTCCTAATGTCATTACATTGGAGATTAAGATTTTAATATGTGAACTTTGGGGGACACCAACATTCAGTCCATTGCACTGAAGAACAGAAAGCCATTCTCTGACATTCTGTTCCCTGTTAGTTCCTTCCCATTAGCTGAAAGTCAAAGTTCACTTTAAGTCTCTCCTGGTTGTATCAAGCTGACTTTGAGTTGAATCCTTAGCTCACAGTTCCCAGGTTCACCTCAATTAAAACAAAATGTTAAGTTTGTCTCTTAAAAGTATTCTAGATTCTGGAACCACTGACCCAAAGCAGTCAGTGCTGCAGCATCCCACAGGATTGAGATGGAAATCTCTGGGCTCCTCCAAAAGCTGAGGAGATTTATGTGGAGCAAAGACCTCAGGGATTCTACATGGTAATTGCAGCAGGACTGTCAATACACTGCTGGGGTAGTGAACCAAATGAGTTGGATGGTAAAGGCAAAATGAAAGGTAAGGCACCGTTTGTATTCAGAGGACTAAAGAATCAGTAAATGGGAACTCAAAAGAAAAAAATAAATCGGAAGTCACCTGGATCAGTTGGATTTAGATAAAAATGAGATCACAATACAGAGAAGAGTAAGTTCAAGCAAAAACTCTTGTAAGAAATGAAAATCCAAGAAGTTATGAGAGGCAAGCTGCTCATAAGCTGTTAAAAGAGCCTTTTGATGTGGTCATTTGGGGGCTATTCCTGATCTTAAAGATGCTACAATATGGAAAGGCACTGGGGAAGAGTAAAAAGATAATCGGGGTCACTCACAAAGCTCTTTCTGATACTTCACATCTAGACGAGAGTTCTGGCTTTGCACTTCTATGGCACTTAGCTTGTCTTCTCTTAGGACCTGTGATTATCTGTACACTTGTTTGTCCCTCTTCCTTCATACTTTAAATTTTAGAAGTCCAGACTATGCATTTATTCTTCAGTTTGGAGTGCATTGTTTTACAAAGTGCAAGTCTAAAATAAACAATTGAATTAAATACAAATGGACTGAATGATAAATGTTTCCACAACTCTGGGCAGTGCTTCATCTCATGTGGTGTTTGTTAGACTTGTCTTTGGCTATTTAATTGAATTGCTTGGGGTGTGTTGAAAGCGGTGCTGAGGTCACAAGTTCAGTCCTTGTGTGAGCAGCTTGCTGAGCTCTGTTTTATGGCCACATAGCCCATTGGCCAGCTGTCTTGAAAATGCATGATACTGGCCACCAGAGGATGAGAAAAGATATGGGGGGTCAGTGGAACTTCATAACGGTACAATGCAGACTGCCTGACTCATAAGAAATTGATCTTTTCACAGAATGGCCTGTTGTGTCCTTCAGGGCTTCTACTCAAACCATTACAATACTATCCTTTTAGAAATCCAGAAAAAAAAAGTGAGCCAGGAATAGAATTAGGCACCATGATGGAAAGGGCAAAAAACCAGCACTAGGAGACCAAAGCTTGAACCTGATCTATGCCACCTGTGGCTAATGTGCTACCTTGGGCAAGTATTTAATCCTTTTTAGCACCAGTTTCAGTATCTGTAAAAATCTAGTTCATAGGATTGTTATGAGAGTTAGAGGGGATGATATTAATATCACAAGTATAACATTAATGTCCAAGCAACTCCTTAATAAATGTTAGATAGTAATAATTTAGAGTTGCAAGAAGACTAAAAGAAAATGGCTGACCACATATGAGAATAAAAGGGATCTGAGAGTCAGAGTATCATGGCTGCCAAGGATCTGTGATATATCCAATCCTGAGTTTTATCAAAGAGAAATTGAAGAATCTCAAGTTTAAGTGCCTTGTGTAGTGGTCACAGTCTGACGGCTGAGACTATAGCCTTTGTAGAGTAAGTACTGGGATGTCTGGGATATATCAAGGTAAATATAAAACAGGTGCTGCCCTTGTGAGGCGAAACCTCCAGAGACAGATCACCTTGTAAACAAATTAATACAATTCCATACAGTAAAAGCTCAGGGAAGGGGCTGGACAGTAAAAGAAGTCCAGGAACTTCTCAGGAAAAGGTGATTTTTGAACTACTGCCTCATTGCAGCTACATTGTGTTATGCCAGTACTGTCAGAGACCACCTATCAGTTATTCTTTATCCTACAGTTGCCCTTAAAAAATGCCTTTCAAAGAATACATTAAGATAATCTCGCCAACATTTTAGTAAGTATGTTGCCCTTTGGTAGTACAATGTGGACTTGAGATTCAAACAGAAAACAGCCTGAAGTTTACTTATGTGGTTTTTTGACACCCTAAACTGCTCAGTAGTAGCAAAATTTTTACCTTTAGGGTTTTCCAAATTGCTATCCAGAGGCCCTGGCTCTGTATGTCTGAATAGATTGGCCAATGAAAAGCTATGGGTCCCTCTTTTCCTTCAGTGTTTATGTTATTCTCACTCTGAACAGGAGAGGGGGGTTCATTATCTATCTCCTACCTGCTCCTGCGTCCTGTTCTCCTGTAGTCACTTGCAATAAGAAAACTCTATTCAGGAAAAGCTGCAGAATCATTGCTCCCTCTGTTTGTTTGGAGCAGCCAATGATTACATACTATTTTGGGTGGTCAAAGAAAAACTCTGCAATGGTATCTTAGCTTTTAAGAATAGATTTATAAACTTGTTGAATATTTCCTCAGCGTCATCATCTTCTGTGTGCTACTTTTTCTGTGAGCTGAGGCCATATTCTTTGTTAACTAACTTTGACTGACTGATGTACTGTTTGATAAAAAGAGTTATCCCTTCATCGAAAATTAAAACTGACAAAAATAATTTGATGGATGTTCTGGGAACTCATGTTGAAATTCAAGAAGCAAACAAGAATTTGTATAATATATCAAGATTACCATGTACTAATCTAATTTGACAAAAAGATAAATTCTCATTTTGTTTTTATTTTTAAATTTTTATTTAATTTCTTATTATGAAATATAGCTTCTAACCTCGAATAGAGGTAATACCCTAAGCAAAACAAAATGACAGTGCTATAAAGATTTACATCTGGTTTTTTAAAAAAGGGGTGAGAAAGAGGAAAAAAAATTATATAACCAAAAGGTTTGCTTTTTCATATGGAAACAATGGATCCCTTGCTGCTCCCCCAAAGGAAAAAAAGAAAGAAAAAGGAAAAAAGAAAACAAGGCCACCATCTTCAACTTCTTTAGCCAAATGGAGCAGGTATCGTGGTTTTGCAGTTTTATAATAGGTTAAGGTGAAGGCTGTTTTGATTTCACTTACTGTGTAATTAGGATTTGTGTCCAAATCCCAGAGTGCAAACGACAGGAATTTTCTTAAGGCAACTATCTGCTCTTCTCAAAATGATCTTCTTATTTCTTGTGTTTCTAAAATCAGAAAAGTGAGTATAAACAAACAATAGATGACCTTTATGAGTAAAACATCTGAGCTTAGAAAGATTAATCGACCTCCATCAGCCAGTCATTAAATCAAATAGGAGCTTTCTTGTACTTTTAAACCTCCGATTTACAGTCAGGCAAATGGTGTAAAAAGGCTGGTAATACAGTGACGCCCAGTGCCACTGGGCTTTAGAAAGCTGACAGTTCCTGTAAAATAGTCATTAAACAACCTCTAGAAGAGACTCATCAGCAGATGCCCCCAGGTGAAGGAGAGAGAAAGCTGGGAGAATGAAGGAGAATCTAACATCTTAGCATGACTGAATTAAACAGAGCATATTATGCTGATTTTCAGAGTCAGCCCAGTAATTTAATTTTCAGAGCAGTTCCTTTGATTGTAGCAACCATTTTATGAAACATTAATAAAACTTTGTGTGTGTGTGTGTATAACACACATCTCTCTCCCATTTCATTAAGAAAAAGGAGTCAACGTATTCAAATTTGCTGACCATTAGCGCTGTAATTGCCAAAATAAACAGATGTTTGTTGTTATTTTTGAAACAGTGAAGAAGCAGAACAATACAACTCCCACCATAGTACCCCATAGTAAGCACAAAACAAAGAAAAGGAAATAAACTACAGAAACTTATTTCACCTTAGACCATGGGATTTTACATTAAGACTCTGAGCTAAATCACTACTCTAATGTTTAATCCAAATGTGATTCTGTGCTCCTGTACAATGATGTCTGCTGTGCATTCAAATGAATTGTTGTGGAATGCACACTGCCCTGTATACTAAGTGTTTATCAAAGACTTCTAAGACAAGTAGATAGTTCTGGATCAAGATACCCAATGGAAAGTTGTTTTCAATGATTTTTGTTATACATTATGAATAACAAAAGATTCACACGTGAATGTTTTTTAAAAGGAAGGGACCTTTAATTAATACAGATGTGCCTCATTTTACAGAATGTGTGTTATCTTAAAATGTACATCATGAAACTGTTTTCTTTGCAAGTTAACTTACATTTTGTCTTTTATTTCCATCATAAAACTAAAGATCCATTCTCACTGAAGTAATTTTTGGCTCAAAGACAACGGTCACATTTAAGAATGAATCAACCCTTTTAAATCAGTGGTAAATTTTATCTTCAAATCTAGTGATTATCTTTAGTCTGAGCATTTTTGTTATGACTTTCCTATTGCATTGCCCAATTCTTTTTATTTTAAACTTATTGTTAGATGCCTTATATTCTCCACTCTTCTATTTTATTTTTTAAAGAAATAAGCATATGTAAATGATAAATAAATCAGATGATCTTCTGAAGTAACACAAATACAAATAAAACTTTTGTAAATAAACAGTCAAAAGTAACACAAAGCAGCTCACACTGCTGGTCACAGAAAGGGTGTGAGGGAGGTCACCAGTGAGGCAGACCTTGAGCAGACTAGGCTCTCAGAGACATGGGTTCAATGAGCATGCTACAGGTGACTCAAGCAGACCTCTCAGGGCCACTTGGCCTCTCTGGGACTTGGTCTTCTTATCCTTAAAATTAGGAGACCAAATTACAGGGTTTAAAACTTTTCTTCTATCATTGTAGCTCTGTGATCCCAATAAAGCTGTTCACCCTCTGTAGGTCTGCTTAGTGCTTTCTCTGGTTCTTGACATAGTTATTAATAATAATGTCTTTGTTATACGTTTGGTGTTCTTTCCTCATAGTGAAATAGACTCCACTAAAAAGATCATGGTTATATCTTATATCCGATGGTCATTTTCCAAATAGAGTTTGTGTATTTAATGAATTATTCCCATATTGGATTTCTAATTTTTCTATGCTTATGGGTTTTCCCAGCTGTTCTGTTAAATTCCAAAATATCTAAATTTTTTCCCTAGGTTCACAATTTGGACCTTGATATTTGTTTGTATATTTTGGATTCAAAATGATATCCAGTTCATAAGCAAAGAATTCATGTTCTCTTGGGTATTACTATTATATATAAGACTCTGCAGAGGATTGTCAGAATTTGCTGCATCTCATTACACAAACATGTTAACTAACTCTTTAAGTTCTACTGCTTTACAAAATAAATAATTTCTTGATAAAATCATAAAGATTCATATTTAAGCTCATATGTTAGGCACTGGTTAATCACCAACTGTAAAATACCTCTAAGATTAAACACTACACACTCAGAAAATGAAGGAAATGATAGTCAGCTGTTTAACAGACTTTCATCTCAGAGAGATTTTATTAAGAGCCTCTTGCCTATATGCCAAGATATGAATGCTTGAGAATAATTCAATTTTATACGAAAGAAAATCCCATTCAAATCTAAAGATAGAATATTTCTATTCCAAGTTACTTTCCACTGAATTACTGAGAAGAATTGAAAGATTCCAATTCCAAATCCTAAATGTATGAACCGAGACATCAAATAGCTGAAAAATAACATTCACAAATTCTTGGGGCCATGGTTGACAGCAGAATAAGGCCAACTGCTCAGCTGGGTTCAGGTTAATTCCATGGTATATGGTAGAAATACAGTCAACTTGAACACTGGTCAAACCTGGTTGGTTTGTGTGGTCACTTTCCTGTGATTCTTTTAAAAGGGAAGAAGCATGGTATGGAAGCCCAAATGCTAACTCTAAGTTACACCATCTGCTGGGCTATACTTTTTTTTTCAAGTTTAATCTTCATTGTTAGTCCCATGAAGATCAGCTTTGCCCTCTCTATTTTCTTACAGAGGTGCTTTTGATGGAAAACTTTGTGGATGTTGGTGATACTGCTCAGAGCCCATTGGCAGATGAGCATCTCTTGCTGTGGCCTCCATCATTATTTGCCTGTCTTGTCTATTAACGAGCACTATCATCCCATCGTGGGATGACAGCTGCAACACGTACTCAGGCGCAATAAACAGCTAAATGAGGCGCACAGCAATTTCACTTGTCACCAGCGCCCTCGGCACGACTGGCTGCACAGCTTGATGCATAAATTCATGAGGCTGTTGCATATGATGAAGTATGCTTGGCTGAAAGAGGTGATGGATAGCAGGGCAGCTAAAAATGGCCATCACCTTGACTCTGTCAGGACATTTTTTAAAACTACCCCATCAGCTTTCTTGTATTCAATGCACTATCATAGCACAGATGACTGTAAGGTACTGATTTGATACTTTTCTTCAATAAAGACTTTTTGGGAGTTGTCTCTAAAAGGAGCTACCATGTACTGAGGTGGTTAATATTCATTCATCATTAGCTCTGAGGTTACTAAATTAAGTTATGTTTAAGAGTATAACTTAGTATTGCATAAAAATATCAAAAATCAATTTAAGTCAATAGTAGGGAAAACAACATAGAGTTTTGGAAACATTTCTTAATCATACAGTAGAACAGTGGCTTGGCTAACCTGAGACTTGGAAGTATGGCATAAAATATTCAAGCACATAGACTTCAGGGATAGAAGTTATGTACAACTTATTACAACATTGAATAATATTCCAGGGTGCACCATTACATCATTTGGCAATGCATTTCCTAATTAGTATACAAAACCCACGCAGGTACTAATACTTTATAAAAATGCCCCCATCAAAGAAGCACTTTTTTAGAAGCTTTACAAATAACCGATGATGATACAATACATTCATTTCTCTAAATATATCCCTTTAACCTCTTGCTTACTCAGCTGTCACAATTTAAGCCAGAATTCCCACCACCACTGCAGGCAGGACCCTGTGTGTCCCGCCGAAGTGTACTATACGTCCTCCCTCTATGTTAGTAGAAGTCATCTAAGGAAGACAAATACAGAGGCAACAAAATCAATAAGGCAGTTTCCTGCAAAGCTTTATGCATTAATCTCTATCACACAGACATATACACATACACCAACGTAAGGGAAGGAAGTCACTTGTTCTCTAATAAAAGAGAAAACCCTTGAAAATAAGCAATTAATAAAGTTGTCATGATTAGTTATGCAACTATGAATCAACATGAACAGTAAAAATGACCACTTTCTGTAGATATGAAATGCCTATGATTCAATCATAGTGAAAATAGTCATTAATGTGTATGGCTATAAATGATTCTTATAGCTACTTTCCTTCTCTTCCTTTTGTACTTAAGTCAAAACTCCTGAGTGAGAGTTGCTCTAACAATTTAGACACATATATGTCATATCAGAGAGCAAATTTATTAGCCCTTTCCTTTATTGTTCTTCATCTTCTCATACCCAAACTCAGAATTCTCAAACTTATGAGAAGCCCCAAATCTACACTTAGCAGAAGTATTTTTAAAAGAAAATTGGAGAAAAGTAAAATCTGGAGGAGTAAACTTTATTATTAATATAAATCAAAACTACCACATCACAGGATGATTACAAATTCCCAAATACATAGGTGGGAAATACTTTTGAATTGTTTTGTCAGAGTGGCTCTTCAAGGAGAGAGTACATGACATATCTCGTGATCGCCTTCAGATTCTAGGATTCTGCCCAAATAGGTAATCATCTGGCTACTCCTGGGGTTAGGTGCGTCTGGTGTTGTAAGGAAGGAGACATGGACACTAGCCATTGGCGGGGAGGGACAACTGGAGAAAAAACACTTTAAAGATATCAAAAAGATAATGAAAATTCCCTATCAATAAGATTGAGATTAGAGGAAGCTTTGAACTAACAAGGGTAAAGATAACAACATCCATCGTGTACCTGCTTTACAGTAAGCCAGACCAGGACTAGGGTGAAGAAAATATGACACTACACAGGGACAAAATTAAGGGAGTACCAAAACAACCTCGGTAACCAAATTATATAGCAACTTAATATGATACATTTAAAAATAGAAGTTAATGCAAAATATTCATGATTGTATTAGTTCTACTGTTGCATAAAGATAACAATGAACTTTCTTGCTTAAAACATGATCCATTTGTTATCTCACAGTTTCTGTAGGTCAGAAGTCTGTGATGGCATGGCTGGGTCTGTGCAGGACCTCACAGAGCTGAAATCAAATGGGAGATCTGTCTTCTCTCACACTCATTTCTGTGAATAGCAGACTTCAGGTCTGTGTGGTTAGAGGACTGAAATCTCTGTTTTCTTGTCACTTGCGCTCGTTACTCATTCTCATTCCTTGTGGCTGTTCCCCAGTCCCTGCCTGTGCTCTCTCCTTCACAGGCAGTGGTGGCAAGTTGAATCCTTCCCATGCTGTCAATCTCCCTGACTTCTGCCTTTCTCTTTCACCATTGGCCAGTTAAATCAGCTCTCTCTCTTCTTTTAAGGGCTCACATGATTGTATACCATACACCGTATAGCACATACCATATAACATAACACATACCATAACAATAAAACATAATATATATTAAAACATAATCATAAGAGTGGTAGCTCATCATGTTTACAGGTTCTGAGGATTAAGGAAGAACATTGTTGAAGAGCTATTCTAGATTTCTGCCTACTGCAAAGATGAACAAGTATCAAAGTAAAAAAAAAAAGATAGATTTAGCCCTATACTCTCATGGCTCTGACTCACTTCCTCACCCAGGGCTCACCCATGTTTCTGCTAACACTTTCTTCTTACAGAAACAGGTATCTAATACATCAGTTGTAACTTGCCAATTTGATCATTTGAAAATATTATTTAAAAATAGTGAAATAATCATTATCTATTCACTAGGGCCATGACTTCCCCTTAAATTTGCACCTGCAGGGGGCGCCCCAATCGCCTGACACCAGTTTTGGACCTTGTGTTTCCCAGCCACCTTCTTGCTTCCTTTTCCTCACAATCCCCTGAGGTTGGCATGGCCAGTCCCTATCTATCAGAGATGGGGATTCAGAGAAAGGAAGTAGCTTGCTCACATTCATGCAGGTATTAAAAGACAGAGCTGAGATCCTAACTCGGACTCCAGCAGCCATGCTACTGTCAAGACCGTGTGCAGCTTGCAAGGAAGAATTGATGAGGACGGACTGTGTGAGAACCTCCGAACCGTGGATTCAGAAGGCTTTCGCTTAGCATTCCCAGACTATTGCTTTAAATTATTAAAACTTTCTAAGACTCAGGTTGAGATCATTAGAACCACCTTGCATAGGTTTTAGAAGGAGTAAGTGACAAACTATGAATTCTTTAAGGGCAGGGGCATCTTCTTTGATTTTGTATACAGCTAGTTGTAAGTGAATTAGTACCAAAGGAATGAGTGAGATAAAATAATATAAAAACTCTATGATCTCTAGGGTTTATGAAGTATCATACAAGTTTCATATACCTTCTGCAGAAACATTAGATACTTCAGTGAAGGAAATATCCAATTTCTAAGATGTTCTATGAAACCATCCCCTCTAACCAGTTTCCCCAACATAATAATTAGTTGGGACCAAAGGTCAAGCTTGAAATATTAAAGAAACGGTGGTTTAAGGTTGGTCTCCTATGAACTGGTGATACAACACTGAGCAATGCAGTGACTAGAACTGGCTGTAAAAAATGTAAACCAATCCCCCTCAAATGACAAATTAGCTTTTATTTATTTGAGTGCAGGTTCTGTTGCACAGTGACCATTGGACAGGAAGCAACACCAACCAGTAGGTGAGTTTAATCAAGGAAAGAAAGAAAGCAAGAGAAAAAGAAAGGAGGGAGGAAGGCAGGGTGAAAGGAAAGAGGGAGGGATAAAGCAGGATGTTTCCTGAATCACTCGGATAATTAGATAACATGATATTTTTAAATATGTCACCTAGAGTGTTAACCAATTCTATAATTTAAACTTAAGAATCATTTGCATTTATTAAACAAATTTATCAAGAACTTTATTTTTTATTAATGAAATAGCTTTCTTCTTTTGAAAACAAAAAAGTGCCAGTCTCAAACTGTCAGCAGAGAGAAAGAAGGAGCTACTACCATTTGCAACAACATGGATGGAACTGGAAAGCATAATGCTGAGTGAAAATAGGCCAGGTGCTGAAAGACAAATACCATATGATCTCACCTTTAACAGGAAGCTAAACAACAAAACGAACAAGCAAGCAGAATAAAAACAAAGACACTAAAATAGAGAACAACGGGACAGTGACCAGAGGGGAGAGGGAAGGGAATTTAAGGGGGAAGGGGGGAGGGATTTGGAGGAACAAATATGAAGGATGCAGGGACGAGAGCTGGGGAGGTGGAGATGAGAGGGAAGTAGGGAGGATGGGGGAGCTGGGATGGGAGAAATAGACAAAAAATGGTACTTGGAAAATAACTAAACAAACAAACAATAAAAAAAAAGTGCCAGTCTAACCTAAATGAACATCAGCCAAAGGAGAGTGCAGAATATTGGAGAGTAATCAGGAGCTCTGAACACATTTTATACTTGATTCTCTTGGCTGGGGTCGCGCTCAGCACTGGTCTGCTCCAGATGATAGATTGGAGCTGTACTTGGCTCTTCATGGATTTGGCTGATATCTGGCTGTCCAGAAACCTTGTCTTCCTCTGAATTGCCTTTAAATTCCAGAAAAAACACAAATACTTATTTTTTAAAGCAAAATTATTCAATGCAGTTTATTTCTATTATTCTTATGGTCTTTTCTGTTCATCTGTTATGTTATCTAGGCATATGTATATAATAAATAGCCATGTATATAAAACATGAAACAAATTACATTTGCCTCAAACTTTTATTAATTACATATTTTTAATCCATGTATATGAACTAATAGATTCAGGATGCTAAAACATAGTAAAGATGATATGATTTTTATTTATATATGTGTGTATTTATAGGAAGGTCTCTTTATAGTCTCTAATTTTGTTCTCCTTTTCCTTACATATTGACAATTATGGGCTATGTGGCTTTATTATCTAGAAATACCACATATACCATAAATATGTTTCTAGGTATATGGCTTGAGCTGACACTTTTTTCTCCTAATCTCCTTCTCTAACTTGTGTCTTTTGATATGCATTATTATCCTTTCTCTTGAATACTCTCCTACTACACAATGATAAATCTTTCCATGTTAGGAGTTACAGAACGGAGCTGCTGTACCAGAACCTGATCCAGACAGCACTTCAAAATGACAGAATGGCAAAAGTTATCCTGGTATGTTCCAGAACGAGAAAGCACATTTAATAATCCTAGTCATAACATCTTCTACATTAGTCCTCTTTCATAGTTGATCATGCCATGTCCCTGCCTAAAACAACTGAGTGCCTTCCTAGGGTCTTTAGGAGGATGGCCTCTCACCATGGTCTGCAGAGCACACTCTGGCCTGGCCCTGCTAAGGAGTCACTTATCCTCACCTTGATCTAGTTTGATGTGCATTTCTATGTAAGTACTTGCCAACAGTTTACAGACCAATCCCTTAAATATTACAGTGAATTTAACATTTTTTTGAACATGTGTATTCTCAGATTTTTCATTAGTTTGTATAATATTTTTGAGATGGTGATATTGATTATTTGTATAGTAATTTTGAGATAGTATAAGATAATCAATGTTTCTGGCTAATGTTCATCTACAGGAAATCCAAATTAAAAGATTTCCTTCTAAAAGGCTATTTTCCCAGAGATAACTCTTCTAAATAGGCAGGAAATCATCAGTCAATTTGGTTTATTACTATTATAATATAATAGTAAATGACAATTCCTGAGATATGACAGGGAAGATAACGGTCACTTTTGTAACAAAGTAGCAATCCTTATTCCATCCTCCAATGACAATAATATTAAATGCTTATTAATGAATTATATATTATTCATTGGTAGGGAGCATTTTTAGTGAAAGTAATGTGGACTTTGAAACATATAAATCTTGCTATATTGATTAGCTGTGTTTCCTTGGGCAAATTAAACTTTCTTAACTCCAATTTTCTCATTTATAAAGTGGGTAATTTTACTTGCCACGTAGGTTTGAAGATTAAATGAGATAAGATGTAAAAAATATACCTACATTAGAGGTTATATGCCTAATATTTTCTTTTTTATTTTTAATCTCTAAAATCGAGTCCAGAATATGTTGATAGCAGTCATTTCTTTTTAAACCTTAGTTTAGTCTTCAATATTGTTGCCAATTATCCTAACCATACAAAAGAAGTGACATCATGAATTTGAGATTTTATAGGTGAAATGAACATTTCGACTACATTGATTTTTTTTAGGATATAGATTTCCCTTAAATAATGAAGGATTTCAGATTAGCTCAAACCAAACAACTATTTCTTGTCTGATACAAAATAAAATTATCCAACTTAGCTTTTGGTTTCATAAAGATGACAGTAATAAAACATAGTCTCATATAAACTAGAATTTCAGTGATTAATTAGAATATTTCCAAATATATGTACATTTGATGAGATGTGGTCAAATCCCTTGATTTAGGGATAGAGTTCTGGTTCCTTACATGGATATGCAGCACTGCTTGACATGTACAAAAAATATGAAAAAGGAACATTCAGAAAATAACTCTGTACTTATATAAAATATAAATCTGAAAAATGGTTTTTAAAGGTTCTTTGGAAGATTAAAGGGTACCAATCGATCCAAAAATGAGAAAATAATTAAAACTTAAATTATCATAGCATCTACCACAGTACCTAGTGCACGTTTAATGATCAGTGAGTAATCATAACAAATGACGCAATGAGTGAGTACTTTCACAAAAGTGATATCCGACTCTTGGTATTTATATCTTCCCCCTCTCATTCAAGTGACAGGATATGGTCATTCGAAATTCAACACAAAGAAACTTTATGAAGTGATATTTCTAAAACACTGTATGTTATTATTGTATGCTAGTTAGATATGGAATAGAGCGGCTAAGGGGAAACTGAAGTAGATTTAATCTTTGTATGAACCTAAATCATGTATTAAATAAAAATGCATACTCTCAGTTAGTTGCATTATATTGTTCCACTCAGCCATTCTGAAAATCTGAGGTATCATCTATTTTACTTCTCACAATGAGTTGTTTTTTTTTAAGTCAAGAAGAGGTGCTATTTGACTTTATAATATCAAAGCCACATCTTATTCTATTTCTCAGCTACCACCTAATTCAACCCATTATTACCATTTCTCTCTGTGTTTTTAAAAATTCTATACTGGTCATTTCATTGCCTTGTTCAACTATTCTTATGCCTTTTTTTGCTAATATCTGTGCTCTTCAAACTGTGCACCAGTTGCTAGGGGTCTTTGAGAGGGCCTTCTGGGGCGAGGGAGGAAGTAAGCTTGGAGGAATGCTGGAGGGCAGGAGGCCAGGCCTCTAACCTACTTCAAACAGAGGAGCAATGCTTGCTTACAGTTACCCAATAGATTAGGCTTCTGTTTAAGAATTTATTTGACAAAATCCTGAAAAATATTTGAAGCCCATTGTTCTATGGTCTCAATTCCTATTAAAGTCCCAATCACAGTTGTTCTCCCAGGAGTGACAACACACCTGCCCAGATTCTCACACCACACTTTTCTGCGTTTGTTTCAGCTATACCTAGCCCCTTAATGCTTTATGCCATGGTTTTGTATTTTTCCTCAGGTGTAATTCACATGTTTTTATTCAGTCCTTGAATCCCCCTCTAATCCCTTCTTTCTTGGATTCCTGATATCAATAAAGGCTCAGTTCTAATGCCACCTTGTCCTTCTCATCCTTGAAACATTCGTCTTTCAATTCTTTGGAATCTCAGTTGCTCTTTTTTGAACCTCCATTTTACCATTAACATATTTTGCTTGTGTACTTCAGTACACATTTGCTTATCCATGATACTGTAAGCTCTTTGATGTTACAAATTACAACGAATTCAAGTTTTCATATTACATGCTCATGTTTAGCACTTAATCAATTTTATTAAACTTAGGTAGACTGTACATCCCTTAGATCACTTTATTTGGTTACTGAAAAATCTGGATCCCGCTATACTAGATGCTAAAAATTGTGTTAAATAAATTTTAAAATAATATTTAAATAAATATAGCTATAGTTAATATTGCTAGTTAAAGCTGTTACTAAGTTTTATAAAGACAGATCATTACTCTTGACTTTTAAAATGTGGACATGGAAAAGCAGAGAGATTATATTGGGTTGGCCAAAAAGTCCATATGGTTTTTATCATAAAGTAAAAGACACATTTTTCATTTTCACCAATAATTTTATTGATTTGGATACTTTAAGTCTGTAGGCTATCTCCTGGGTGGTATAACACTGATTGTTCTCAATTAACGTCTCAATTTGATTACTACCTACTTCAACTGGTCTACCTGACCATGGAGCATCGTCCATTGAGAAATCTCCAGCACAAAACTTTGCAAAACACTTTTGACATGTTCAATCAGCCACAACATCTTCTCCATACACTACACAAATCATTTTATGCATTTCAGTTGCATTTTTACCTTTCTTGAAATAATAAAACATTGTATGCCAAAATGTTGTGTATTTTCTTTTAACTTTAATATGAAAATGGCTACACAAAAATTCACTAATTTTGATGTTTGTTTAAATGCATGTTGATAACTGTCACAATACAATCTAACAAAATTGTTTCAAATGAAGTTAAACACTATTAAGAGCCATCTTACAGAAAACAAACTTTTTGGCCAAACCAATAGTATTTTTTTCCCTTTGCAAATGGTTCTAGGGAACCAAAATTGTATACTTATTTTCTTTACCTAAACCATTCAGAAGCCCTAAGTTCACCTTAACTTTCTGTCTTTCAGTTTTCTTCAGAATGTTCCCAATAACCTTTACTTAAATGCCCTTGAAAAGTCTTCTCTCTTTCCTCAGTTTGTGAACACCTTACATTTTGCAGCGATATAGGCTATATTTGGTTAAGCCATACATATTTAGTTCTTTTTAATCTTGCCTCACATCAGCCCTTACAGACCCTCAATCATTTTTGTAGCTCTCTCTGAATTCACTCCAGTCTGATGACATCCTCCTGGTACTGAGGTTTTCATAAATGGACACACTTGTCTGACTCATGATGTGTTATCTCTGCGTGTGCTGCCCAAACAGGTTTCATAAACCACTATATCATCCTGAGCAATCTCATACTAATTTTCTACAACTATCACTGCCAGGTTTTATTCAACATTACTGTTTTCGAAGTATAGTAGCTCCATTTCCCTGATTATCTGTGACTTTTTCATCCAAAATGCATTACTTTACATTTTTCAAAGTCTAAGTCTTATTTTGAATTTTCCTTCTCAAAGCTGTAACCTCTCTATATTCATAGGCACATTTTCAGTTATAGCCAGCACTTGCAAACCACTGAAATTTTGTGATACTTATAAACTTAATATATTATTCAGCTACTCTTTCTAATTATCAGTCTTAAATCAAGTTAATATACAGACTTTTGCCATTTCCCTTTATCTGTGCCCCAAAAGAACACAAATACAAATTGCAAAGTATACACACATATCTTTTGCTTATATGCTTTCATATAGATGAGTGACTGACAGGAATGAGTGACTGACACAGCACATTCCTGTTTTCTAAGTCATGCTTTTAATATAAAATATTAAAATACATATCCTACTATGTAATGCATCCAATGTTGCATATAAATTTTTTTCTTTTGATTGTTTGTTACTAGAGTTTGAAAGCTATAATTCAGAAATGTATTGTACTTAAGTTACTATTTTGGATAAAATGAAATAATGTCCCTTTCACCCCTGTTTATAAATGGAGAGAAATATTTCTTTTTAGGAACTATCTTTTTATTCATCATAATTGGACAAAGCCTCACAATTCCTTCTACACTTTCTTCTAAGACATTCCTACGTGTAGATCCTGCTGAGGAAGAGGGTTCCAGGTGATCCCTTAAGCATAAAATGTCAGAATAATATTCACTGTTCGGACCTAGGGTTAGTCTCTGACATAACGGTGGCCCATCTGGAGGGTCTGATGCAGGAATGCTGTTCATACATAGATACAGTGATGGAACATGTATTAATAGTTTTAGATATCTGCAAAGGTAATATATTAAGAGTATTATATAATAACAATATACAATACTATCCCTAGCAGAGGGATATTCAATCCCTCTATTGTATATTGTATAATAACAATATACAATACTATTCCTAGCAGAGGGATTGAAATACAAAGAGAGTATTGTGATGGCTTGTTCAATCCATCACAAATAAGTCAGGGGAAGACTTTTGAAATCACCAGGAATTCAATATTGGTAACTATAGGAAATCCCCAAGTTAATCCAATATTGGATTTCCTTTGACCACGGAAGTTTCTCTCCTACATATGCCTGTTAAATCCCAAAACTTGGGGACACTTAGCTCTATAGATTTGTGGTTTCTTCAGGACTCATCTATACCCTGGACCCAAATTTCTAGTGCTCAAAAGATTGCCATTATTGACTTCCAAGGTCATTCCTTTGCTCAAGAGGATATTTTGTATAATTTATCTGGAGTTTTAGATGTTGTACAGTGGGAAGTTTTCAGACTGTCTAGTTTGCTATTTTGTCAAGGGTTCTGAGAAAAATGCAGTGACTTCACACATCTGTGTGTCTCCCTGATCTCCCAGGTCTTTGAGGACTTCCCTGCCTCTGTCCACTCTGCCTAACCTTGCACACAGGTGGAAGGTAGTAACAAATAGTTCATCTATTTGACTCATTAGTTGACTAAAACAACAGATCAATTCATTGAACTTGCTGCCCATTAGGCATTAAAGTCTAATGCATATATACTTACATGCATAAAGTCTAATGCATGTAAGGAACAGATAAAACTCAAAAATGGTTGGGGCAGTTCAGTATCGTGGACATACATCGAGGGCTCTTGACCTATCCTGGATCATGGAATCCTTTGTCTATCTGATGAGATGTAGGGGCTCCTTTAAAAAAATTCACCTACAGACCTTGGCCAAGATTCCCCACAAGAAAGTCTGACTAATTTGTAACTACTAGTATTCTTACTCTTGAACACATGGCCACATCTCTGTTTTCCACAGTCACTTAAAATCACCCAGCTCTCACTGCAACTTCATTCACTGTCCAAGTTGCACAGCCACACACATGAATGTCTAATGGACTCTACCTGTGTCACACACCTAAAGGACTAGAAGCCAGGCATCTGGGGAAGGTACAAGCTGCCTCTTTTGAACTACAGGAGGCCTTAGTTCACTTCCACTTATTTTGGGATGTTTTCCAAAGAGGAATTGTGTTTGAATCTGAGTGGTCAAAGTGAAAAATATTCATTGAATCCTCATTATACAAAAACAAAAGCAGAAAAACAAAATCCTTGCAAAGTTAAAATAAAAATCAACCATATTTTACTTCTCCAAATCTATTAATATGTTTCAGTATTTCTTTCATTTTTCTCTCTAATTAATTTTTTTCTTTATCATACAGGCGATCTTGTTTTACCTTCAATTTGTTTTGCTTCTCATGTAGTATCAACAGTATACAATAAAAATCAAGCTATAAATCCTGCAATTATAGTTACTATATATTCATGTAACTATATTTGTTTATATATCTGTGTACCCATCTTACTAACAAACAGCTTGTCAATCTTTACCTGGAAGAAAATGTGCCATAGTATTAATGGCATTTATGTCTGTATAGTGTAATTTTAAGTAATTTTTATTTTAATTGCTATATATTCTTCTGTGTTCTATGGTTCTGGCAGTGTGTTCTATGTCTTCTTTCCAAGTAGAATTGCAGTAAAAGTATCAAAATCAATCATATTACTTTTCATAGCATGTTTTCCATAGTATGGCATTTATAATAATATTGTTTAGTTGTAGCATAATTTCCATTGAGTGAGGGCAGTCATATTAGCTATTATGCTTTTTTTCACTGTCATTAACATGCATATTTTTCTATGTTTGGGTTACTTTTCCAAAATAATTTCCATAAGTGCAGTTATTGGCTTACAAGTTGCAAACATTTTATTAGTCTTAATATATATTGCCAAACTGCTTTCCAAAATCTTGCACCAACTAATAATGCAACCAACAAGAATAAAGGGTAATTATAACCTCCTTGTTCACATTTGTAATATAATTTAATTTTTGAGAACTTAATGTAAAAAATCAAAAGTGATTTTCATCTAATTTAGCCAGCCCCTAGTTATCTAAACAACATTTAACATGTCCCATGTTTATTTACAAATTATTGCATTGCTTTGTATAGCCTACTTCATAAAGTTTCTATTCCACACATAAAGCATGTCATTGAATACTTCACTTACTTAACTATCAATTATGTTTACAAGTCATCACATTATAATCATTTGTGACAAGCATACATACTAATATTTTCAGATTTGCTCAAATGGATCTATTTTTTTTAAATGGTCATACCTTCCCTTTCCTCCTAAATATAAAAAACAAGCAAACACATGTACATACACATACAAAGATCAGAACAAAATTGTCAATGGATAAGATAAATTAAATGATAAGTTTTTAAATGTGAGATTTCCTTATCAACAACTCCACATCATTGATTCTCCCAGATTATTTTTCTCTCTGGCTTTCAAATAAGTTCCTTTCTGTTTTACTGAAAGCAAGTCTGCTTGCCTGATCGTGAAGCATCATGTGTGTCAATAGGGTCGACTACTGGAGAATTTACAGCTTCAGATCAATCATCTGCATTAATGGCAAAGAGAAAAAAAGAGTGTCAGGGGGATTTATGGTGAAGAGTTATGGTGGCAAAGCGATAGGTAAGAAAGATGCTTGTGACCCTGGGGATTTAGAGCGACCACAGTGAAGAGAAGTGTGCATTTGTTTGGCATAACAAGAGGAATAGATTAGAAAGAGAAGGGTGAAATGAATTAAGATTTGACTGAATATCTACTCTGTGCTACAGCTGAGTACTTGGGTTGCTCATTTACTCCAAATGGAATGTTTTTACTCCCAGGACTGCAGGAAAAGAGGGAAATAAAGAAAACTCAGTGATAAGTTGAAAGAAGCAGATAAATAATTTTGGAGTAGTCTGGCTATGAATGAATATCAAATATGAAAAATTGAGGAAAACTTTTTGCATAAGAAAATAAGCATGAAACTGAGAAACAATGAAGTCTTCAACATATAAGCGTCCCTGTGAAGATATCAATGGAACATTAAGAAATGTAGATTTAAAGAGGAGAGAGGGATGAAGATTCAAATCGGTGATTTTTCTACACAGAGAAGATAGTCAAAACTGTTATAGAAGAACAGCTCTTTAAGAGGCAGTCGAGAAGAAATTGCTTCAGGACACCCAAAGTTGTCATGAAAAACACGAGGAGCCATTAGACAGGATATATATATTTGGGGAACAATATTTGTGGCAGGACCATTTAGTGGCATGTGGTAATTATTTAAGTAGAAAGATAAAATATTTAGCAAAAAATTGGGATTTTGCCAATGGATGGTAGGGAAACAAAATAAAAGGAAGAAACCGATTTCATATAGCATATCATAAAAATGCTTTCAAGAGCCCTGGCTGGGTAGTTCAGTTAGCTGGAGCATTGTCCCCCGTACCAAAAGCTTGTGGGCTTGATCACCAGTCAGAGAAAATACCTAGGTTTTGGGTTTGAGTCCCATTTGAGTGCGTCCAAGAGGCAACCAATTGATGTTTTTCTCTCACATGGTGTTTCTCTCTCTTTCTTTCTCTCTCTCTTCCCCTCTCTAAAAATTAATAAACATATCCTTGGGTGAGGATTAAAAAATATTTTCAAGAAAGTAAAATAAACATGTTTTGTGTGTCTTGACATCCTGAAATGACAACAGCCAATAGTCAAAATTTTGCTATATGTTGAAGGTGCATCAAATCATTTAGTTTTTGTAAAATTGGCATATTGTATATTTGTATTATAATATAATATATATTTTAGAAATTGTGGAAATCACCAAAAAAATAGAAAAAAGGTTAACAAACCATCCCAGTCACCTCATTTGGGGGGATTTCTTAAATGCAGTTTAATTATTTTAGCTGTGTATAGCATATGTTTATGGTTTAACTTTTTTGGTATATTTATTTTCTTACAGCTACAGTCAAATGTAAAAATAATACTGTGGTATCTTTTTTACATGGTTTATGAATGAATTCTTTTAAAGTTATAGTAATAACACGAGAAAATTTCAAAAGAGCCAAGTTAGGTTAAAACACATTTTGCCTATTTTAATAATATGGAACAGGAAGTTAAATAATGCTGTGATGGGTGGTTAAATAAGTTTTAACTATCTTTGTTACCATTGGTATTATTCACTTCCTTGAGAATTACTATTTTAGGGAAATCATCAGAATGTGCTTACCTAACTCAAGTATAAAGCCAATGCCTTTTTTAACCACTTATCTAATTGCTGCATAACACACAATTTTAAATTAAATTTAAAACAAAAAAAAACCCCACAAACAAACAAAAAAAACCCTCTTCCCAAATCTACAAATTAGACAGGGTTTGGCAGGAACAGTTCAAGATAACCACAACATAAGTCTCCTTCACTAGAATTTGGAAGCATCTATTGAGCCTCTATAGGACTTGATTCCCACCTTTTTCAAATATATAAATGAGATAGTTAAGAATTTTCCCAGAGCAGTTGGCTGCATTCCCATATGTGATAAAATTTGAATGCCTTGCATGGGAGACCAACAGGTGGAGAAAGTCTCAATATGGAGGTGAGGGGCACTGTGAGGCATCACCTTAACTCTGCTTGAGATCTTAACAAAGGATGTTATGTACCATCCTGGATTTAATCTTTGACTAGGATCAATTTCTTAAATGGAGAATGTTTTACCATCTTGAGAGATAGGAATGAGAAAGTTTCATTTTGGGACCCTGGTGAGCCCTGGATCATTTATATTTCTTCAAATTTTGCTCGCAAACTAATCAGTTATTTTCTTAGCTCCTCTTACCTCTCTCATTTTATTCTAGGCAGCTAGAAGAAACCAGGTGGTACTTTCAATACCTTTTCTGGAATTCTCCTCAGCTATATTATCATGTTCATTAGACATATTTATTTTCCACATTAACCCAGGCAAAACTTTTGTCAAACTGCCACGACTTGGGAAGGGTCCCCTTTGCTCCAGTGCCTAGTAACATATTCCCTACCCTTCTTTAAGCTCTCACGAATGGCCTCCACTAGGCTAATTAGGCTTTTGCTAGTACTTTGTTAACCCTTTGAGCTTTCACTAACTGTTCTTGAGACCCTTGAAGCTTACACTTGCTGCCTGATCCCAAGGGCAATGTCACACATTTCAGTCCTTTTGTTACAGAAGCACCCCACTTCCAGGTACCTAACACACATCCCTAAATGCAATGGCTTCAGACAACCACAATAATTTATTTCGCTTTTGAACTTGCAACTTTGAGCATAACAACTACAAAGTCAGCAGGTGTAGTGGAGCAGTTGTGCCAAGTGGTGGGGTGGAGGAGAGATCAGCTGGGGGTTGGGAGACCCACTTTGAACTTGTCAGACAAGTCGGTACTGGGAGCTTAGCCAGGATAGTGATTGTGGGCCTATGTTCTTCTCTCCATGGGCCTTGCCATAAGGCTCCTCAGAATATACTGGCTGGATTATAGGAGCAAACATTTCAAGAGAATCATATGCTAGTAGTATCGCATTTTACAACCTATCCTTGGAAATCACAGTGTTATTTCTGCTGTAGTTATACTCAGTTCAAAGAGAAGGAAATTAGATCATGATTCTCAGTGTGAGGGGTATAAAAATCATATTGTAATAAGCTGGTGGAATGGCAGAGACAGTGTGACCCTTTTCAGATAATGCAATCTGTCAACATATCCATCAATATGCTTGAGGGACACTAAAAATTCACTATTGATAATATCAAGTGTTATGGTTGGTGATTCATGTTTGTTGGTTCTGGAGTGTGTGTTGGGGGAAGTATGTTTGATTTGGACTCTTTTGGAACGTGGAAGTTGGATAGAAGTGGAGAGAAATGTAACTTTGTAGAGTCGAAATTGAAATTAAAAGAGACATTGTCAGAACTGTTGTTTGTATGTTCATTCCTATGGATATGGGCAATTTGGGGAGAGGATGAGGAATAGGGCAATGTTTTCTTTTGGGTGGGGTAGGTTGATAGTTGCATATATGAAAAAAAGAGCAGGGTAGGTCATAGACACTGAAGGAAAGGCTTTCATAAAAGTCAGATGACAACCAAAGTTGCTTAGGAAACCAAGTAATTTAAATGTAGGTAAGGCATTAATAGAGGGTCATTTCCTCTTACCTGTATACAGAAATCTAGGACTTCTGGCCAAGATGGAGGTGTTGGTAGACACACAGTACCTTCTGGCACAACGAAAAGGACAACAATAATTTAAAAACAAAAAAACAATCAGAACTGACAGAAAATTTAACTGTTTGGAAGTCCAACAACCAAGATATTAAAAAAGAAATACTCACCCAGACGGTAGGAGGGGAGGAGACAGGCAGCGGGGTGGAGAGGACTCCCAGTGAGGCGGTGGCTGCAGGATCGGGCAGTCACAGATTCAGGTGCAAATAAACGGGAGAAACAACTGAGGAGTGAGACGGACCAACAACCCGGGGTCCCAGTAGGGAAATAAAGCCTCAAAGCCTCCAACTGAAAACACCTGTGGGAGTTGTGGGGCCAGAAGGAGAAACTCCCAGCCTTACAGGAGAGTTCCTTGGCGAGACCCACAGGATCCTAGAATGTACACAAGCCCACCCAACAAGGAATCAGTACCAGAAGGGCCCACTTTGCTTGTGGGTAACAGAGAAAATGACTGAAAACTGTCAAGAGTAAGCACCATTGTTCCCTCTCATACCCTCCCCCACATACAGTACCACAATGCAGCAACAAGGGTTGCCCCACCCTGGTGAACACCCAAGGCTCCACCCCTCACTATGTAATAAGTGTGTGAGACTAAACAAAAATGGCCCAAATGAAAGAACAGATCAAAGATCCAGAAAAAATACAACTAAGAGCCAACCTATTAGATGCACAATTCAAAATGCTGGTAATCAGGATGCTCACAAAATCGATTGAATATGGTCGAAAATTAGATGAAAAAATGAAGGCTATGCTAAGTGAAATAAAGGAAAATTCCCAGGGAATCAACAGTGAAGATAAGGAAACTGGGACTCAAATCAATGGTGTGGATCAGAAGGAAGAAAGAAACATTCAACCAGAAAAGAATGAAGAAACAAGAATTCAAAAAAATGAGGAGAAGCTTAGGAACCTCCAGGACATCTTTAAATGTTCCAACATCTGAATCATAGGGGTGCCAAAGGAAAAAGAGGAAAAGTAAGGAAGTGAAAACTTATTTGAAAACATAATGAAAGAGAAATTCCCCAATCTGGCAACATGAATAGACATCCAGTAAGTCCAGGAAGCTTGGAGAGTCCCAAAGAAGGTGGACCCAAGGAAGAACACACCAAGGCACATTATAATTACATTACCCAAGATTAAAAATAAGGAGAGAATCTTAAAAGCAGCATGAGAAAAGAAGAGTTACCTAAAAAAAAGTTTCCATAAGACTGTCAGCTGATTTCTCAAAAGAGACCTTACAGGCAATAAGGGGCTGAAAAGAAGTATTCCAAGTCATGAAAGGCAAGGACCTACATCCAAGATGACTTTAACCAGCAAAGCTTTCATTTAGAAACAAAGGGCAGATAAAGTGCTTCCCAGATAAGGTCAAGTTAAAGGAGTTCATCATCACCAAGCCCTTATTATATAAAATGTTAAAGGGACTTATCTAAAAAAAAGAAGATAAAAAATATGAACAGTAAAATGACAACAAACTCACTACTATCAACAACTGAACATAAAAAAACAAAAACAAACTAAGCAAACAACTAGAACAGGAACAGACTCACAGAAATGGAGATCACATGGAGGGTTATCGGCAGGGGAATGGGAGGTGGAGAGAGTGGGAAAGGGTACCGAGAATAAGTAGCATAGGTGGTAGGTAGAAAATACACAGTGGGAGGTTAAGAATCATATAGGAAATATAGAAGCCAAAGAACTTATATGTATGACTTTTGGACATGAACTAAGGTGGGGGGAACACTGGTGGGAGGGGAGTGTGCAAGGCAGAGGGGAATAAAGGGAGAAAAAATGGGACAACTGTAATAGAATAATCAATAACGTATATTTAAATAAATAATCATATTTTGGTTAAAAAATCTAGTGGTTTTCAAACGGATTTGAGAACATAAAGATCTTTGCCAAGACCTTTGCCACAGGCCCAGGCAGTCTTGTGACTGCCGCACCCACAGAACCCGCTGCAAGGCTCTTCTAGGTGGCCTGAAAGGTGGAGGATCTCGGCTGGGCTCAGTTACAGCAGAAAAGAGGAACATAGCAGGTGCCACTTAGCAGTGGTAGTGGACAGAACTTGTTTGTGAATACATATTATGTATACCCTCTTTGGGGTTTCAAGAAATAATTCCAATATAATTCTGCTGGAATAATTTCCAAGGGAGGAATTGTTTTGACACCCAACATTTAAACCAAAGGGCTTCACATCATTGAAATGTGAGCATAAAAATTAATGTGACATGGTTTTACACTCAGAGGCTAGAGTGGCACAGACGTCAGTTTCCACAGCTGCCATAAGGTCAAATGCTGTGCCTTGCCTTCTTACTGAAGGGTGTTACCTGGGAGTTGTTTCTGACTGAATGTGGAAAGAGTACCTTCCTTTGGGTGAAGTGGTACACTGACCACCTTAGAGCAACAATGCCAAGTTGGGGCTATTATATTTCTACTTTTTTTGGTGAATGCTTATATTTCTAAAGATAAATAGAAATAGTATGACTGCAAAGAAAGTTGGGGAGGTATAAAGGAGCTTCCTGTATGTGTGCACGTGTTGTCATGTTCTTCATGGGCTTTAGTGGAAAGTTGGGGAAGGCTGCTAGCCTTATGCCATTTTAATTGAAAAGCATCAGCTAAATTTTATGGAGAAAACAGAGAAAAACATTTCTGTCATCTGTGTTAGAAGATGCTTTTCTGCAAATGATAATCTGGAACAACCAAAAGACGTTTTGGGACCAACATGAAATATTATGAAAAAATAATTATGGTTGTACTATGTTATTTATGCTATGAACTCTGTTTTTCATTATTTATTTTCCTCTGCTCTTTGAGTTATTTAAAAGACAGGATTTCAATAATTCCAGTATTCTCTCATATAAAGCCCTCTGTTCTGTAAACAGTGGGACAAGTATATTAGTTTAAGAGACAACAAAACACCCGAAACGAGGGCGCCCCGGGACAGAAGATGTTCACTGTGCAAAGCCTTTGAAGAAAAACACTGCTTCTCAGAAGGAGTTATAAATTTGCTGTGAACAAGACAAGACCAGCATGGAGTTTTAAATCACTTCCTCTATACAGGCTCTCGACAGGCATTCATGAAAGCAAAATAAAGAACACTTGAGAAAATCTAAACTAGCTACCTGAAAATTCTGCTTTTAAAGAAAGCATTGCTAAGAAAGGACATACCTCATCTCCTCTCAACTTCAAAGATGCCAGGATTTGCAGATTTTTAAATGGCCATGCTCTCTCTCACCATTTAATGTCTCCTCTACTGACTCCACCTCTTCTTCTCCAGAAGGCTGTTTTCAATTCATTTTTCAAGATACAGTTCAGAGGTTGACTCCACTTGAAGGCTTTGCCGGACACTTCTGCACAGCCTCCCTTCTACAAACACCAGCTCTGCCACAGTCTCCTTCCTTTGGCACCCAGCTGGAGTACAAAATTCTCTACATTCTCTTTGTTTTGGTATACTTTTCTGATCTGCCCCTTTGCTCCAAACCCAATATACACTCAGTGATTAAACATCGAGGTCTTTTAAGCAGGAGTAATATTCGTCATTTGTATTCAGTACAATTTCAGACATCACTAATGGGTACATAATCATCCTCCCAAAAGTGAATCAATGGGCAAGCAAGTAAATGAAAGCATATATTCAGGGTACAAAAATTTTGCTATCTCTTCTTTTGGCATATTTTTTAGACAAATGCTGAGCAAAAAGGATTTTTCAGGCTCTACACGGATATTATATCATTCTATTACTGAGGAAAGAGATTGAGTTGACAGCTAACACAGAGAAAGCAAACTACACAAGTATTTTTGCTTTTGTCTTTTTCTTCAAGGGGAATGACTTGCAAACCAGAAAGCGTGAAAATGGTGAAGAGGTAAATGTAAGAGGACTGTAGGGAAGTACTGAGATTCTTTAGATGAATCCAAATCTCTAGGTTAGGTGGATTTCATCCTAAGAAATCAAAATAAGTTATGGACATGACCACAGAACCGCAGTTGATAACCTCTGACAAAAACTTGCTGGAAAACCAGAAATAGGAGGGCTTTCTCTGGTTTAAAAAATTTAACATGTATGAGTATGACCTTGTCACTGACAAAAATTCCAGAATAGTTTCATAAGGGTTATTTCTTTAGCATTCAAAAAAGGAAGTGATGCTCATTCCTAGCTTGAAAAGGTTCACCTAGAATAAACTATTTTAAACAAATCACTTTTTCCTTTTTAAATCATTTTTTTTATTAAAACATAGTTATGATAAATAGATGAAGAATTTTTAGTGGACATCAAATATGTGAATTTCAGAACAGAATCTGATCACATCACTTAATATTTCCTTGGTAATAAGATGATTTTGTTTATCATGGTGATAAGAAATTTGGACTGAACTGTGTTTAGGTAAGCAGATTTATGACTGGTTAAATAACCACACCCCCCAAATCACGTGTTTTATCGCTGTTACCACGGAGGGAGCGGACTTAAACTTAGTCATGTTCTATGACACCATTTTATTTATATATGTAGAGAGGACAACACCTCAAATTTGTAAATAAAAAATGGTGGATAAGTTGATTATTATCACATTTAGATTTTGCAAATATATCTAAACTTTGGGAAAACTGCCCCCAAAATAATTAGGTAGAAATAGGTTGAAATAAATGTAAATTGAATGACAGCATAGAAAACAATGAATCTGGTTTCAGTAAGCGTGGAAAAGAGCCTAGAACATAGCAGGCATGATAAGGTGAACAGTTATTCCCCCTTCCTCACACTTTTGTGTAGAGACAGACCTTCACCGGAGTAGCAAGTGCTGCTGGCTTCTGCTTTTACCTGTACTCATTGCTGTCTCTGGGAGAAGACTGGTGGGTGATAGCTAATAGTACCTCCATTCTCCCCCTCCCTTGCTAGGTATAACTATGGGATGGAAAGCTATGATTACTGGAAATTTTCTCTCTTTGCTTTTACCTCAGATCAGTTTAAGGGAGCAATCATGGGCAAGTGTATTGCTCTGCAGACAAAAATTTTCTCCATTTGTTATACACCATGTCTGGGCTGCAGAGGGGGTTCTGTGAGTGGGTGGTTAGCATGCTGTTAGCAAGCCCCTTTAACAAGACCATTGAGTCATGTCCTCCAATCTAACCTTTTTAGGAAAATAGCTTATACCATGATCTCCTTCTGTCTGATTCAGTTTATCTCATAATTGGTCATAAGCCCCAACTGTAGGCACTTACTCAATGTTTATTGACTGATTATTAAATTTAAAAAAAGTTTTAAAGGACCATATCTCTATTTCCTAATATATGGTAATCTTAGCACCTATTGTTTTATTTTGATTATTTGCTTTGATCTTCCTCTTCTCACATTACATACTTTGTATGTAATACAAAGATATCAGATGTCTACTGATATCAGAGTGAGCAAACAGAAAGCTTTCTGGTGGGACTTCTACATGTGTGGATCAGCATCGCCAAAGTATTAACAGAGGGGAATTTTTTTTGGAGTTATTTGGGTTTTGAGGATGGAAACCCAGATGTAAGCAGCTTCAGGCCCTTTCTCTTGAGCTGTTTCTTGCAGCCAAATTCTTCAGAGAAATTTCTTCCAATCTTCTGGTTGGGTGGCATAATCATGACTGTTAGCATTTTGGGACTTTGATGGGAAATAACACTGGAGAGTTAAAATCCAGGAGGAAAACTTCCAGGAGTACTGTGAAAGATGGAAACAAGGTTCTGTAACAAAGAGCAATGGAAAGGAACCACTTTAAGTAGAAAAGTCATGGAGGACCTCCCTGTACAGGTGACATTAGAATTGAATCCCCCAAAATAAGAATGAGCTTGTCAAACACGTTGCTGGTCCAAGAGTATCCAGGCAGAGGTAAGAACATATATAAAATCTCTGACTTCAGAATTTTAAGAAACTCTGGTTCCAATGCGGTAGGAATAAAGTGAACAAGGGGAGTTGTGGAAAGAGGTAAAGTCACAGCATAGCCTGGAGACAAATCATGTGTACCTTATAGGCCACTGACTAATTAATTGTTTCCACCTTCACATCCCATTGGGCTTTATACATAATTTTATTATCAGAAATCTAAACTTTATAATTCCCTTATCTGTTTTATTCATTGGATTCTGTATATAGGATAAATTCCTTAAGGTCAGAATCCATTACAATTTACCTGAATATCCCTCATTTCAGCACTTAAAATACTGCCAGTTTTCTCTTAGAGTAGGTGTTCAGAACAGCTGTTTAGTGAACCCCCCAAGGGAATGAATAAAGCATGCATTCTGTGCTGATCCAAATCTTCAGAATGGCCACCAATGGCTTGAGATTTTGTGCAAAGTATCCTAACAACCAAAATGATATATTGCTATTATTGAGCCGATGCTTTTGCCAGTACTAAAATAACCATAAATAATTTTAATTTGGTTTAAAGTCTGTTGATTTAATTCACGAGAGAACTTACCAGAATGTATAATTCCAATGGCTCTGGAATTTATGCTAGGGTTTGGGTATTGAGTTTCTCACTTATGCCTACTGTACTACATGATAGCATCTCATTACCCTTGTTTTTCTCAGGCTCACTCTGACTCTCTTGACTGGGGCTATGCCAGAAGCTGTTCCTGAAGGAGGCTCCACCCTTGAGTGAGAGTGGCAGGGAACAGGAGAATTTTGACTCCATCACACACTGACACAGTAGCTTAGTGCAAATTATTTAATTCCTTCAAGAGTTAGCTTCTTCACTTACAAACTGAGAATCATGGTGCAGTTAAAAAAGATGTTGTGTATATAACATTTAGTACAGTCTCTGGCATTTGAAGAGCACCACATAAATGTGAACTGCTATTATTTTCATAATTATGGTGAAATTACAATATTTAAGCTTGGCCCAGCTTTTTAAATTTAAAATGATCAGAATTTATTCAAAAAATCTTACAAAATCCTGGCAGATCAAAGATAAGTAGAAGAAAGTAGGCAATAATGCAGTAATTCATTTACATCATGTCAAAAATGACTGAAAAAAAACTTTATGGAAGAGTATATTTTTATAAAAATCTTTGCTTCAGAGTTTCCTGATAAATATTCCTTTTGGCCTGAGAACTACATAGTTGATTTCTGCATGAAACTGAATATTTTTTGAAAGTTAGGGCTAAATTAGTTGGGTTATTTTTGCATGATGAAAGCGTGAAAACAAAACACCTTTTTTGCTAAAATATTATCTGGTCCTCGTTTCAGCCCAGAGGATTGAAAATACTATGTAATTACAATTTTAAATGTGGGAAGGAAATTCTATAATATTTGTTAATTCTAGCCCTGAAATGTTCATAGTTATTTTTTGCTTCAAAATCTGGAACTGAACATACACTCAACGATTTATTTCAATTCATACTGTTAGAAGCTTGCCCTGCCTATCTGTGCAGGTTTGGAGGTATACTTGAAGTATTTCTCCTTTCTTTAGAAAAAAATTAAATAAAGTAGTAAAAAGAACTAGTCGAAGCGTTTTTCTTTTAATATTGTTAGGGTATACAGTTGTAAAAATTTTAAGGAAATAATAAATTATCTACATTGTAAAGCAGAAAGTCTTCACACTTTCAGAGTGTAGCCACATTATCAGAGTTCGAGGGGAAGGTGTACAATTGGTGACATTTTCAGAAGAACCAAAAAGCACCTTATTAGAGCACACTCTTAAACAATCATCTGGCATCAAATAGTCTTACCCTGGATTCTCTATAGAACAATTATAATGGGTTTAATACATCAGGTGGAAGTGTGAGTTAAGACTGTAAGGGTGCCACAGACATTCCTGGTTTGGGAGCTCCACACAGTGACCATTTGGATTCTCCTATTAAAGGGAAATGTACTTCATATGGCTACATGGGACGGCGCTGGGTAATTGTGCTAATGTGGCTTCAACTTGCTCTACTTTCCTATTTCCTTATTTAAGCATCTTAAATTTCAGTAGAACATGAATTTTACATACATCTTGCATTTGATTAGATCACATTTTATATATTTTATGCATTTTAATCCAAGTTTGGCTCTGTGAACCTTACCATCTGTCTGGAGTTGTCATTGCATTTTATTTTTAATTTTAATTTACCCATTATATTTTTGACTAAAAGTGGTTTTATTTTTGGCAACTTCCTCACCTATGTCTTCTGTCCCTTCCATCCATTTGCCACAATGCAACAAGAGAAGGCCTTCTAAAACATAAATCTGATTACATTATTCCAGTTGAATTCCATTGTCTTTATAATTAGTCCAAACTCTAACCAGAATCCTACAATACTACATTATGTGGACCCTTTGAGTATATCTTTGCAACTTTCTTTATTGATGTTATGTTCCTTTCAGTTTTTCTAGCCATTCTTTCCCTCGCCTCTGAGCCTCTATGCAAGCTCTTCCCACGGCCTGGACCACGTCTCCCACACTCTGCTTCAGTCGTTCCTATTGCTTCCAAGAAGTTTTCACTAACATTACCTTTTTACCCACACAATACACTATATCCTCCAATTTCATGGATTAAACAATTGCATAAGGTCAGTGCTACGTGTCCTCCCTAGCTACATTTTAAGTTCTGGGAGAAAACAGACCCCATCTACCTTGCTTACCATTGGGTCTCCCACATCTAATCTGGGCCCTGGGACACAGTAGTGTCCCAGTAAATATCTATTAAATGCCCAGATAGAAGGGTAAGAAAAACCACCACAGAAAATGCCATGCATATATTATTTATCATTGTTACTTATTAAGTATGTAGAAACTTTTAAAATAATTATAGCTATCACTGATGTCAAACTTACTTTTGAATTACAATCTATTTTATTCTGTAGGTACAGCTGCTAAGTGTGAAATATTATATTTTTGTGGGCCCATGGATGGTAAATGCAATAAAAATTACCTCAAATCATAAGATGTTCTTCATAATTTATTTAGACATTGTTATTTGAGTTTCAGTTCTTTATGGTAAGGCTTCATTGCATCTGAAATAAATAGTTATAGAGATTTAAAAAGCAACACTTCAATTAGAAGCTTACCACACATAAATCTACAAAATTGCACAACTTTAAGTTTGTGGAAATGCCTTATAAAAATGCCTTTAGGAATCAGAACATTTATGAAATACAATTCAGGTGGCTGATCAATCCAAAAGGAAAACTGCAGTTCCAGTCATAGGTAAAGTCTTTAGAGCACTTTCACATGCAACTCTGCTAATGACAAATGATGTTGACAGCTGCCAGATTTTTCTCCTGGTAGAAAACAAAATGTTGCTTAGCCATAGCCCCAAAGGAAAAATAACAATGACTTCTAGAGTCATCTGGGAAGTCCAACATTTAATAATATCACATCAGTTGGAATCAGGTGGGGAAAGGCGATCCTATTGAATGACCTTGTTAATATCATTTCCATTACCATGCTACTATTCCTATGGGTTCACAGTTTGCAGGACAATACATTAGGCATTAATGAGTTCACACATTTAAGAAATATTTACTTAGCACCTATTTTGTGATATATACTATGCTAAGAGTTGGAAATACAATGATGAAAAAGACGGAAAAACAAGTAGATTAATAGATTGTTCCTGAGGGCTACGAGGGAAACAAAACAGTGATGGTTGGGGGTGTTCCACGGGGGTGTAGACTGAGGACCAAACTTAAGACAGCTGGTCTGGAATGCCTCTTAGAGAAGTAACTTTTGAGATAAGAATAAGCAATCAGTGAAAAATTGGGGAAACACATGCTAGGCAGAGGAAATGGCAAATGCACAATTTCTGATATGGAAAAAAGCTTGCTGTATTTAAAAATAAGAAAAAAGGCCAATGTGACTGAAGAAAATGTGCAAGAAGAACAGGGCAGGAGATCAAGCTGGAGAGGTACTTAGATGTCATGCAGGACTTGCAGGGCTTTGACTTTTATTCTAAAAGCAATGGAAGCCCTGGAAAGGTTTTATGCAAGGAAGTGACATATCTGATTTACATTTCTGAAACTCTCATTCTGGCTGCTGAATGGATGGATAATAAAAGAACAAGAATGGAAGCAGAGAGCTCTTTTAGGATGTTACTACTGCAGTCCAGGTGTGAAATATGGCAGCAGAGATGATCAAATATATATTCTGGAAACAGAATTGATAGGACTTGTTTAAGGATTGGATATGAGGGGTGAGGCAAAAAGAAGAATCAAGGATAACTCTCAGATTATATGAGTCAAGCAACATGGTAGAGGGTAGTCCCAATTACCATAATGAGTGAGCCTGGGGAAAGAACAGATTCCATAAAAAAAGGCATGTTCAACAGCTCCAGGTTGAGTATGAGAAGTTTAAAAGATACGCATACCTGAATTCACTTCCTGAATCAAAGATAGTCTTAGCACATGGGAGGAACTTGGTAGGTGAAATATATAAAAGAGTCACACAGTGACTATTTTGTGCTTAAAGGGGAAAACTGTGCTGCTTGCCTGCCACTAGGAGACTTGTGTTTTGGATTATTTGCTATGATGGAGTAACAGATTTACATCTAGGATCCCTCATGGACAACATCTACATTCACCAGACAAAGAGCAGGGACTTGGCCCTCTTGTGACAGTGACAATTCAAGCACTGGCTGTGGACTCCCACCCAGATCTCTGGCTACCCACACTGGCAGAAGTCATCAGTGAGCCTCCATCTGAGACCTTTCTCTCATTTGCCTCCCTAAAATATAAAATCCATTTCCTTCCAGTGCTATTCCAAAAAAATTATCTAGTGCCTTTTTAAAACCATAGATTTTTAGGAACATGTTTATAAAAGAGCATCTGGTTTATTTCTCACTGAAAGATGGTGCTAAGAAGTGAGAAACATGGATCAAGTCAACCCCAAACACAAAGGCTGTGAATAATTTACTTTGTAATTAGAAAAAATATTTTATTCAAGTTACGTGTTTCCATTATTTGTAATTAAAAAGCCTTGGTATTCAGTGAAGGGCAAAATGTAGAGGGCTCCCCCCCAAAAAAACCCACATTATATTTCTTACATAGAAATTTTCATAATAAGAAAGTCAAGGATATAAGAAAGTATCTTTTTTTAGCTATCAGTTTAGGTTTTTCCCTTTTCCTTCCCCTATTAGCCACGAAACAGGGCTTTGTGCTCAATACTTAAGGACTGGGTGAAAGCAGAATTTGCCTGCAAACAACTTCCAAGTTTACTCTTAATTCTAAAAGCTTACGTTAGTTTTGTTAAGTGTCCTGGGGAGACAGTAAGGTTTGAATAAAGAGAAAAAAGGTTCTCTTAAAATACAGTGGCCAGAAAAAATTCAGGACTCAGTTAAGTTTGGATTTCAGATAAACAACAAATCATTTCTGGTGGAAGTTATGTCCCAAATGTAGCAAGGAATATATTTATACTTAAAAATTATTATTTATTTTTTGAAATTCCAATATACCTGAGCATCCCATAACTGTTGTTTTCAAATCTAGCAACTGCACCCTGAAAGACACTTAATTAATGAGAGAGGAAAAGACCTCCTCTGACTGAAACCCAAGAAGGAGAGTGTGGGGCTTTGGCCCTTTTCCTGAAACACGTGATAGTAAGCGACAGGGATGTAGAAAGACCTCTAAGGAGAGTGACTGGATATTGCGTCTGTGGAGCATGAGGTTTGATATATATTTATTAAATCATCTTTATTATTTATAGTTTCTGGCTCTGTATACTCGTAATTATGCCCCACCTAATATAATAGCAAGTCATTTTGCTGACAGTAGATTTTTATTACCTTCATTCATGAATGAAAACTTCACTGGATATAGATTATTTGTATCTAACCTTTTATCCTTAAAACTCTGAAAATATTACTCTATTGTCTTTTGTCATCTAACATTATAAATAAGCCTGGTGTAAGTCTAATTTCTTCCCCTATGTTGTCTGCCTGATCATTTCACAATTCATTTTTTCTCTTTGGAGTTAATGACATTCAATAGAACATGCCTAGAACTATTTTGCCAGAGATCCCTGCTCTAAACCACCCCTTCTCCTGCCATCAATGCCACCATCAGAGGTCTGCTCTCAGGTTTCTGCTCAATAAATAAAACTATTTGGGTCCCTACCTTTTTCCTCTGTGCTTTCATAAACTTCCCTGCTCCCTGAATATCAATTACTATTAGTTTTCTTTATTTTCCTTGGTAATGCAACCACCTTGTGCCACTGGTACCCAAGAAACACAACTGTTGGATTGTGTGCTAAGAATATGTTTAGTCTTGTAAGAAACTGTCAAACTGTTCTGCAAAGTGACTATACCATGTTGTATTCCCACCAACAATGAATGAGAGCCCCTTTTGTTATTCTCATCGGCATTTGGTGTTTTCAGCGTTCTGGATCTGGGCCATCCTAATAGGTATACACTGTGCCACTTGCCTTTTTGGACTTTTGCTGCCCTCTAAGTTGTTGTAAAAGAGAACATTGGTTCAATCAGCTTGGGGTGGTCATGGGCAGTAGGGTCTAGTTATATTTCAAGAACAGAACGCCCTTAAGAATACCATCTCTGTACCTTCAAATTTGTTGAGTGGCTAATTGGACTAATGGATGAATGAATGAATGAACAAATTTAGCTATTACCTAGCTCTGGCCTCAAAGTCCTTATAATAAATGATCTTTAGGGTTCCTTCCAATCTTAAAACTCCATAACATAATTTCCTTCTTACTTAGGGAGGTATAATATGCATTTTGACTAATGAGCCACTGCAAAAGTTTGTGTCTTTCCCATTTAAGCAAAGTTTATCACTGAGTTTCATTAAGCCTCTAAAAAAGACTTGTGGAGCGAGTTTCCTCATACAGGGCTCTCAAAACAAGCCTGAGGCTGCTTCCTCAAGCATCCAAGTTTGCATTTATCCTCCCAGAGGCTCAGGAGCATGTGGGTATGTGTTTAGTAGAAACGCCTTACTGTATTCATTGAACTGACAGAATTTTCTTCTCTCTTTTATTGCCATCACAATGTTGAGTGTCTGTTTTGTTGACTACATTCTATGGGATGTCATATGTAACTTGCTATGATGTGAATGTCCGTGTCCCCACCAATTCATATGTTGGAATTCTAATCCCCAATGTGATGATAGTGTTTGGAAGTGGGGCATTTGGGGATAATTAGGTTATGGGAGTAGAGCCATCATGATGGCACAGTGACCTGATAAGAAGAGAGTTTTCCTTTTTTTCCTCTCTGCCATGTGAGCACATGAGAAGAAGAGAGCCATCTGCACATGGTCAGGGAGTTCTCACCAGAACCCAAGCATGGCGGCATCTTGATTCAGACTTCCCAGTCTCTAGGACTGAGAAATGAATTTCTGTGACTTAAGCCATCCAGTTTATTCTAGTTTTGTTAATAGCAGCCCAGAGTGACCAAGACATAGGGCTTCACTTACGTTGTAAGAATTTCTCACTTGAGGTTCAAACTCCAAACTGTGACCCTGATCTCTTAGGGTTGAGTGGGCCAGCTTGTTCTGTGTAACCTGGTGTGACAGGCTTCACTGTCCCATCCACTTCCTGCCAGCATTTTTAAATCTTATATTTCAGAAGCCTCAACACTTAGAAGTCTCCAACCACAAAGACAAAGGAGTAAGTGACAAATATAGGACATCAGATATAGCTGAAGATAGTCCCCCGTCCTCTCCTTATGAAAGAACGATTGTTTCCTAGGTGATAAATGGTTTTAACTGAGATTCCCAAAATATTTTTAAAAATATTTGAATATGAGGTTCCTACTCTAAAGGGTAGCCTTAACTCTAAAGTCAGAAGCTATCTTTGTTGTATTCTCCCTCAAGTCCAAAGATATACATATCCTAAGGGATAATAGTTGGACATAAAGATGGGGTAGAAATAGGAAGTAGGTGAGACAATCTTTCCTTGATACTAACACACACGAGACCCTGAGGACTATCAGATGGGGGGTTATAACAAACAGAAGAAATTCTACCTCACACGTGATATGACTCCAGGGGTCCTTGAAACGAAAAAATGTTTAGACTCTGACTCACACTGATTCTGAAATTGATGCTAACTCAGTACTGCAGAGGAAACCAAAAATCACAAAGGAATTAGTCCCACTAAAAATATGGAAACCACACCTCTCTGCAGTTAGTTCTAGTGTTTTTTTTTCTGGAAGAAGAAAATCCAGGAAAACTGTTCATTTCCAAAAGAAATAGGATATACCAGAAACTATGATGCAGTAAGACTGAGTATGGATATAGTGGCTAGTCCTATCCGAAAGTAGTTAAATCTGGTTCCTTCATATCTGGCCAACTGTTTATATTATCTGTTGTTGAACATATTAACTAATACATCATTTTCATGTACAGTCAAGATCCTCTAGGTCTTTGGTCCTGAACACTCCGTAACTCCTTTACCTTGTCCTCCATTCTTTTCTTGATTGTTCTTCTTAAGAAAAGTGAGGAAGGATAACATCTCCCTTATGAGAGGAGCCAGCCACTTCTGCAGCACTAGCTACATAGTAAACATGAAGGAAGAACAACACAAAAATACTTTTTTAAGTTGGAGGAGCCAAGGTATTGAGAAGCCAGTAAGAAAGTTTGAAATAGAGAAATTTTTGTCCCTTTCCAAATAGAAGCTTCTTTGCTTAGCACATTTGCACACATGGGTTTTTAGGGTTCATATTTTCCTTATATATATATGAGTTTCTGCTTCTATGGAACAGATTAAGGGAGAGAGAGAGTTTTAGCCATTTTCCCCTGTGTTTCCCCTGTTGCCCTCAGCAATTGTGATTTAGTTGGTCTGGGATATGGTTTGGGTTTTAGAAGTTTAAATCACTGAGTGATTCCCAAATAACTTTATGTCTATCGAGGGTTGGGTACATCAAATTTACCTGGGAGGATTAAAAGAAACCTATGTGTGAGTATATGTCCCAGACCTCCTGAGTGAGGACCCCAAAGTAAAGGGCTGGAGCTCCTGAAGTGACTTTTGTGCACACCCCATTCAAGACCTACTGGCAGCAGCAGTCTTCGGCAGCATGGCTGTTACCGGAATAATCAGACTGCAAAAGAGGCCCGTGGCCCCTTCTTTCCCTCTCTCTAGAAATCTATGTCTCCTGCCCCCATTTATAATTTGGACTGAACATAATTCATTGCATAAATGCTTTCATTTAAAACTCGCAGCTACCTGTCTCCTGCTCTGCATTTCTTCAGGACACACACCTCTTTGGTGGTTCTGCGCTGCCTCGTTCCTGACATGCTTCATGGGTATGCTCTTGCTCCTGCTCAACTGAAAGCTTCCCAAGGATGAAGGCTTCACTGTGTAGTATTTAATTTGATTCTGCATCACCCATATAATGTCCTGGATGCTATATAGCACAATACAGAAATCATACATGGAGAGACAAGAGTTCAAGGAGTATAAATATAACTGACAAATAAACAAGTGTATTCATTTGACATTATGCTGAACAAAAATATTGAACTGATAAGCTACATTGCAGATGAAGAATATTTAATATTTCTGGAGCTCTCAACTACATTATATCTGTATTTTACTTTGTAATTTATAAACAACTTACAAATTTACCAACCTATGTGATTGCTACCAGAACCTTACTGTGAAATAAACAAGACTTTTTGTAGATATCTAAGGTGACCCAGAGGGGAAATGACTTGCCCAGACCTTACCTGATGGCTGGTAGAACCAGGTGTAGAACCTAGTCCTCCTGACTTGCAGTCCAGGTAGTTCTTTTCCTCCACTATCCTCTCTCCTCCACTCACCACTGACTGTCACATCTGCGTCTTAAGCCCTCCTCTCTTTCCTAAGATCTACATTTATAATTACATTTGAAAGAATTCTACCTTCAGGTTCAGCAAGATTTCAGGTGAATCAACCAATGATGTAACAAGTGTTGCAGCCGGATTGTCCTCACGTCCCATTATTTCAAACTCATCAGGGAGCTTTTGTCACTTGATCCCATCTCTTTTGTTCCCCCAAATTCAACCCTATTTGATTTTGTCATTTTTCTCATCTCCCATTTCTCCCTTTCATTCGCTTTCCTTAACTAGTCACTTGCAAGGTCCCACTGATTCAGTTTCAGCAGTGGCTCCCATGTCTGTCTTCTCTTTTTCTGTGGCCACTGCTGTTTTCTCATACAGGCACAAGTGAGTAGTCTTTTCAATGACTTCCTGCCTTTAATTCATTAACTCTCCAATCCTCACCTCTCACTGCCTCCTAATCTTAAATCACAGACTTAGTTACCCTATTTCCTTATTTAATAATCTTTTAAAGAAAAATGCACAAGGCATCTAAGGTCTTCCAGAGCCTATTAATAAACTGTCTTTCCAACATTAGCTTTTCATAGATCTTATATATTCTAGCCACCACTATTCTAACCTTTCACTATTCTCTAAACACTTCTGAAACAGCCCCTTCTGTGACTTTGTACCTTTTTAAAGGGTTTGTGCTCTATTGGCCTAAATTACATTTTGCTCCCTACACCCTCACCCACTTGATTGTCAAAAATATACTCCTCCTCCAGGAAAGCACAAATTAAAAATTGTTTCACCCAATCTTCTCCAATCTCCAGCTTCAGTTCTGGCTGATAGCATCGCATCTATACACTCTATTAGTAATTTAAGTTGTACTTCTCTTGCCACATTTAATTTTACCTTATATTATGATTTTATATGCTGTAAATGTATATCCCATCTAAAATAAGACTTCTTGAGAGCAGGATCCAAGTTTTTCTCAACTTGAAACAAGATGTTCATAAATAATATATAAACTCATGTTTTTGTATATCCCACCAATCAGCACACTCTAAGAAGCTAAATAACTCCTTGACTGAGTTATAGAAAGATTCATGTGTCACATACTGAGATAGAATGAATGACTTCTAAAGTTTTAATTTCAATATTGAATAATTGTTTCCAAATTTATAATGGATGCATCATTTAATAAAACTTTGCTTAATTAGAAATGTTTCTGGGACTCATCTAATTTAATTAGTGAAAAAAATCTGTATATCATGTATGCAGGACAGATTCTGACCCAACTTGCTCATGAGTTCTGGCAACACATCAACAGTCCATCAAGATGATACCTAAGCCCATTCTTAATCAATAGGAGAAGGGCTGACTATGTGTGAGATGTATGGAATTTGCTATCTGTAATTTTAATTTTACCTTTCTATTAAAACCATCCTTTTCCCTACTATTCAGTTATAAATCAGGTCCACAATTTAAAAACTTGCAAATTAGCTGAAGAACTGTATTTTTATTTAAAAAAAGAATCAGGATTAAGTATCTTGAAATAATTTACTAGAAACTCCAAACAAATCACTATAAATACAATTCCTTACAAAATATTATTTTATTTGCAATTTTGTTTTATAAGGGGAAAATATGTTTCTTTTTATATTTCTTGAAATTCTACTTTTGTCAGAACTTTGTTTTATAATAAATGTGAATAATGCAAATAGTCATATCTTATAAACTAATAATATGAAGTGATTTTGATAATATGCCATTCTAATGACTATTCACAACTACATACTTATTATATAGAATTTAATGAGACAGTAAACATGAAAGAAAAATCAACCTATAACATAATTGGTAAAATAGTAGCATTCACGTTTTTTACTAAAGTGGACAAGGTACAAGGTACTTTTCACTAAAGTGGTCACGTTTTTTACTAAGTGGACAAGGTACTAGGATTGATCTGTTAATGATATGCAGACTTAAAATCAGTTTTGTTTTAGTAACAGGTCTTGAAATATGTCTAATTTCCCACCTAACTTTAGATGTAAACTTCACTTTCAGCTTTAGAAAATGCTCATCGACATATTCTGATTGTATTGTAAAGTTTTTAAAGGATACTAAAAGTTAATTGCTGTAACATGGCACCACTACAATCAACAATACTAAACACCTAAAAAAGGTCATTTTTAGTGGCATTTCTTGGTCTTTTGAAAGAAAACAATGATAAAATTTGTATGTTATTGAACACCAAAAAGAAAAAATGCAACACGATCATTTTAACTTCAACTGGAACAAAGATGAGGCATTAAACAACACTGTCCCATGCTAAACAGTAATTCTATTGAGCAATCGTATTACGCCAAACATCAATTCTCTTGAGAATTTTTATTGAATCAACTTATGCCCATCTTGCACATTAGCAACACCATTATTTAATTTTGTCATACAAATACTCAGACAAATTTGTTTTTTGGCATCTACTATACAAACCAATATGTTTGAAATAAGTGAAATAGTTTCACTGCCAGCCAGTTTATCAATAGTGAAGGTAAAGCCATGTTTGGCCAGCAATTTTGACCTGAGGCCACACCATTTTTCAGTCAACTATGGGCATTTGACAATTTCCAGTTCTTCAGTTCAATGATCCTTCCCCACTAAAAATACACTTGAAAGAAAAAGAAGATTGAGGCAGAGGAAGGAGGCTATGCAGTCATAGTTATGACATGTCACTCTTCGGGAATCCAAAAATAGTGAATCTGGCACCACTTGGGTTTGTCCATATGACCATGAATGAAAAAACAAGCAAGCAAACATATTTTTGTCTATGGAATTCTATCAATGTCAGTCCTGTGAATATGGTTGCCAGATGGGCGGTTTTCTTTCCCTACCATGTGGAAAGATTTTTATTTTTAATGCAGGTGGACCAAATTTTTCATGCTGGCATAATGCTTTCATAGCTTTTAAATGACTCATTCCTATTGGATTATATATTTAAAAATAAGATTCTTAAATGTTATATTTTAAAAAAATTTATTATGGAAAATTTCCAACATACACAGAATAGAATATTTTATTGAATTCTCATTTACTCATCACCCTTGCTTCAAAGCAATATCAATGTTTTTCTAATTTTGTTTCACTTATATCCCATCATACTTCTTCTTTTGGAGTACATTAAAGCAAATCTCAGATATCATGCCATTTTACCTATAAACAATCCATTATGCATCTGCACTGATAATGGCAATAACTTTGAACTTATCACATCATTATTGCATCTCATGAAATGACAATAATTTCATAATGTCATCTAATACTTAATTTTATGTTCAAATTTACCTCATTGCCACATAGATATCTGTTCACAGTTTATTTGTTTCAATCACAGATACAAAATGTTAAGATGCATACAACCATACATTGCTTTTAAATTTATTGCTTTCTTGGAAAAATAGTTGCACATTAATATTTGGTTGATTACTTTGCTGTCATATCATTGAAGTTGTCCTACTAACTCAGGCCTTCTCAAAGGAGAGGACATGTGCCCACAATAGGGAAAGTCCCATCAGGGCAAAGGCAGATAGATGTACAGTATATGAAGAGTAGTAAGATTTTGCAGGTGGGACAATCAGGAAAATAATGCTTAAAAAGTCTCCTTACTGGGGATACAACAAAGAGAAAGTTGATCAAAGTTCTCTACCTCCCAATTCAAATAAGTTGGTGGTGAGATTTAGAAACTTAAACAAATTCAAGTTTGATTTGTAGGGGAAAAGAGTAAGTGATGCCGTGTGCATTCTTTCAGGTTTTATATGAGTCTCATAATATCCAGAGTTCCTGTTTGTATTGATGACAACATTGGGCAGTGGGTTCAGGAGTTTTTAGCTATTATCAAGTCCCCTACTGATTTTTCACCTAATGGATTTAACATTCTTTGACCTTCATGACCTTCATTACTAAGGATAAAAAAATAACAATTTTCCACTCTGCTCTTTCCTCCTGCACTTATTAGCTGGAATTCTTTCCATAATGAAGAACTTTCCCATATCAATGATTAAGCTATCCTGAAATATATAGTACGCAGAGGAAATACAGGTCAGATGCTTGACTCCTTTTGCTATGAAAATTAGGAGAGTGATTTCACATGCTACCAACTTCTAACAGAGACCAATGAGGTTTTCTAAAATGTTTTTATACATTACAAACTTATACATGCTTATGTATTCAATTTGTTTTGCTTTGGCCCTTTTTCATCTTGACTCTTGCCTTGCCTCATGTTAGGCCAGAGAAAAACTCTTCAAAAGGACATAGTCCTTTTGATGTGACAACTTTAGTCTTTGAGCACTTTTTCATTTTCTGGAATAAGTTGTCCTCAGCTTAGTTTTTATTATTTGAAAACTTTATCCTAGCTACTGTATGCTATCTATAGATTTTCTTTCTCCTGGGCCTTTTTCTTGGGCAGAGCTACAAAATACATTCCTTTTTTTGATAGAAGCAAATCAGAAGTTCATGCAAGTATTTTGAATTCAAGTTTAAGATTATAGTTTCTGGCTAGCTTCTCTGCTTTTATAATTTTGTGTCTTTTCCGTTACTCAAAAATATTGATTCCTAACATAATTGTTCATTCCCATTCTCTCTCTCTCTCCCCCCCTCTCATTTATCTATCTATCTGAGTAATGAGGCCACTGCTATAATTAACAATAGTGAAACAAATGTAGTTTATTCTGTTTTTTGTTCCTCTTAGATTCCCATTAAATTATACTTCACAAGAGATATAGCAATAAATACTATTTTAAGTTTTAACAATTCCATTTTAGTATAGTTATAATAGCAACATGTTATATAGTTTAATTCATACCTTTTAGTTTGTTTTCAACTTTTAGGAATCCTTTTTTGACTTTGCTTTTTAAAAAAATAATTGCACCAAATATTTACATGGTTTCAAAATCAAAACTGTATAAAACCAAGTATATTCACAGATGTTAGCTTCCATCTCTATCCACTTTCATCCTATTTTTTTACTTTCCTCTATAGGCAATTACTTTGATTAATTTTTAGTTTATCTTTTGCTTTTGTTGAAATTATAAGCATACATGTATATTTATGTCTTCCACTTGCTTACAAAAATGTAGCATACTGTCTTGCATTTCCCTTACAATTTATACTGGAGATCACTTAACATCACTAAATAGTGATCTTCCTCATTCCTTCCTTCCTTCCTTTTTTTTTTTACCATAGTGCTATATAGTACTATCATCTGTTCAACCAATTTCCTATGGATGGGTGTGTTTCATGCCTGCTATTTTTTAAAATACTGTCAAAACAAATAGCCTTTGTATACAGGATTCTGTATTTTTTCCAATGAAACTTCAGGATAAATTCCTAGAAGTAAAGTTTCTGGGTTACAGAATACTACACATAAAATTGCCCAATTCTCTGTGGGTGTTATACTGTTTCCTGTTCCCACACATAATGTGCAATGTCTCTCTATAGCCTCATTGACAGAGTATATTGTAAGGCTTTCATTATTTTTGACAATCTGATAAGTGAGAAATGAAAACAGTGTAGTTTTAATTTGCATTTCTCATATTAGTGTGATGATGAGCATTTTTCATACGTTAAAGGACCACTGCATTAATTTTTCCAATTATCTGTTCATATTTTTGCCTATTTTCATTGAGGTTTTGACCTTTTTCTTCTGTTTGTGAAAAGTGCTAAGACTTCTAACCATGGTTTGGACCCAAAGTGGCTCTGGGCAAGTTATCCTCACAAAAATGGTGGTAGCCATTGGGTATATACAAACCATTTACCAGGTATAGAAATTGATTCACAATAAAATAAACAATTTTAATTTTATAATTATTAGTTTGTAGTTGCAGTAGTGTTATGTAACATTTAAATAATTTTATCTACTTTAGCAGTGAATAAAATTGTGCAAATAGAAATCTACCCGGAGAATCAATCAGGAAAAAACTGATGATATACCAATATATTATTTTTTAACCTTCCCCATGTAAATGAGGAAAGACCATCATCACCCTCATTTCACACCAAACTCTAACATATGGAAGCTAATTCATAAATGTAAACCTTTGGGGAAATACACCGCAGCAGTAATATAAAATAAGAATGCATTTTGATTATATGATGTAAGAAGCAGATATATGGACCTGAAATAAATAATTCCGTGACCATAATTACAGCTTCCCAAGCACAATGCTGTTTCTTAGATAACCCCCCCCTTTTTGATATAATGAAGCCAGACTTTCTCCTTTGCCCTCAGAGGCCACAAATTACAAGCCTCCTGACCTCCAACCAATTGGATCCACTAGTGTAGCTGTGCCCCAAGAGCTTGGCAAAGACAGAAACTAACACAAAAATGCCTGAAACTGAGGAAGAGGCTCCGTCATGTCAGTTAAGAGGGGAGATGAATGAGGATGTATGAACTTGATTCCTAGGATAGACTTATTTTACCCTAAAAAGTAAGTGAAAAAAATAAAAATTAATATCTTGTGTACCCTAGATAGAATCAGTTCCAGAATGTTTTGTATTTTACTTTCCCACTTTGATTTTGGAGTGGATTTAAACTAATTTCATTACACAAACTCATTAGATTCTTTTTAAGATATTTTAGAACTTGGAATAGGTGAAGGGTTAAGGCTATTACTCCCCAGAAATTGGTAGCAGGTTTATAATAATGCCAACACATGGAGATATTTATTAATAATAGTCACATAATCAGTCTTACAAGTTTAACATACCTGTCATCCCTGAATCTCTGAAAAACTCCTGCAGGAAAATTTTTACCTAAGGCAAATGCAATGCCATTGTAGGAGCAGGATTTAGCTAACCCTTTGTCAGCACTAGAGAAGCAAGAATCCTCTGGCCCAGAGCATACAAGAAAGCTTAAAAAGATGGTAGGAAACATGGTAGGAAAGACCCATAGATGTTAATGATTCACTCATGCAAAGGTGGAGAAGTGTCTACAATATTCCAGCAAGTGCATGTATGTTGAATGTTATTAATTTGACCAATACTATTTAAAATATCCTATATTCAAATCAACAAGCCACCAACATCAGCAGTGAAAACCCACTTCTCCTTTAGATTCTATACAAATGAACAAAGCCTCTGGTCTAGATGAAAGACAAAGATATTCAGAGTACTTTTAATAGCTGCCTCTGCACAGTGGTCTTCCCTCCTATTAAATGCTCAGTGACGACTGTGGTGTAAGATTTTCTGCTTGGACAATTGCTTGCCTCTTGAGTATGGCTCAAACAGTATCTCACAGCTTATGCTCAACTACTGTACTGCATACTGCAGGTGCTGTAATGATTCTATGAGGAGGACAGGTAATGCTTCTTTTCTTCCTTGTGCTTTCATTGTATTTTTAAAGGGAATTTCAAAATCATTAATTTCACTAGTAACATTTTTCCTTGAGAATAAATCATCAAATTTCACAATAATATTTTTATATTGAGAATGAACATGTGCAAGGAATTTCCAGGTTTACTTACACAGGATTCTACAACAATTTTTTTGCCACTGTAATTCCCTCTAATGCTAATTTTCTGATTAGAAACAGACACAAAAAAGTAACAAATCTTCAACCGCTACTTAAAATAAGCACTTTTCTAAGTGCATATACAGAAATTCAACTTGCCTTAATTGTGTCAAATTAGAAGACCCTTTCATTGGTTTAACCCCGGACATCAGAGCATTACGGGTGCACATCCAGTAAGTGTGTTCGTGTGTGCTGAGACCAAGAGGGAATGGAGGCCTGAAGAGGGCAAGAGAGGCCTTGGGAAATCCTGCTGTAGGCTTTGCCAGAGAGGATTTCATTCCTTCTATTAGTTTTCTCTGCTTAACTGCCCTTCAAGTTGTGCCTGAGGATTTTTAAAGTGCAGCGAGGTTGTTAAAGGACAAAGACTAAAGTGTTGTGTGGGAATAACCAGTTGAAGTTGACCAAGATTATAAAGTAATTTGCAAAGCTATTTGCTTCTACACAGAACCTTTAAGTGTTAGAATATCATGCCACTACAAAAGAATTATCTAAAATGAGGTAATATGCTGTATTGCACTGTACAGGCTATAAGCAATTATGGAGGGATATACTTTTTTCACTTGTGTTAATAAAGCTGAGCAGAATATAAAGAAATAAAAGCCCGGAGTATATAACAACTCCTGAGGCAAATTGAAAGAAATTATGAAAGAATTCATTGTATTACTGAAACAAAGCAAAATGAAATGCATTGTGACAACATGATATAAATCACAGGATAATATCACATCTTAATAACCAATGCCGAACAGAAGAGAGACTTCTGTGTTGATTTACTGTGTAGAAAATGTGACATGACAGAAGACCCTCCACCAGCCAAATCTGTACATACTAGTGCTGTCAGTTACGCTTTCCCTTCGGGGGTACGACTGAGAAGTCGTCCAGACCAGAATGGACATGAGCTGAACAAAGTATGGTCAGCAATTCTCCCTGCCTGCCCTGCCTTCCACAGAGTTAGTGCTGTGATCCTCTATCATCCTGAAACAAAATCCCAAGGCCAGTTTTTTTTTATTCAGCAATATAAACTTTCAGCTAATTACTATGTGCCAAAACAAGGCTCCAGAAAGTATAATCTATTAGCAATAACTTGTGTCTAACAATATAATTGCATCTGGAATAATGAAATGTTCATTTTAGTATTAAAATTAATAATGTCATATCAATGCCATTAATAATTAAGGATTCTTTTTATAACATCACATCATTAATAACAACTCATTATGAAAAACTCTACTAATATCCACAATAATAAAAATAATATCATATTGTCTTCCTATATTTATAATTTTGCAAGCATAATGAAAATGCTGTTCACATATTGGACTAGACCCTGCTGCGTCAGAGGACAGCAGCACTGGAAACACATTACACTTTTAGATAAATAAGGTATCTTATTTTCTCAGACACTAATTTGTGAGTGGAAAATTTGATTAAATACTCAGAAAGCCCGAGAAAATTCAGTTTAAAATTGTCTATTTCCATGTTTGCAGAGAACAGTGGATGGAATTGGGGACAGTGCACAATAGCTTTTCCTGTGCTAGCCCTTCATTTAGTAGTAGCCTACCTCCTTACTTGGCAATGGGCACAGGAACACTTTTTTTGCTTCATAACTTTAATATGTTATATATAACATTTTAAATACAGGTAACATTGTATAACATTTTTATAGTCTACTTCCCTATATTTGGAGGGAAACAAATCTCAGCTATTCAGCACAGGTTTCTGTACCTTAGGGATGCTTTCTAACACAAAAAGATACCTCTAGATCAGGTATAAGCATACGATGGCCTGTGGGCCGAACCTGTCTGCCCACAGCCTATCTTTCGTAAATAAAGTTTTACTGAAGCATAGCCATACCCATTTGTTTACATATTACTTCTGGCTGCTTTCACCCCACAGCAGCCGAACTGAGCAGTCATAACAGACACCACATGGTCCACCAAACTGAGATATTTACTATCTGGCCCTTTATGGCAAAAGCATATTGACTTCTTCTCTACATGATAGACAGAAAATAATTTTGACATCTCTAAAACACAGATAAGGAAAATAAAATGAGACAAAGCAATCAATAATATATCCTTAAGAACTGTCATGTTCATATTTTATATTTCATCATGATATTAAAATAGTAAACTATAATTGTATTATTCACTGTTACTTGTTATTGTTTGAGTAAAAATGTTTAATCTAAGGTCAATGCTGAAAACAGAGATGGACTTCAATAAAAGCTTGTTGAAGCAATAAAGGAGAATAAGTTGTGATTTAAAATTAGAAAAAACTTGAAATAATATTGATTTTTCATCACTATTTATTTATCAATATTTTTCAGTTATTTATCAATATAAAACTATGAAAATAGGAGAACGTATTAAGATATTTTCTGCATCAGGATTTTTAATTTTTTATTATGAAAAATTCCAAACATAAAGCAAAGTTGACAGAAGAGTACATAAATCCCCATGTACCCTCTACCAACCTTAAGCAATATTTAACTCACAGCCAATCTGTTTCATCTACAGTAAAACCTCTGTTTTCTCTGATATTAGTTTGAAACAAATCACATCAATAAATCTTTAATTATTTCAGTAAGTATCTAAAATTCAGGCTTTTTAGTGAACTATAATACCATTACTATACCTAAAATTAACAATAATTTCTTAATATTATAATATATCCAGTTTTTGTTTAAACTTCAAATGATCTCATGTATTATCTCTTTGTTACTTATGTATTTTTGTAATTTATTTTTAAATTAGTATCCAAATAAGGTCTACAAATTTTACAACCAATTTTGGGATTCACTAGGCATGTCCTCACCTTGATTTCTATTTAGATGTTTTTTTAGTAGGTACGGTGAAAAAGCAGGGTGGGTATCAGTGTAGCCTAAAAGGTCTCTAGGGAGTGAAGGGTAGGAAAAATCAGATGTGGGGTATCCAGGTGACCTCTACCTCATACTCACTCCAAACCTGCAGGCTGCAAAATGTCAGTCTAGGTAAAGTGTGCTCCCAATGTTGCTTCCTCCTAAGAGCTCAAAGTCATCCCCAGTTAGTGGCATTAGCTGGTGCCGGGTAACAAATGAATGTTATCAACACAGGTGCTGAGGTATCTGGGATTCTGCTCCCTGGACTCATCTCCTTCCAACTCCTCAAATTCATGTGGGATGAAGACTAGGCCCTCAGTCTGTCCTCAAATCACCGTCAATAACAGGAAATCAGGGGCCAAAACTGCCACATAACTGAAGAGTACAACTACCTCAAAAATGAAACAGTATAACGAAGGGGCCGAATGCCATAGTGGGGTCAGGATTAAAATAATAAGCCAATAATGTAAAAGAGGCATCAAAAATATACTTCAGAAGATAAGGAAATATATAAGTAATCTGAAGCAAAACCAAGATATAATGAAAAAAGTTGAAAATATGAATGAGATAATAGGCATGAAAAAGATAGAGAACACCTATTAGATGTAGAATAAATGAGTGAATTATATTACCAAATTGAAGAACTCTCCCAGAAGGCAGCAGGAAGGCATAAAGACATAAAATTACAAAGAGAAAATAAAAGAATAAAATACTAGAAGTAAAAAAATAAGACAGGAATACAAATACAAAAAAATACTAGAATTATCAGAAGAGATATTTGAAAAAAAGGGAGTTTCCGCAATAAAGTCGGATGAATGACCTCAAATACAATATATTCATTTTGCTAAAAGAAGATGTAATAAAACAAATCCACATCTGGACATATTACAGTAATATTAAGAACATCAAAGAAAAACAAAATTTTAAAAAGCTTCCAGAGAGAAAGAACAAATTTCCTGCACAGGAATAAGAATCATGTCACGTAATGTATTAGAGTGACACTGGATTAAAAAAACAAAAATGAAAACAAGAAACCAACTTTTAAGGTATTTATGGAAGAGAAACTTAGAATTTTACAGTAGAGGGTCAGTGAAGATTTCCTCTGGTAAAACAGACAAACAACCTCACTGTTTCATCACTGACTACAAAGACTAATACCAAACACATTAATGTAATAAGAACTCAAAAGGAGAAAAAAAACAGGAGGAAATGTCCAGATATAGAGAAAAGATAATCAAATGCCTTGTAACAGTGTATTATCTTGGAAGGAAAGAAGGAGGGAAGGAGGGAGGGAAGGGAGGGAAGGAAGGAAGGAAGGAAGGAAGGAAGGAAGGAAGGAAGGAAGGAAGGAAGGAAGGAAGGAAGGAAGGAAGGAAGGAAGGAAGGAAGGAAGGAAGGAAGGAAGGCGGCCTGAATACAAGAAAGGAAACATCAGAGTGACTCCACAACAACCCAGGACCAAAAATTAAGAACGACCAAGATCTTTCTGGATGTAGAGGTAAAGGGAGACCAATGGGACAGAAAAGCATGGCTAAGTAAATATCTGGTTTGGGAGGATAAATAGAAATACTATGATTAAGAAAGTAATAGGAATAAGAAAAAGAAAAAATGAGTAGAAGTCCCAAGTTAAGGGTAACCGCCATAAGAACAAAAATAAACATAAAACTTTAAGACAAGCTGAAGAAGAAACCTCAGTGCACACTAAGTAAGTTACAAACAAAAACATATCTGAATGTCTGCTCATGGAAGAAAATGGGAAATGAAGATAAAAGGAGTGAATGAATAAATGAAGTAAGAAAGACTCTTATATGAACCAATGTCAACAAAGAGCCACAAATAATTATAATAAATTCCACCCTTTGCACATGAAGTCCAAACAAAATACATAAATGAATGAAAGAAAGAAAATGACCATGGCTTTCTTTCATTTAAAAATTAAGCCAGATGTTCCTTAAAATTTGGCTTTCAAAATATATTTGTGTTGCGTTATATTTACAGTATATGAATATCTAGAATGGCAAGTCCCTTGAATATAAATTAAAGTTTGTTTAAGCCTATAAAAATTTGATAAGTGAATGCTAGGGAAAACAAAAAGTGAAACTAACCTGTTCTCTGCCTGAAGAAAATGAGGAGTGACTCTCAGTGGTTTATGATGATGAATAATGCTTAAAAACACAGCCAATTTCTATGTGAGAGTGAGTTTTATTGCCTGAGCTAAAGGACACTGGCATTTTACTTTCATAAAAACCGGAGAGGTTTTGCTTTACAATTACAAATCCATGCAAAACAAACTGCACGTGTATGTGGTATCTTTGTGGGGAGTGCTTTCAGCACATTCCTCTTTTCACTGGGAGGTAAAGGATCCTGAATTCTGATGTTGCTAGTGCTTAATTTTGCCCTAGTTTTCCCATGCACTGAGTAATGTTTGACACTGACTTTTGAGATGAAACAATCTCATTTCCCAGGATGAGCTGGCTCATTGAGGAAGGCTGCCATAAGGAGAGCTTTGCTTTGTGAATCGGTGTTAATAGCCAATGTGAAATCTGAGCTGAGGGGTACAGATATTACTCCCTTACTGAGCAATGTCTTTTTGAAAGGCCTGTATGTGAAATCAGTAAAATGAGCCATTTAGATCTTCGTCATTTGGTAGAGAGGGCAGCCAGAGAGCCATCAAGGGGGGAGCTGGTGGAGGGTGGAAGTAGTAGCTCCTTCCATGGCTGGTAGGGCAGAGTGATGCCCAGAGTCCAAGCTATGCAGTTAGAAGCACTTAAACCAGAATCTTGACATTATTGATATGAAGCCCTTCTGAATCTGTTTTATTATCTCTAAAATGAGTATGATAGTACCTACCTGAAAAAATTAGTACGAAAATTTTAAAACATACAGAAAGCAATTAGCACATAATAAGCATAAAAATATCTTTCCCATTCCCTTATTGGAGAACTCAAATTAAGTTTTTCGTATTCTTCTTCTTGTAAAAACAATAAGAGTTTAGAAATAGCTCCTTAAATTAATATCAGGAGCTACAATTTCTACTCCTTCTTTACCTAGAAAATACGCATCCCCATATGTAAAGTGGTGGTCAGGAGCAGTTCTTAAGGGAAAGTACAGACAGAGGAGGGGAGTGATGAAATTCTTAGCTGAGTATATCACATTTGGCCTTGAGTTAAGCACGTCTTTGTTCTGCTAGCTTCCTAGATTTCTCTGACACTGTATCCCACTTTCCTTAATCCAGAGATAGAGGCTTACCCTTGCCAGTGCCTGCCAGGCCTTCCTCAGCCTGAGCGGTCCCTATCTTCCTGGTCTGCAGAAGCTGGGATGCTAGGATTGGCTCCTGCAGCTGATACTTGAGTATGACAATGTTTTAGACTCCCTCAGGCTTAACATGTGCTTCAAACCTGTATAAATGACCTTCCAGACTCTGGAAGAAAATGATTGGAAGTTCAAGATATTTGAGTAACTATTGAAAAAATAGCAAGTGATAAACAGGAGATCTGGGTATATTTTACTGACCCATGAGTTGCAGTTTCCCTGGAAATGCATAGTAAAATTGTGCTTAACAACTTGATTTTTGTAGTGCAGATATTTTTAAATTATACACTTCACATAACTTCTTAAAAGACAAGAATGCATTTTGAAAAAAATAAGGTTGTATATTTAATCCATATCCCTCAGAGGAAGCAGAATTTGCTACCCCCCAAAATATACCTTTTGGGGATATTGATTTTTTAAGCTGGTTATTTTTAAGAAATGAAGGACCAAAGGAAAACCTCCGAACTTCCCCTTAACTGCCTGCAAAAATTTAGAGTACCTGCTCTACAAAAGGAGACATCATCATAGGTAACTATAGTTTAATATGGGCTAGTGTGTGATAGACTTGTGATAGGTGAGAGGAACCTAGCAAGGCCCATTTGATCCAAGTCCTGTGTCTCATTGTTAAAGTCGGCCCGGGAAACATTTGTTTACCAAATATCTGCATTTTCATCCTTGTGAATTGTCCTCTCGCCCTTTGAAGTCTCACACCACAGCCCCGCTCCCCCCTGGCCCCCCCACCCCCACCCCGTCATCCCACCCCTTTCTATTTAGCTCAAGATGGGATGCAAATTTCAACTGCCTGATTTGCCCTTAGGTCTTATATTCTTACAGGACCCACATATGTGCATATGTAATAAATTAAATTATTTTTTCCTGTTAATCAGCCTCTTGTCAATTTGATTATTAGATCAACTAGAAGAATGTAGACAGGTAGGAAAAAAAGTATTTCTCTTCCCTTACACCCACAACAACATTTGATACAGATAAAAGACCTACATATAAAGAAAAGTACAGTATTATTAGAAGAAACTACATTAGCATGAGCTTAGATTCTTGGGGAAGCCTTCCTAAGCAAAACACAGAATGAAGATGACATGAATATATTGATGAACTCATCTATTAAAGAGACCAATAACACATAAATACATAATTAAAACACAACAGAAAAATATTTTCATGTATGTGACATGGATCTTGGCAGAGCATAAATCTATGCAGTACAGATGACTAAAGGCCTTCAAACAGGGGACTGGCTTTAACAAACCTGAGCACTGTAAAAATATTACAAAAGTCATAGTCAAATGAAATTTCCTTTATGAAAATCTAATCAAACTATTTTACAGATGATAGACATTAGCCACATGAATAAAATATATGCTGTACCAAGTTACACAAAATTAAAGGATTTATAAGTTAATACTTTTGACATAATTATTTATATTATATTAACATAAGTATGATATATGGACATATTTAACATATATCATCTTACTTAACAAAAACAATAGAAACTGCAAATTGTATAACGTTTCCAAATCATCAACATGCTTTAAAAGCAGAAGATGAAAAACTACCCTCTGCAAACACTGGGGGACAAACTACTTATCAACAAAAAATACTACTAGCTACTTCACAATACAATGAGATTTAAATAATAAAATGATGAAATACCCTATGTAAAGCCCTTAATGTAAGGCCTGGGTGGTGGGACTAAATGTCAACTATTACGCTGATTAGGGCTGAGAAAACGAAACCTGGGACCTCTCCTGTAGGGCGCCAAAGAGTTACAGAAGCTTCCAAGAAATGAATTATGTGGTTCAAGTTCAAAATATGTTTCAAATTAGCTTGAGATAGCCATTGATGCCAGAAAATCCTTCTACAAAGAGATGCATGAGACAGAATTACACGGGAAGGTAGGCGAACTATACCGCTTACTTCCTATTTACTAAAACATTTCCAGTTTGTTCCATCTGGATGTGCTGGGCATGCAGGACGAAAGCTCCAGCCCTCAGTGGCAGTCTCAGCAAGACTGCGGAGAGAGCTGCACTTCACTTGTTTTAGGTTCTATCGCCTAAATTCTAACTCGCAGCCCTGTGTATTTAATACATGTGCATATGGTTGCGTATTTCTTCAGGTGAAAATTTTAAAACATTAACTGGAAATCCTTATATATAAAAACTGATAAAGGCAGTTTGACTGTCTATATTTCATTTATACAAATAAAAATAAAACTGGATTTTTACGTAGGAAACAGAAAGACAAACCATTTTTAGAGTTCAATCTAATAGGAAGGAAACAAGTCCTCATTGTTTAAGAATCAAATGCTCACAAGAAAGGGGAAATACTTGTTTCTACCAGCCATTCAACTTGTACAAATATACATTTAAATAGCCACTTTCCCTGGTATCCAGTCCTTGAAATATCCATTTAAATAGCTTTTGGCTATGACTACCTAGTTTTTAAAATAGTTCTGTTTTCAGTGTCAAACATTTGGTGTCCATTTGCTACACTTAAAAAAAAGTGTGGGCAATGTTGTGTCTTTTGAGATACAGTAACATGACAGAAAGTGACAAATGAGGGAATGTGTCACAATGAAGCATGATATATTATAGCAGGGTGATATGCTGATACTCAACGAATCCATAATATGCATCTTTCTTTTTATTTGCTGCTACAGCAGAGAAGATTATTCTTATAGATTAAGGGACTACTGTCACATCTTAGGTAACAAAGTAAATATATTTCACTGCATTAATATTTCTCTATAAGACTGTCATGTGCTTTTTCTGTACTTCCTTTCTATTAATTTCAGATTAGCAGCAGATGCATTTATAAATAGAAGTCTATTCCTTATGCCTGATTTATCCAGTGGCAACACAATATTCTGAGTCTAAATTCTAATTCATTAATAAGGAAAAAAGGCTAACGCCAACAATGGACATAAGAACAGGTTTAAACACAATGGCATTTTGATGATTTCCACAGGATCTTTTATACAAAAATACAACAATGCATGAAAATCTCTAATTTTAAACAGAAAATTATCTAGATCGTAAAAAAATATATATTTAAAATTGCATTGTCTTTTTATGTGCCTATTCAGGTTTAATAGGTCTTATATGTTTTTTTAAAATTTTTGTTCCAGATGCTAGTAACCAGTACCATCTATAATATTCATTAAAGATGGCTTCCCATCAGCTTTTTTATTATAATTATGGACCCTTGGCTCTTTTTTTAAAGAGAGGTATACATGTTGCTCTGTTTCTCAGAATATTTCTGAGGTATGTTTTGAAGCCAAAGCAAACTACATACAATCTGTATTATTGTTTGTGATCATTACATATTTTAATGCCAAAATAATATGCATTGTGAATCCAAATGCAATATTAATGTAAGTTGAAAAGAGGAAGCATTTTTTGCTAAAAGTAAAGCTTTGTTAAGGTCTTTTCCTTCTTTTCATTCTGATTTCTTTCCATTAATTTTCTTTATTTCTTCTAGCCTGTCCTCTTATTTATCATCAGGAAGGGATACCCACTGGCCAATTTGTGCAGTACCATCTCATAACTACTAGAGTGTGATTAAAATCAAAAGCTTGTTCTACATTTGAAAAGACTATATAAGTGAATTTAAACAATTGTTTTGAAGGAATTCACTACTAGTGTATTGTACACAACTTTCCCAAGACATGGTGGCTCACATGCTATTAAGTTGATTCTTTTGTTCTAACCTCTGTATATATGAAGATAAAACAGCAAGTAAATTTTATTTTCATAAGTCAAAACTACAAATTAACTCACTTGTGAAGCAATCACAAGTTATTCCATTTCTTCTCACTTATAAAAATAACTAACAAAAGAGAAATTAATTATTTCTGTACACACAGGTTACATAGACTCATACCTATAATTAAATATGTTTAATACTTCTCTACAGCAAAGGAACATCCATTTAAAATAAAAGTGCTTTGGTATTATGAGTATTGTTATAAGTGTGAAATTCAACATTTACATGTAATAAATTAGATTATTTTAAAATTTCCAATTAAGTTTTTATATTCAGTATGAAGAATACTTATTCATAGAAAAGACTTACTTTTTTTAGGTGAAAATGCCTTTTGCTCTAGTAGAAGAGTGTAAAAACATTACTGATACAGAATGTTACTGTTTCAGAGAAGAAAGGCACTTGATTATATATATGTTCTTTTAGAGATAAATTCTTTTGTCAATGGTCTGTTGACCAAACTGTCCCTTAATGTAAAATCAGAACTACTTCAGAATTATTAAAAATTTGGGAATATATATACTTAATGGATGGTATAGTTTATAAATCATGTATCACCTTAGAAAAATAAAAGATCAAAATATTCTCACACAATTATCTTTCAAACATAATTGTGGACATAAAAATGTGTATAATTTGTTTAGAGAATGTTAATATAAAAAGGTAAGAATGGCCAGCTTTTAATTTGTAACAATAAATATTTTATTTTTAAAAGATAACAAGCTTTTATTGTTTGAAAGAACACATTATGAATGTACTCATAAATACTTCTATTTCCACAGATGCCCATGTCTAAATCACTTGACACAGACAACAATTCCAGTCCATTACAACCAGAATATCTGCTCCCTAGAGAAATGTGCCTTTTCACATAAAATACATTCATTCTTCTGTGATGCTCACTGAAAAATTAAAAAAAAAATAAATACAGCTACTTTTTCTCTTAAGTGTTTGAATTGTGTTTTTAAATTTGCTTTACCCAATCTCCAGATTAATTCCAAATGAAAATTTACCAGTAGCAGCAGCACCCAGTGAAGGAGTGTCTACAAAGCCACATTGGATTAAGGCCACACACTGAATTGCACTCAGTTGTATCAGTGAGTGTCTTTAAGGAGATGGTCCATTGTGAGTTAAAGAAATCTTTATTTTTAAAATCATAAAGCTTCCCATAATTTTATATTTCCAATCTTGATTTATATCTGATCCCTTTATATAACTCATTATACATGAAAGGCTGCCCAAGACCCAATTCTGCTGCCCTTGGTGGGGGGAAATCCCAGCACTACCACAACTACCAACAGACAACAGATATGCTTATAGAACATCCAATATCTCCATCAGAATAGTATTTTGGTAAATCAAACAAATGAAAATTATAATAATTTAATATTCATTAAATGTTTAGAAATAGGAGAAATTATATAGAACTTTGTCTCTCTTATTTCCAGCCTTTCATTCAGCAGTAATGATGGATAAAGAGTATTTTACAGCCCTGGCTGGTGTAGCTCAATGGATTGAGCATGGGCCTGTGAACCAAAGGTCAGCAGTTTGATTCCCAGTCAGGGCACATGTCTGGGTTGCAGGCCAGGTCCCCAGTAGAGGACACATGAGAGTCAACCACACATTGATGTTTCTCTTCCACTCTTTCTCCTTCCTTTCCCCTTTCTCTAAAAATAAATTTAAAAAATATTTTTAATAAGTATTTTGCAATTGAAATTTAGCATTTCTCAAGTTTCAGAGACTATGGAAGCAACCTAGACACTAGTACTATGCTATCCTTCTCCCTTCCCACCCAGACAGCTCAGTTGGCTGCTTTACCATTGAACTTATAATCAGGGGTATGCTGGTAAATGTTTAATAAATGACTCTTCAGAAGAAGGAAAAAAGGCTTATTCAGAGTGTTTGCTGATTTCTTTGGTGAACTTCCTCCCAACATGGCCAATTTCCTGCTACCTACGTGGTGTCTGATTCAGAGCAGCACACGGCATTTCCATCAAACCTGTACAACAGTTGTAAATAACATCAAAACATAGAAAATGTGGTACAATACTTGATTTAAGATAAATTGCTAATGTAAGTTTATGTAATTTGATTTTTAATAATGGTTACTTTAAATAACCAAAAGTCCCCCAAATTTAATAATTGACCCTTGTAAGCTGGTTTAACCTTCAGCAAATCTTTCATATATGCTAATTAAAAAATATATACTATTTTAAACATTTACTGTTAAAAATAACAATATTTGAAAGCATAAAACTTAACCGTATTATAGTAACCTTACTGGCATTAGTGTGTCCAATTTCAAGTAGCCAGCATTTTTATGTCTCTTGTACCAAAAAGACAAATGAATATTTGTTATTATAATTTTTTAAGCCCCTAGAATTATCTTTTTAAAGCCTCTTTGGTCATGTCATCCTCCTTAGCTGAGACATTGCTTATTATCTTTGCTAAATGATTTGTAACCTTGAGAATATTCTGGGCAACAGTTGTACTTACATTGGCCGATTTCCTGGAAAAGAAAGATGTTGATAGAAAGACAATGGATACAAAACTCCCTTGATAGTTTCACACTGATATGTGGAAAGGTAGCCCCAGAGGTAGGAAAAAGATTCCTAAATGGTCTAGGGTAGATGTCTTAAATATGACACTAATGTATAAATCAGCCTTTATTTTTATGAGTTGCCTCCATGACTCCTTTTATATAGAGAAATGAGGCAATGGAAAAAATGGACATTTCTTCACTTTTTTAATTTAAAAACTGCATTAGTGGCATATGACTATCATCTTTCTTATATGTGGCCCTAAAGTAGTAGGCAGGAAGACAATAGATTTGGTTGATAAAATGTGAGACAATTGTGTCATGGCATTAGAATTCCTAATCAATCGTAGTTCCCCAGCTACAGTTTTCTACCAGCAACTACCTCTTGTGGCTTCACATAGAGCAAAGTTCTTTCAATCTCTGAGAGAAGGTACTTTGTCCAGCTCAGTGAGTTACCTGATACTCTTTCAAAGATCAAATTTCAGAGGGATTAAAAAAAAAACATGAAGAGTGGCCCTTTTAAAGAAAGTAGAAAATAAGATTGGGAGGAATTCAATTTCAGTAATACTAATACTACTAAGTATTACTGAATACTTAGTATATTCAGTATATTTAGTATACTTGAATACTAAGTGTAATTTTAAACTCATTTTGGGTACAGAAAGTAGATGGTTTTTGAAAGAAATTTATATTTTATGTAGCCATTTGTAAATTCCAAATTTCTTGTCTGGAATTTAAGATTGTTCAATCTCATTGACAATCTATGTACACATATTATAATACTTGTGGTTAGGATAGGAATCATTGATCATTGTTATGACTATTTTTTAATTTGTAGTCCTTTATAAGTATTTTTACATACCTACCTCTTTTCTTTCACTATAGGAATCCATTTTAGCTAAAATCCAAGATTCTGACTCTCATCTGTGTTTACCATCACTGTGATTGGAATGAGTAATTTTTCTTCCACCCCTCATTCCCCATGAGAATGTGAAGTTTTCTCATATCATCTGGATCTAAGATGAATGAAACTTGACACATTTATTTAAAGGAGCTGCTTAACTATATCAATACTGCATGAAACAATCTGAGGCTGCTTTTGACATTTCACAATATGTGAAATTCACTGTGAATTAAAGTGAAATGAGTAACTAATAAAATAAAACACAGTTATTTGACCTATTTTTTCCTTCTTATGTTTGCAAGAGAGTGGGGGTAAAAATCATAATGCTAGGATCCACTGATGTCTCTTTGTTGACCCCTTGATAGGAATCCCTGTCTTGCTAAATGCTGATGTAATTGGTTATGCATATCATGTGCAAGAATTGTAGAGTGTTTCTTAAATTGTACCCCTTGATTGAATAATTTATTTAAATAAAAATATTAACCTGAAATAGAGATGTCATTTTTTTACAGGATCAGTTTAGTTTATTCTAAATACAAGCCACTGGGTGACAAAAGGAAAATAAATAAAAAGCACACCTATATTTGAAATCGTGTTCTGTCCTGAAAATAGAAAAAAAAAACTAACTAATGTTCTCACTGATAAAGACTTAAGAAGGCAATTAATTTTAGGTTGTTTTGTAAATCTGAGGCTTTGAACTGATCTCTCCAGATTTCTTACCATACAGTAAAGCGACATTTTAAAAAATAACCTAACACGTTAGATAATGAGTTTCTAAACCATAGTTTTCTATTTTTGCATCATGTTTTATATGAATTTTAAGAACTAAACTTTCAATAGAATTTTACGTATTAAAATTTTAACTACAAACTCAAATTCTTACCTGCTTCATTAATGCACTAATGTTGGGTAAATTGCATTGCTTTTTCATGACTGTCACAGGTGAAATGCTATTTACAATGTTATTTTAGAAACTCTGTAACAAAGATCTTATTTAATATAGAGTTTCAGTTTATGTACATTTTACTTAATATCAAACAGAATGATATATTTGATCTCTGACCAGTTTGGAAAGCCAATGCTGACTACATCAACTACTATAAGAGTATTTTGCTTGCTTTGCTGATTTTAAAGCAAATGGCAAAATTCTGCAGATTTATTGTACAGTATATTGATGAAAATACATTATAACTACCATGCTCAATAAGTAACCAATTTAAGGTTTGAAAACCAATAAGTTACTTGCTCATATATAAATCCCACCACATGTTAAATAATGAAAATCTTCTGAAGGATCAAATAAAGAACATCAATTTAAACTTTTGTCAGGATTTTGGTTCATGAATGGCCTGACCTGTCCATGGATCAATGGAATAATTCCTTTAGTTTGAATAGGGCTCTGTCTCTTAATATAACATATTAAGTTATCAAAGTTCAATGTTATTGAAAAATTCCAATTTTTTCAATCACATATTAATGTATACATTCATAGGAGAGTAACCAGAGAAAACTACTATTACTGAAAAATTCAAATCAGTTCTTGAATTTGTACTAAGAAGAATGCTCAAGTAAATTTAAGTCATTAAAGTATGCAACACAGAGAAAACATTAGGAGACATGAAATTATAAATGATTTAGTGTTCTTAAAATCTCCATGTTTAAAGCTGGGTGACCATGGTCTTATTTGTAGGTTCTAGAAAATAGTGTAGGTACAAAGTGCTAGAAACTGACCCTGGACTTGGGCTTACATTGTTCTCCTGAATTTAGTGTAGTTATGACAGAACCATTTATCTTCTGGAAGATTCCTATAAATTTAGACATCTTAAGTGAGCCTGGCTGGAGTGGGGGTGAGAGCAAAAATTATTCCTTCTTGGGTGTCAACTAAGTTAAGGCATCAGGATGACCTATCAGTTATTTCTGAACATTGTAGACAGGCAGCCTGCAAAAATGGAGAAACAACAGTCTTTGAAATCAGAAAGCATCTGTCAAGTTTCACTGTCCTTTCCATGAAAGCCTGTTCTATGTATCTACAGATTAATTTGTCTACAATGAAAAACTGATTATACCACTCTCCTAAACTCCTTAACTAACCAGTTTGGTGTTCTTTGTAAGTTCTGCCCTCAGTGAATAAACATAGCTTTCAGAATTAAACCTAGGCTGCTTTTCTTGGACTAATAGGTTTGTATCCTGTGTTCTAGTTCACACTTCCCACTCTTTGTATGTTCTGATCATATTAAACTGTTTGAAGATATTGGAATGTGCTTTTGCTATTTCACAACTCCATGCCTTACACACACTACTTGAAACTTCTCTTCATTTCAAACTTCCCCTTCAAACTTCTCCATCTTACTTGCTTTGGAGCTCTTACAGAAGCCTCATTCCTCAAGATTCAGCTCAAATACTCCTCATCTAGTTTCTTTCCCAATCATCCTTGATTTCCTATTCCCTGGTTGAGTAAAACATCCTTCTCATGTGCTCTCAGAATTCTGTTCACATTTCTATCCAAGCCTACCATGATGATGTACTGTAGCAACTAATAGCTTGTTTTTACATTGCAACAAAATACAGTTCCCAGGTCTATAACTTTTAACACCAAATCACTAATTCCATAAATATGTACTCAGAATGACTTGTTGAATAAATGCTCAGGTTTCTTGAAAGAGAGTTGAACTAGGAAGCATTAACATATCTATGATTTGGGAAAAGAAAAATTGTGGAAAAGCTATCAAAAGAAAAATTAATCAGAGCTTAGAACTGTAGCTCAGGGCTTTGGTCAAATTTCTTGCCAGAATGGAACTGATTCCTTAAAGACAGGCTTCAGTAGTATATTTACGTTTTTGGAAGAGCCACACTCTCCATCCCATAGTAATATTGCTACCCAGAGCTTGGAAAGAATTATATCCCTTCCTGATATGTGCTCCCACCCCCATCTCCTCAGTCCTTGAGTCTAAGGGCTCTCTGATCAATTCCTCTTTCAAGCTCCTCCATAAGCTATCAGGAAAGATAATCTATTCTAGGATAATAAGCTTTAAAGAACAGGTACTTTGGAGGGCTAATACCTATCTAATCACTGTATGGAAAACACCTGAAATCAATAAGAGAAAAAAGTCCTTTAAAAGTTAAAAAATGTAATTGTGATTAAAAAATATAATATAAAATTTATCACCTTAAGCATTCTTAAGTGTATAGGTCAGTAGTGTTAACTATATTCACATTGTTCACATGTTGGTGTTAACATGTGATATTAACATGTATATTAACACATTCACAGATCTCAAGAATATTTTCTTCTTGGAAATTGAAATTCGATAGCCATTAAACAACAACTTCCCTTTCATCCACTCTCTCCAGCCCCCCAGTAACCAATATTCTACCTTCAATTGATATAAATTTGACCAAGTACTTCATATAAGTGGAATCATATATACAATATTTGTCTTTCTGTGATTGGCTTAGTTTGCTTAGCATAATGTTCTCAAGGTTGATTTATGTTATAGCATATAATTTTTTTAAGCTGAGTGATATTCATGGTATGTATATATCACATTTCCTCTATCTATTCATCCATCAATGGACATTTGGGTTGTTTCCACCTCTTTGCTATTGTGAATAATGGTGCTATGAACATGGATGTGTAAGTATCTCTTCAAGACCCTCCTTTCAGTTTTTTGGATATATATTGAGAAGTGGGGTGGATGTATCACATGGTAGTCTTAATTGTATTACTTTGAGGAATTGCCTACCATTTTCTGTAGTTGTTGCACCATTTTGTAATCCTGTAACCATGTACAAAGATTGCAATTTATCCCCATTGTCATCTATACTTATCTATTTTGTTTTGTTTTCATTTGATTACATTGTTGAACTGTGGAATCCAGATGAACTTGCATACACCAAGTTTTTAAGTTACTTTGAGTTTCATTTGCAACCAAAAGAATCCTGTCTAATATATGCTCCTCTGTCCCAATATGATTCCACACCTCACCACGGAGGCTTTACTGATACTTATGCCACCACAAATCCAATCAGTGAGAGGTCTGGAGTTAACAGCGATCCTTGCTAGAAAATACAAATGTACCTCCTACTGTTGAGAAGGTTTTAGCCAAACTTTGCATGAACTAACTTTATCAGGATGCTCCTCTTAACATCTAGCTAACAAAATCCTCGCTTAAGGCTTTGGAGTGAAGAGGAGGATGAAGAAGGAAGAAACTAAAGTAAAAGATTGAGAAATGGAGGAGGGGAGAAGAAAAGGTACAGAAGCAGAAGAAGAAGAGGGGAGAAGTAGGGAGAGGAAGAAAAAAATAAAGAAAACTGCTCTTGGAGCATTTCGTGCATGACGGCCTGCATTTCCCATCTGACCTGAAGAGATGCACAAAGGGACCAAGTGAGAGTGTGTGATGTTGGAAAACATTGTCACTGAAGTTGAGAGGCCAAGCTACAAAGGAAGATAAGAGGACATGAGATGTAAACACGGCCTATTTTATTAGAACCGATCTTGGAATGAGAAAAAGTATCATCCTTGCTTGTCTACTCCCTAGGTCTCAGACCTCAAAGTGACCATAATAAAAATACTGAAGACTGATAAAAAAAAACAAAGTTATAATACAATTACAATGACAGGATGAGGGAGATGGAGTGGAGTCAGAGAAGTCCGTAGTAAGAAATCAATTGATGGGGGGGTGGTCTGTAAAAGACAGAAAACTGTACTTGAATAACAATTTAAAAAATAAATAAAAAAGAATATCTACCATGTCTATCATCTGAGTAAAATATAAGGGTAAATATACAAATTGATGTATATACATACATGTATTCATGTGTATGTATGCACAGAAATACCTGTACATGATATGTGTATATATGTAGCATGTATGTTTTAAAATCAACACTATTGGTAAATCTGAAAACAATAAAATGGTAACCTATGGGAATTTAGGAACAAGGTAGAAAAATAAAGATGAAATCGAGAAAAAAAGAAATCAATTGATAAATACTAAACTGAAAATTCAAGAAATAATAGTGTTTTTGAATTATTTAGAAATATTATAGAATTATGAGAGAGTAATTTCTAAATGTAGTATGGTATGCAATTGACATTTTTAAAAATGTGATTACAACTCATTAACTGAAATCTGCGGTGGGCAGAAGTTGAGGGTATGGAGCTTCTGTTTTTAATTATAAGGTTTGTGAGATTTTTGCTTATAGCCATGTTAATGTATAACACAGGAGAGAATGAAGAGAGGAGCCGCTACCCAGCATGATGGCCTCACATATTATTCTTCTCCAGTTCAACTCTTACAGGTAACTGCTGAACAGGTAGCAGTGGCTACATGTTAACATCTGTGTGTATGGTATGTAGTGAGATGTGTGTTTGTGTCTGGTTGTGTCTGTGTATGTGTGTGTGTGTGTGTGTGTGTGTTTAACCAAATGAATTTTTATAATTGTTTTACAACTTGCTTTACCTCTTAAGAATATTCCAGGGTTATCATCCATACTCTTTATGTTGCATAATTATAAAAGCGTACTCTTATTTATTTACTCATTCCTCTGATGGTGGATTTCATATGCTTTTTAAAAAATATATTTGTCTTCTATTTTGGGAGTATTTTTCTAATAAATATAATTTATTTAGTACTGATTTAGTTTCAGAAACTGTTTTTATGATTACAGTGATAAAAATAAAGGGAGAGACAGCTATTTAGCCAGCTATAACGCCGTATAATGAGTTTCATGGAGCGACGGCAAGGGGGTGTACCATAAATATGGTATGAGAGCAGCAGTTCATGTGACTAACTCCACAAGAAAAACATTGCTATGGCAGAAAGGTGATAAAACTATAAAAATTTATTTCATTTATTTTTGAAGAGGGTAATAATCATATTTTCACTGAAATAAAAAAATTAACTTAAAAACTCTGTGTAGTTTGTTGTACTTCAACTGACCATGATTTGGTAAGAAGGAAGATAGATGGTAGGGACATGAGGAGAAAGGAGGATGAGGGGAAAAGATGAAAGAGTAAATTTAAAACAAATAGTTTCTCTATAATAGTTGTCTCATTCCCATAGGTTCAATGAAACTTAGCAGATTTGAAGATGTCTTTAATAAGGCTAATACTGGTTGTGTGTCGTTTGAATAAGTCTGGAGACCTACCATGTGGGTGAGTTTCCTAGGATTAACTGGGTGAGAACACATAAAAAACTTAGGCCACTCAAAACAAAATGAACAATTCTGCTTATGCTCTGACCTTAACCAATGTTCTTAAGATGGTCATATAGAAATTGCTAGTACATGCTGACATTATGCTAATGAACACACACCAAAACCACAGGCTACAAGGCATGTCTGCATGGGACATAAGGCTTTGTACCGAGAAATACATTGTTAATCTGAAGAAAATAGACAATGAACCTTTAAACTTTTCAGTATAGATCAGAACTGAGGTATTCACTGCACTCCACTCTAAAATCGAGAAAAAGATGTGTGATACCTAAAACATTAAATTAGAGGCACAGCTCTCATAGAGACACATGGTACTGTGAGATTTCCAGCTTTGAATGTACAGGCTCAGGGGCATGGTCAAAATCTTAGAAGGGTCGGAGATTTGGTTTCAATATTGCAATTAAATTAAGTTCCCATGTTAGAAATTGTGTCAAAATTAAATCTCAGATTTGAAAAAAATGTAATAGAAATTTATTTTATTGGGTTTAACCTAAAAATATTTGAAAATAATGGCCATTAAAACTTGTGACAAATCTGTATATATATGTATATACACACTGTATATATATATATATATATATATATATATATATATACACACACACATACACACACATATATGCACAGTGTGTGTGTAGGGTCTCAAATTCAAGAAGCAAATTACAGATGTTGAAAAAAATTATTTTGTCTAAAGGCATCAGGAGAAGAAGGTCCATGCCTCACAATCTATAAAGTAAAGCACTATAAAGAATGGAATTCTGATATATTCCCAAAAGTGGAATTCCTGGGTCAGATGATCCATTTTTAATTTTTTGAGGACACTCCATACTGTTTTCCACAGTGGCTGCACCAGTCTGCACTCCCACCAGTAGTGCAAGAGTGTCCTCTTTTATCCACATCCTCACCAGCACTTGTTGTTTGTTGACTTATTGATGATAGCCATTCTGACATGTATGAAGTGATGTCTCATTGTGGTTTTAATTTAAATCTCTTATGACAGTGACATTGAGCATTGTTTTATACATCTATTGGCAATCTGTATGTCCTTTTTGGAGAAGTGAATATTTAGATCCTTTACCCACTTTTAATTGAATTTTTTTTGGTGTTGAGTCGTATAAGTTCTTTATAGATTTTGGATATTAACCCTGTATCAGAAGTATCATTGGTGAATATGTTTTCCCATTCAGTGGGTTGTCTTTTCATTTTGTTGATGGTTTCCTCTGGTGTACAAAAGCATTTTAGTCCCATCTGATTAATTTTTTTCTTTGTTTCCCTTGCCTGAGGAAATACCTTAATATTGGCAAGTGTTGCTATGGAAATGTCTAAGAATTTGTTGCCTGTGTTTTCTTCTAGAATTTTTATGATTTCATGGCTTTCATTTAAGTCTTTAATCCATTCCGAGCTTATACTTGTATATTATTGTGTAGGTTAGTGGTCTAGTTTCATTTTTGCATGTATCTGTATAATTTTCCCAACACCATTCGAAGAAACTGTCTTTACCCTATTATATGTTATTACCTCCTATATCAAATATTAAATGAACATAAAGGTGTGGGTTTATTTCTGGGCTCTCTATTCTGTTCCATTGATCTATATGTCTGTTCTTATGCCAGTTCCATGCTGTTTTGATTACTGTGACCTTGTAATATAGTTTGATATTAAGAAAACTGAGGCTATTTGGGATCTTTTGTGGTTCCATACAGTTTTTTTGAATATGGGTTCTAGAGCTGTGAGATAAGCCATAGGACCTTCAGGGGTGTCCAACCCATGGCCCCTGGGTTGTATGAGGCCCAAGATGGCTATGGACTAACACAAAATTGTGAATTTATTTGAAACCTTTTTGTTGCTCATCAGTTTTCACTAGTGTTCATAGATTTAATGTGTAGGCTGCAGAAACCTTTCTTCTTCCAGTGTGGCTTAGAGATGCCAAAATGTAGGATACCCCTGCTAGGTATTTTAATAGGAATTGTGTTTAATCTACAGATTATTTTGGAGAGAGAGTATGGACATTTTAATGATATTAATTCTTCCTATCCATGAACCCTATATATACTTTCACTTATTTATATCTTTCTCAATTTCTTTCTTCAGTGTTCTACAGTTTTCTAAGGCCTTTTATATCTTTGGTGAAATTTATTCCCAGGTACCTATTTGTTTGTTTCAATAGTAAATGGGATTTTTCCCCCTTTCTGATAGTTCATTATTGGTGTATAAAATGCTACCTACTTCTGAATACTAATTTTGTATCCTGCTACAAATTCATTTATCAAATTCATTTATAAATTTTACTAGTTTTTTGTGGAGTCTTTAGGGTTTTCTATATACAGTATCATGTCATCTGTGAATAATAACAATTTTACTTCCTCCTTTCCAATCTGGATAATTTTATTTCTTCTTCTTGTCTGATTTGCTGTGCTAGAACTTTCAGCACTATGTTGAATAAGAGTGGTGAAAGCAGACACTACTGTCTTGTTTCTGATCATAAGGAAAACACTTTTAGTTTTTGCCCATTGAGTATGATATTGGTTGTGGCTTTGACGTGGATGGCCAAACCCATACAGCCATGTTGAATTATGAACACTCTATGCCCACTCTGCTGAAGGCCTTTATCATAAATAGGTGCTGGATTTTATCAAATGTCTTTTCTGCATCTATTGATATGATCATGTGACTTTTTATCATTTACTTTGTTTATATGATGTATTACATTTATTGGTTTTCAAATATTGTGCCAATCTTGCATCCTTAGAAAAAAATCCCAGTTAATTCTGACTTTTTAATGTATCACTGGATCTGACTTTGCTTAATACTTTATTGAGGATTTTATCATTTATGTTTATGAGAGATATTGGCCTAAAATTTTCTTATGTGTATGTATCTTTATCTGGTGTTGGAACTAGGATAATGCTGGCCTCATAAAATGGACTTGAAAGTCTTATCTCCTCTGAATTTTTCAGAATAGTTTGAAGGAAAAAAAAAGAATAGTTTGAAGAGAGAAGGTATTAGTTCTTCTTGAAATACTTGGTAAAATTCACTTGTGAAGCCATCCAGTCCAGAACTTTTGTTTGCTGGGGGTTTTGAAATTACTGCTTTGAATTAACTTCTTATAACTGGTCTATTCAAATCTTCTGATTCTTCCTGATTCAGGTTTGGAAGGTTGCATGTTCCTAGAAATTTATCCATTTCATCCAGGTTGTCCAGTTAGTTGGCATATAGTTCATAATATTTTCTTATAATGCTTTATATTTCTGTGGTGTCAGTTTTTACATCTCTTTAATTTCTGATTTTATTTATTTGGGTCTTCTTTCTTTTTTCTTGATGAGTCTGGTTACTGTCAGAGGGCAGGGGGTTTAGGGGAAGTGCGTGAATAAAGGTTATAAAATTAAGCAAAAATATATATATAGAGATAGATGATATAGATATAGATATAGATATAGATATAGATATAGATATAGATATAGATATAGATATAGATATAGATATAGATACAGACAACATGGTGATAACCAGAGGGAAAGAGGGCTCAGGGAAGGTGGAGTTCAGCATAGGAGGATGAATGGGGATGGAAAGAGACTTTACTTTAGGTGATGGGTGAACAATGCAGTGTGCAGATCTTTTGTTTAGTTGTATACTTGAAACCTGCATGATTTTGTTAACCAGTGTCACTCCAATAAATCCAGTAAAAAAGGTGTTTCTGGGTAACGGATTATTTGTTTACTGACTCATGCAGAATGACTAAATGCTCTGTCTATATGTCTAGCCATGGTGTTACAGACATAAAGAAACCAAGAAGTGGAGAGCCAGTTAAGTGCAATTTCCTTTTACTCTTATATTTTAGATGCACACACATGCATATGCAAAGTGAATATATCTTCTTTGCATTCAATTTTTATACCTCTGATCTAAATAAAGGTCCCAGGCTTGAGAATTAGGCAGGCTTGGGTTAAATTTTGCTTCTGTCAACTCATTTGGTCTCTCTTTGGGAAAACAACTTTAGCTTACTTAGCACAAATTTCTTCATGTGTAAAATGGCAAAATAATAATTCTCATATCAAAAAGTTATTAGGATTCTTAAGTGAGGTAGTATAAGGCATATACTCAGTTCTAAGCATAGGGTAAATACTAATAATAAATACATAATTAGGTCAATCATGCCACTGTCCTTACAGGTATCTCCCTTAAACAAATTATTCCAACCCACTGGAGAGGCTCCAAATACTTTTATGCCTATGTGGTATGGTTTGCATGAAGATATTTACTTTTAGTTATTTAGCTATCTACATTCACCATGGGCACTCTCTTGCCATACCCTGTTTTTATCCATTGTCATAAAATCTGTACAAATTTAGATCGTCTCTGTTCTTGCATTTTCTTAATGCATTCAGCAGCAATAAAACCTGAGATAATCTGTTTTTCTGTTTATTCAATATCTGAATTATTGTTTATAGAGTGTTTAAAAATGGTCGGTATACATTTATCCCAACAATAAAAATAAATTAAAGAAACAAGGTGATATAAAACCATTTTATATTTTAAAAAATAAAGCATGGTTTCTTTCATGAAGAATAAAAGTATAGGTGGATAAGGATTTCTTAAAATATAGATGCCAAATTTACATATTAAAACTTTTATTTTACTATAAAAGTGATACAGGTTTATATTATATTTCATAATGCCAATAAGCCTATTAGCCTGAATAGGATGCTATGCTGACTTGACTATAACATTTCATGATATGAATTGGTGTTCATAGTAAAAGTATTTTTAAATATAACAATGTGAGTATGAAATATCAGTGCACTACAGGTAATAATGGTTTCAAAGTATCCATTAAGACTTTTGCTCATCAGAGGTCTGACAATTTTTATAGCTCCTCTATAGGTTTGCATGTGTACAGCTTTACTTTGGAAAACATCTACCAAAACATCTCTACTTTTCTTTCATCTCAATGTTATGGTTTTACACATTGCTAAATCTCAGGCAGATAAACAGGTTCAAATAAGATTTGGTGATAAAAGAAAACAGCACCTCCTGTATGTTGAGAATTTCGATGGCAACTTTCAGCCGAATGTGAATTAAAATGGCTAGGTTATAAATCCCTTGAAAATAAGGTTTATAATGGAAATGCTGACAGGCATTTAACGATAGCAGCAGTAGCTGGCACCACTGTAATAAAAGGACTTAAATGAAAAAAAAAAGTATGCCTCACAAAGACATGTGGATTTCAGCGTAAAGCTATATGCAGACTCAATGTAAGGATGGATAATAATATGCCTCAGCAATTATGATGCATAGGAGCTTAGTAACAAAGAATCTTGAAATTCGGCTTCCAATCAAATTGTGAAAGAGTTTAAGGGAAAACCTGAATGCAGCATTCTTCAGTCCTATTACTCTGGCACCATCTTCCTCTTACCAACGTATTTTATTCATATTTAGTAACAGAGCAGAGAAGAGCTTAGTTGAAAACTGACCCTCTGGGGACAAGATGGGCATTTCAACAACCAAGCCTTTGGAACCCCCATTTTAATGAATTATAAAGCATTGGTTAAGAATTAGGTAAGAGAATACAAATATTCTTTCAGGGATACCACTGGATTTCTGTGGTCATAAAGTTCATAGTTATGTTTCTTTCAGGCCCCTCCCTAGAGGGGACAATAGTCTTGAGTAGCTTCTCTAAACAATCTGGATACAGAAAGTTTGCCCTTTGATTTTATCCAAACAAAAATTGAACGACCCAGTTTCCTTTTTCCTTAACAGTAAGACTTCTAGTTTTTAAGTTAAACTCTTCTTATATTTCTGAATAATATAATGAAAAATAAAAGTTTAAAGTATTCTATTTTTCCTGATTGCAGCCATAAAATAAAATGGGGTTTTAAGACTGCTAAAAAGCAAATTTTAAAAAGTCTTAATGTTAGCTTTAGATCCAAACTGGTCACTGGCAGATTCCTGTTTGCAGACTCTCACGCTCCAGGTTACTCCCACAGAGCTCTACTCTGTAATTCTTCTGCCAAATAACAAGCTCTTTAGTTATTTGGGGAGGGAATCTTTCCCAGGAAAAGGATAAAGGTATACTGGTGTGAGTGTCTATATTCTTTCTTCATGCCTATAAATCCCACCCAAACTGTCAAGGTTGACAATCCAAAACGATAATCAAAACCACTTTTTACATTCATTCTTGTAACTGCCGCAGGCAAGTTTTAAAAGATATGCTAACAAATCCCAACGAATAGTTGGTATTAAATATTTAATATAGCCTGAAATGAATACTATGGATATAAAATTTAAATATTATAACTTCAATTTCTCATCTATAGATAACTATAGCCGTGCATGTGTATATATGTGTATTATTCAATTAATTTTAAATTATTTAATTGAACTAAATAATTCATTAATTTAAAATAATATGTGAATATATATATACACACAGACACACACATGTAGGTATGTACATTATTTTTAATTCAAAGATTATTTTAACAAAAATTTGAAAAAGAAACAAAATAACAAACAGAGGTTGCTATTTTATAAGCTAGATTATTTTAATTTTCTAGTACCAAAAGCACTACATCAAAAATCACCCAATATGACTATTTATACTTCATTGAATTGAACATTTTTCACTATACCTTTTAGTATATATTTCCTGCTGTGTACAAATCTTTTTACTGATTATACCAAATATTTTAAAAAGTGAACAAATTATACATGCACATTCACTGAAATTTTTACAAAGTGAACACTTTTGTTTAAACCTACCCAGATAAAGACAAAAAACATCAGCAGCCCTTCAGATAGTGCCTCTCTTTTCCATCTCAGTTATCACTAACTCCAAAGGTAAACACTTATCTAAGATTGAGTCACTCAAGAGTAGATGTAAGATGAGGGTGTGGGTGCAAGTGGCTTATTTGAGAAGAAACCCCAGGGTTCACCAAGTGAGAGGGTGAGAGAACAAAAATAAGTAAGAAAAAGGTCAATAAAATGTCTGTAAAGTAGTGAATTAGGTAGCGCTATGGGCAACTGGGGTCCAATTCTGCCATGAACACTCCAAGAAAGTCATGTAGAATATTCCAGAATTGTCCCACTGGAGGACAGGGTGACTCCATTTACCCACTGACTTCATTGATCTCTGACTTGAGAATTTCCCCCAGGAGAGCTTATTTATCTGTACTTCTGGGTTAGGGGAATAAAAATGTGAGAAACACTAAGATAAAATGCTGAGATAAAATAGCCACTTCTTACTTTTCACTTCTGCTTCTTTTACGTAGCTCTTTTGGTCAGAGTTAAGTACCATATCCATACCCTTTTGATAAGAGTTAAGTAAAAGGTAGTCACTTCCATCTCATTGGTGGTGGTGGTAGTATTTATACACTAGATGACATTTCTCAGCAAGTGAAACTGTTGCTAGGTGCTCTGGTTTTTGCAGAAGGAAATATTTAGCCAATGTCATGATTGGCAGGATCTCCTAGTAATACTCTACTTTATCTGCTTCAGTGTGGAATCTGCCCTAGAAAATCTCCATTCATGTCTTTGATGTAACAAGATGCAGATTTATCACTGTATAATATCAGTGAGATTGAAAGGTCCACACGACAGGACGGTAAAATTGTCCTATCTTGTACTTGATATGAGGCATGATTGCTCATATTAGAAGCAAGGGAAAGCAGGGAAAAGGCAGAGTAAGTCATTCCATGGGCTCATACAATAGAGTAGGGCAGATGGTGGCAGGTGAACTGAAATGCTGAAGAAATTTGAGGGAATATAGCAAAACTCAATACCAAAAAGCAAGTTTGGTAGTGACTGAGATACTAGCGAGCCCTGTGATTTCTGAGAAGAGATGGAGTTCTCATCCAATGAGTGAAACATAGTGATGTGGAATCCAAGTCTGTACATCATGCTTTTATCGACCAAGGCATGTGTGACAGGGACAGAACCAACACTGACAAGACTACAATCTAGGATCATATCTGCAAGCCCCCGAAGGAATTAGAGTAGTAACACAAAAAAAATTACGTCCAAAGGAAACACTATCTTGAGCCCAAGGGCTCAAGGAGAGAGACTGGAGTTGGCTAAGAGGTCAGCACTCTAGGTCCACAGAAGGGGTGATTCACCTTATCAGATGAAGACTAGAAGAATAAAGGTACAAGGGCTCATTCTTAGGGTGTGAGTAAACTTCCCTTTCAGCTTCTTAAAGAATTGCTGGCCTTTTCAGAAGCCAATGATCAGGACATGAATATTGAATTGAGTGTCTAATAAATAGATGGTTATGTCCTGCTGGTCAATTATTGCTATTTCTCCTGATCAACCTATACAGAGTGGGGCAAAAATAGGTTTACAGTTGTTCATATGAAAAATAATTCAATAATTAATGAATAGTAATACATGAATAAACTCCATGTTTCACATACTCACAACTGTAAACCTACTTTTGCCACACCTTGTATTTCCCAATCAATGGTTTTAAGACAGAAAATTCTTTCAGAGAAAAGCTAAGCAATAATACACTGCTCATTAGTACTCACTGTTATTCCTGTTTTCCAATTAATCTCCAGATTCATTTGATAATCATTTAACCTTTTTCATCTAACATGCTGTTCATAGTCTGAGCAAACCATGCTAATTCACACCTGTGTTTTAGTGTGCTATTTGTAACACCAGGTATTCCTTATGACTGCTCCCAACTCAAAATTTGGATCTATCCTCTGAAATTTACCTAGCTTTCCTTGACCACACATGTGTTTCAGTGTTCTGGTGTACCTATCCTCTGATATGACATATACTTATCTTCAACGACATTACAAACTCTTCTACAATGCAAAGGTCTTTGCAGCTATTGGAATGAGCATATGAGTTGGCATGTACCAAGCCCTCATTACATGTTTCTTGATTTGAATTGAGATATGCTAGGTGGTCCTAAAAGAAATTCTCTCTCTTTTTTTTTGAGCATTCTATGGTACATAGTAAGTTCTCAATAAATGCTTATATCATATAATTGAGGTGTATTAAATGGCACAAAGAGATGGTGAGCACAATTATTTCTTAGTACACGGATTCCCCCACCTAGTTTTGGGAAATAATAAAATAATGGAATGTAGAAGTCAAATGCATATCTTTTGGATACAGATTTCTTACACCACTTTTTACTCACAAGTCATGGATTTAGTTTCCTCATATGCAAAGCAAAGCTATTAATAGCATCTACCTTGCATTTAATAAATTATAAATGCTGTCATTAACCAAAAGATGGCATAAGAAGGATCTCATTTTTCAAATTTGAGCATGTAAATCAAACCCTGTGTAACTAATATAAATGACAATTATAGCATTTGGTAAGGGTCTACCATAAATATGGTGCAGCTTAAGTGTTTAATTAATAGTCATTGCTTTCTACTCTCTAGTACAGTACTAAAATGAGCTTCTGAATAATGATATGAAAAGCTTTGTAATGGACATATTACCAAGTGGAAATAGCATCTGTTTCCCCACAGATGTGTGTCCATTGCTTGTCCCCATGCACTACACATCTGATTGGATGGAAGATAGTACAAACTAAGGCAATTTCACCTAAAAAAATAGAGGTATTACAAGATACCTTTTTAATTAAATTATTTTGGTGGACCTTTATACATCACTTACTTCTGAGCATTGGTGGTGATGCACGTCCACATTCTAACACCAGACAATATAAATTAGAGTGAAGTAAGAACTTCCCATTTGGAAGCCACTAACTGGCTGATAGTACAGCGTGCAGGCACTAAGGAACAGAGTGAAAGGTGAAGAAAATATGGTCTTAGAACAGGCCAGTTCTTAAGCTTCTTCACTCACATACAGTAAAATAATGGAGTTAGCACACATATGAAGTCATGGAATAAGGTAAAATGTTAATAATGTAAATATATTTAGAAGTATACTATTAATACATTTTAAAAAATATGCATAAGTTGGTAATATTTTAAGTATCTATTTCCTATGGAAATTAACATTTTACCATTGAAATATAATGTAATTTAAGTAAAGAGTAAAATAGAACCCAACATAAAAGTAGTTTTATCCTGTATAATTGAAGATGGCTTAAAAATGAGGACAGCTTAGATCTTGAATTAATTATGCCAAGAAGGTCAAACTGGATCATCAGAACATTGCTTTTGAGAGATGAGGGTTTAACTATCATTATTTTCTTACAGAAACAGCAGAAAATTAGAATCTAAAAAGGAAAACCTATCAGGTATATATCAGTACAACTTAATTGAGTTAGGTATAGAAAATAAAGTACAAAGGTATATCCTAATAGTACTTGTAGTCAAGAAAAAAATGTCTAATGTATTTTTATGACTTTCTATATTGAGGTATGATAAGTAGCAGAGCTAGTTATCTATATATTTATGTCATAGCTATCTAGTTGGCTGAAGTACCTGTGAGACAGATAATTTCTAATTTTGATTAGTTAAAAACAACTTCATGTGTCTACTAATAAGTTGGGGACACTAGAGAAAAACAAGTTAATAAAAAATAAAATGCTCATTTTTGAAATGTCTTGTAATTCACTTAACATTGACAGAGATGAGCCAGACTTTGTTTTAAAAAGAAATGGGTGTGTTTAAATCTTCTACCTTCCATTTTGAAGTTATTACTCTTATTATTTATGAATATACCCCTTTGAGTCATATACCACACCCTATTAAACTTTAACTCAATAAGTACAACATTTTATGTTTGTTCTATGAATAACTGTATTTAATACAAAATGCATTATAGATTGAATCAACTGATAGAAATTGTGGTCTAGAAAAAAACTGTAAAAGAGTAAAAGTAGGTAATTTCAATGTCTTTTTTTTCCGTCCAAAATGGCTAAAAAACCATGTGTTTTGCTCTGACCTTTGAGTTTTTTAAAAAAACCTGTGTTGTTGAATCACAACACATTTTATTACCACCTAGGTGTTTTTATTGTGTGAAACAACAGAATAGCAAAGTTAAAAATTAATAATGTACATGGAATAAGTTAAAAAGGAATAAAATAGAATAATCTCAATTTGGAAATCATATAAAAATAGAATATGTAAGAGATGCTGAAATTATCAATATGGTATTAATATAGTATCCATGATAAAACCCACCATATTACACACAAATTATGGTGGAAACAAGGTGCAAATTGTAGAGGAATCCCCTTTTAACTACAAATTTTTAGTAAAGTAAAAAATATAATTCCTTAAATCATGTGCATATATCATGCAGTGTTAAAATATCCCTATAATATTTACATATGATTTTTGGTTAGCTTTAGGGCAGTCTTTGTATACCTTTCTAAATAGTGTTTGCAGAAGTTAACATTACACTGAGCAAAACTGAAAGGGTACTTACGATTCCTCAAAGGAGCGACTTTGTGTTTCTTTTCTTGTAAGTTTCTATTTTAGTATTATAACAATCAGGCTAACAGAAAATTTCAAGAATATTTCCAATAAGCCCTTTAGCTCAGTTTCTTAATTGTTCACATTTTGTCCTAATTACTTTGTGATTCTATCTCCCTGGTCATCTGTATGTGTACGTATTTTTTCTCAACTGTTTAACACAGAGTTGAAAAAATTGTTTTGTGTAATTTTAAATATTTCAGCATATCTTCCAAAAAACAAAGGCATTCTCTTAAACTACAGTAAAATGATCAAAACCAAAGAATTTCACAGGAATATAGCACTATTATCTAATAGACAGTTCATACTCAAAATTTTTTTAATTGACACAAAAAAGCCCTTTATAACTATTTTTTCCTAGTGTACGTATAATCTGTATTGCATAGTGTTATGGAGCTTCCCACTTTTTTAATCTCAAAGAGCTGCGGAGCCTTCTTCTATTTGTTGACCTTGATTTTTGTACAAGATTCTTCAATTTGAGATTGTCTTATGACAAAATTTGTGTTTTGTAGCGTTAGCAGGAATAACACATGTGCTTTTTTCCCCTTAGGACACTGTAACTGTAGGCTCAGGACACAGTTTTAGTGACGCAGACTTTGACCTTTTAGTAAATATTGTATTGTGGTATATAAATAGGTTTCTCTAACTATACAGTTACTGCTTTCTTCTTTGTAATTGGTATGTAACTTATAGGGAGCTAGTCTGAGACTAATTTATGATGAGATATTGTATCTACGTAACTATTCTGTCTCATCAAAATTCTACCCACTGTTTTTAGCATCTATTGATTTTTGACCTTCATTACTTCTTTTATAATTATTAGAGTTCTACTGTAAGAAAGAGTTTTCCTTATTCATCTATTTATTTGTTTCAAGTGACTTACTGGTAGTTATTTTACTCAATGATTTATAATCCATTTGTATTATTTACTTACTATTATTATTTATTATGATACTCAATTTGTCCCAGATTTAACCGACTCTAAGCCCCTTCAAGTTGGCTGACCTGTCTCTTTGACATGCCCCTAGCAGTTTTTTTGCATTTCTTTAATTGTATTACAAGATGTTCTAGGCTAATCTTGTATTTTTTTCCCCTGCCAAAGCCCTAGGATTCAACCATTTTTCTAAGTGTTTCTGGTTCTCTTTACTGAAAAATTATATAAAGAAAACAAGATTGTGTAGACTACTATTAGTGTCAGCTATTAATTGATAGAGCTAGCAAACAAGCATTCACATGTGTGTTTTAATATACTATAAATATATAAATATAGATATTTTGTATGTGACATATGTTATATGTAATATTGGGTTGGCCAAGAAGTTTTAGTGTTTTTCAATAAAATAAAAGACATTTTTTATTTTCACCAATAACTTTACTGATTCGGAAATTTTGAGTGTGTTGGCTGTCTCCCGGGTGGTAGAACACTGATCTCAATTAATGTTTTGATTTGACTGATTTCAACTTCAACTGGTCTACTGACTGTGGAGCATCATCCAGCAAAATATCTCAAGCCCGAAACCTTGCAAACCACTTTTTACACATTCGATTAGTCACAGCACCTTCTCCATACATGGCACAAATCTTTTTTTGTGTGTTTCTTTTCCCCTTTTACCTTTTTCAAAACAATAAGCATAATACGCTAGAAATGTTGCACATTTTCTTCCATCTTCAATAATAAAATGACTACACAAAACTCATCAATTTTGGTGTTTTTAAAAATGCATGCTGATATGATAGCTGTCAAAATACAATCTAATGAAATTGTTTTGAATGAAGTTAAAAACAACTAAGCACTACTAGAGCCATCTTATGGAAGAAACCAAATGAATGTTTTGGCCAACCCAATATTTATATGTGTGAATACATATATTATGTATTCTAAATACATGAAAATATTTTACACTGATACTTTTCTATGCCAATCCAATGCAACAGGGTACATAGAAAGTTTCCCGCTCTATATTTTTAACTTGTTTCTTTAACAAAGAATCCTACCTTCCATTTTCTCACTTACTAATGTACATAGAAAATAGATTCAGAATTGCTAATCTATACCACTGTGAAAAGTGAGTATACTAAAAATAATTCAGTCTTTTAAATTTATATATAATATGTATATATGGTAGAATCCACAAGTCACAATGTAAAATTCTGAGTTTTGAAAATGAATACACTTCTGAAATCCACACTCCATCAAAATTTAGAAGACTTATATCATATAGCATGATGAAATAATGCATTATGCACTGTGACATCTTTCACTCAGTACAGCATCGATAAGATTTGTTCATGATGCTTTATCTATTAGTTTTTTTCCCATTTTATTGCTGACTAATACTTCTATGTAGAATGTAAAGTTCATTATTCAGTCTGCTCTGAGTGTATTTTATTTTCCCCAGCAACTGGCTTTGTCAGGAATAAAACTCTTCTTCTACCCTCTTAGGTTCTGTCTTTGAGGTCCTGCAAATTAAACTAACCAAAGCAGATTAGCAATGGGGGGTGAGGGGGTAGAGGGGAGAGAAGTATCAAAATTCACAAAGAAATGTGACTCAAGTTGGACAGAATTTGTGGATGATAACTGTTTTAACAGGGAATGGTGGGGACAGTGGGGCACATCCGGGAGAGCAAATGACTTCTTGGGGAAGACACAGAAAAAAGAAAATCTTGTGAAAAAATAGATGATTTTTTGGAAAGGCCCTTAAAAGTACAGGTAGGAGATATGACAGTTTCGTGACAAGGCATGTTTTGGTGTGATGTCTCCAGCAGAAAAAATTAGAAAAGTAGAGTTGCTCCTGGAGAAAGATTTTGAACAACTGAGTTCTTCTGGAAGGTTCTGCTTTTAGGCAGATAGAGGATTTCAGGAATTCAAATGCCTTCACCTCAAAATAACTCTTCTACCACAATGGCTTATTCAAGTCACTTTTTCAGCTTTTAACCAAAATGTAAAAAAAAATCATTCTTTAAATCCTTTTTTTTAGACATGTTTCTACTTCTCTTAGAAAATACATAATATCAGAATTACTGTGTTATAGAGTAGGTAAGTTTAATTTAGTAGAAAACTGCTAAGATCTTTTCCTAAATGGTTGAACCATTTGTATTCTGCATAGCAATGTGTGTTTGAAATGCTTCAACATGGTATTTTCATTTTTTTATTTAAGTAATTTGAATGGAAGTATAGTAGCATCTCATTATAACTATAATGTATATTTTCTAACCGTATTAGTGTAGAAATATTTACCTACCTCATTTTGCTAACATAATCTTCATTGTTTGTCTTTAGAACTATTATAACTTTAAATTTAGCATTTAGATTATGGTACACCTCAGATTAATTTTTATGTTTGATGTTTGGTAGAGTTTGAGCTTCATAATTTTTTCATAGCACTATCAGTTGTTTGGCTTTATTTGTTGAAAATATTTTCCCCAATGATTTGCTTAATGCCTTTATATAAATGCAGTTGTACTGTATTAGATGCAAGCCTATTTCTGGGATCTTTACATTTTCTATTTATTTATTTTTTATGATGAAACAAAGTCAACATGTGTCAATTACTATAGCTTTGTAGTAAAGCTTGAAATTAGATGATATAAGTCCTCCATTTTTACTTTCCTCCAAGACTTTTTGGTGGTGATTTACTTTGCATTTCCAAATAAATTTTGAACCGGATTTTATATTTCTACAGTGAAAGCCTGTCATTTACATTAGACTGTGTTTTATCTACAGTTCAATTAGGGGAGGATGGGGAATTAACATTTTAACAATTTGGAATGATGTAATCCAAAACATGGTGTATCTCTCCATTAAGAATTTTCTTAATTTCTTTCTTGGGAATGTTTTGTGATTTTTATGTGTGTGCATAGAGGTTTTATAATCTTTTGTTAAATACATTACTAAATATTTTTTATTTTTAGACACTATTGTATAAAGGAATGATATTAAGTTCATTTTCTATGTTGCTAATATATTACTCTTGAACTCACAATTTTGCTACATTCATTTAGTAGTTCTAGTAGTTGTGTTATAAATTACTTGAGATTTTCTACATAAACAATTGTTATTTGCAATTAAAGACAGATTTAATTTTTCCTTTCCAAACTTTGTTTTTTTCTTGTTTAATTGGCATGACATGGAATAGAAGTGTTAAAAATAGACATCCAAGCTATTTCTCCTTCAGTCTATTAATATAATCAATCAATAATTGATTTACAAATATTAAATCAACCTTGCATTCCTTGAAGAAACCCCATTTACCCAGGACCTATTATCATTTTTTATATGTTACTGGCTTCATTTTACTAACATTCTGTTATTGTTATCAGATGAAAGGGGTCTGATTGCCTGCATGCATCAAAGCCCAATCAAACACCAACAGGGGTTTGCAGCCAAGAAAGTAAAGGTTTATTGTTAAGAAAATCGTGCCACACTGAAGTCAGAAGGGAGTCTTTGCTCAAACACCTGGCTCATGATGGATACTAAGAGAAGGATTGTACAAGGTGGCAAAAGGAGTTGGGTTGTGGTTCCTACCCAGGCCAGGGTAGGGAGTAGTTGATCACTGTATCAGACCCTGATGTCAGCTCTGCCATCATTCTGTCTGGTCTCATGAGGGTGCTGTCAGGACGGTCTTTCAGCTTTAATGGGCCTCAGCCTGAAACAACTAAAGTCAAGATGCTATCTTTAGCTTGAATAAAACTGTTTCTATGGTCAACAGACCTGAGCCTTTGTTCTTAAGACAATCTGATGGCGACCAGAATGTGATGTTCTAAGGGCTTACTGATTAAGGAAGGCAGTAGATAGAAAGAAAGGAGAAATGGTCATATTAAAGAAACGAAGTTTCTGAGTGGTTTTGATACTGGTGTGGTGCCTGGAGTCAGGGAGGAACTACGGGAAACGCCAGAGGCAGCACAGCGTGGTGACAGCAGATTCCCTACCCGGAGGCTGCCACGTGTGGCGGGAGAGGGTCCTGCAGGGAGCAGCCTCAGACTGGCGAACTGTCTGGATCAGGGAAAAGCCCTCCCATTTCCTTCTGGTGCACGGTGGAGGGGACGTGCTGCGCTGGAGTGAAACCCGCTGGTGTAGTATGGAAAGGGGTGGGATCGACTGGGGAAACTGAAAGCTTTGGGAGCACTTGGAAGTTTGGGTGAGGGATTTAAATGGAGGGAAGGGGGAAACACACCCTCTTGTTCCCTTACTTGTTCTGTTGGGGCCAGCTCTCACTGAGGCCGAGTGGTACACACTGGGCCACACCCAGACCCATGCCTCAGTGGTGAACTGGGGGACATGTAGGCATGCTCTGTCACTGCCCGGATGGTTCCGGACGGCACTCTTCTTCTGGGATCTACCAGTGCAGGCACGCAGGCCAGTGCTTTGTGGGCCAGCGGGCCCTGGGTGCTAGATGGCCCATGGGGGCTCGAAAGGAGAGAGCCTGAAGCTCTCCACTGGCGGGAAAAGAAGTTGCTTGGAGGACCACTCAGTGCCACCTGCAGTTCCCGAAGGACAGTATTTTGAATGGGTGAAGGCACCCAGGGCACAGGCTTGGTCTGGTCTGCCAGAGGGGGTAGGAGGTTTTCTTTGGGGTTCTGGAGGTGATGGGCTCTGTGGCAAAAGCCTGCCATTCTTCCAAATTGTGCAATTTTTGAATAAAAGACCCATTTTCTTTTCCACCAGACCTCTACATCCAGAGTCTGCCTATGGGCTGCAGGCAACAGAACCCCATTTCTGTTTGGTAACAGTTACATTAGGAGTTACTGCATTTTTTAAAAGATTTTATTTATTTATTTTTAGACAGAGGGGAAGGGAGGGAGAGAGGGTGAGAAACATAAATGTGTGGTTGCATCTCCCACACCCCCTTCTGGGGACCTGGCCCCAAACCCAGGCATGTGCTCTGACTGGGAATTGAACTGGCAGACTTTTTGTTCCCAGGTCAGCGCTCAATTCACTGAGCCACACCAGCCAGGGCTCAAATTTTGCATCTTTATGATTGATGTTGGTCTTAGACGTTTTCTTTTTTTGTAATGTACTTGTCAGGTTTTGGATAGTGCTGCCTTCATACAATTAGTTTGAAAGTGTTCTCTCCATCTCTACATTTTGAAACATTTTGCATAAGATTGGCACTTCTAAAAGTCTTGGTAGAATTTGCCTAAAACCATCCATGCCTTCTGTTTTCTTTATGAAAAATAGTATTTATAATTTTAAGTAACAAATTATGCTTTTTACTAGAGATATGGCTATTCATATTTTCTATTTCATCTTGTGCTGTTTTTGAAAATTGTCCTTTTAGGAATTCATCCACTTGATATATGTTGTCAAATTTATTGAATAAATTCATTCGTAATACTTCCTTATTCTTTTATGCTCTGTAAAATCTGTAGTGAGATCCCTGTTCCTTGCACGATAGTAGTAATTTGAGTTTTCTTTCTTTTTTAGTGATGACTTCTCCTTAATATTTTATCAATTTTATTCATCTTTGTCATATGATAAAATATTTGATCTTGGTTCCCATTTCCAGGCACAGAGCTCCTAAACCATTGAAATTTTCTGATAAGGGTGATTGCATTATATTTTGTTCTAGATAGCCTCAAGGATGAGGGATGGTAACTGAGAAGATCGAGCCTTGGTTAAAAGCTTAGAACTTTGAGCCCCCACCTTAACCTATAGGGAAGGGACAGGAGCTGGAGAGTGAGTCAGTCGCCAGTGGTCAATGATGTAGTCAATCATGTCCACAAAACAAAACCCTCATAATACCTCTAAACAGCAGGTTTGTGGAGTTTCTGAGTTGGTGAACATATCTAATGCTAGGAAGGCAGCATGCCCCAATTCTATGAGGACAAGGCCCTCGTACTTGGGACCCTTCCAGAGCTTGCCCCATGTGCTTCTTTATAGGTCTGTTCACTTGTATCCTTTACAATAAACTGCAATAATTAGTTTAGCATTTTCCTGAGTTCTGTCAATCTTTTTAGCAAATTATTCAACCCGAGGAGGGTGTGGTCAGAACCCAAGACTTTGAAGCCAAGCCAGACAGAAATGTGGGTAACCTTGGGACTTGACACTTGTGGCCGGTGTCTGAAGTAAGGTCAGGACGGGGTTCTTTTTTTTTTTTTTTTTTTAAGATTTTATTTACTTATCTTAAGAGAGGAAGGGAAGGGGAGAAGGAGAGAAATATCAATGTATGGTTGCCTTTTGTGAGTCCCCTGCTGGGAACTAGCCTGCAACCCAGGCTTGTGCCCTGGCTGGGAATCGAACTTTGATCCTTTGGTTCGAAGGCCTGCGCTCAGTCCACTGAGCTACACCAGCCAGGTCTGGACGGGGTTCTTAAACAGGTGGAGTCTGATGCTGACTCTGTTGTAAATGTCAAAATTGAATTAAATTATAGGACACCTGGAAGCTGAAAGACAAATACCATATGATCTCACCTTTAACAGGAAGCTAAACAACAAAACAAACAAGCAAGCAGAAAAAAAAAAAAAAAACAAAGACACTGAAATAGAGAACAAGGGAATAGTGACCAGAGAGGAGAAGGAAGGGAAGTTAAGGGGAAAAAGGGGAGGGATTTGGAGGAACAAATAGGAAGGACACAGGGACGAGGACTAAGGGGGGTGGAAATGGGAGGGAGGTGGGGAGGAAGGGGGGGGGGGAGGCTGGGATGGAAAAAATAGACAAAAAACTGTACTTGAAAAATAACTAAATAAAATTAATTAAAAAATTAAAAAAAAAACAAAATAAAAGTTCAAAGGGAAGAATCAAAAAAAATAAATTATAGGACACCTAGTTTGTGTCAGAAAAATAGAAAAATGGTATTCAGAAGACCCCCATAAGCTGGGGGGAAATGAACACATTACTCTTTTTAAAGAATTAATTTCGCTTTGTTAATTTTCTCTATTTTATGTATTACTCGTATCTTGACTTTTTTGTACCGTGTATTTTGAATTTAATTTGTTCATCTTTCATCAACACTCTAACTTAGTGTTAAATACTTAAGCTTGTTTGTTTTAAACATTTAATTTCTTTCCCTTTAAAACTATTACCTTGATTTTTAAGCCCTACTTTAGGTGTTGTCCATAAATTTGATATATTATATTGTTATTATTCATTTTTAGATATATCCTAATATCCTTAAGTAATTTGTTCTTTGACTTATGGGTTATTTAGAAGTGAGTTCTTTTATATAAAGGTATTTGAAGATTTTTAGACTTCTTTGTTAATTATTTTTAATTTCACTTGTTATGGTCAGATAGTGTACTCTGTTTCAGCAGATGGTTAACCTACGGATATGGCTCATGAGCAGGCATAACAATGTGTATTCTTCAGTGATCCTGTGAGTATTCTGTAAAGACCAGGCAGGTTGAGATGGCAGGTGGTGCTTTCCAGATTTTTTATATGACATTGTTTGTAAAGTTTTTCCAGGGAGACATGATAAAATTTTTAATTATGTCTTTTGATTTGTCTTTCTCCCTTTAGTTCTGTCAGTTTTTGCTTTATCTATTTTGAGGCTTTCTGGGTAGGCAACACCACGTCCGATTGTTATGTCTTCTTGGTAAATTGACTCTTTCATCATTATGAAATTAACCTCGTTCTGCTTGCAAGCCTCGTTTTAAGATCTGTTTGCTTTGGTGTTAATATTCCATACTTCTGCTTTCTTATTCTTATAATTTGGGTGATATAACTTTTTTGTTCTTTTACCTTCATCCCATCGGTGCATTATATTTAAAAGTTCACTTACAGACAGCACAGAGCTGATCATGTATTTTTAAATAGTCTTATTACTTCTACCTTTTCGTTCAGTACTATTTAGTTTATGCCTATGTGTCCTTCTTTTCCTTCACCGTTTTCTTTTTAAAAATATTTTTATTATTACATTTTATTTTCTTTATTGGCTTTGTGTCTATAATACTTGGCATTTTGCTTTTAAAATTATTACTGTAAAGGTTACAATATATGTAAGTGAAAGTCTATTCAGGGTTAATATTGTGCCTCTTCATGTAAAACATAAGAGCCTTTGAACCATAAAGTTTTCTTTGCCGTTGACAGCTTTGTGCTATTATTCATACACACACATAAGTGTGTACAAAAAATTGTTATATTTTGAATGCAATTTTTCTTCAAAACAAAAAATTGCTTTTAAAATTTAAGGGGAAAGACATAATTTGCATTTTTACCCTCTACAGTAAAGAATAATCTACATTCTCTACTGTAGAGATTCCATCTTGTTGCAATTCCCCTCAGCTTGAAGAACTTCCTTGAACATTTCTTACAGAGCAGGTATGCTGGGAATGATTTTTTGTTTAGTTTTTTTCTTATCTGAAAATGTCTTTATTGAACAGTGCTATTTAAAAATAATTTTCCACTACATATAGAATTTTGGGGTAATAATTATGTTGTTGAAAGGTGTTCTGTTATCCTTTTCTCCAATTTTTCTGATGAGGAACCTACTATTTTTTGATGATTGTTCCACTTTATGTAATGTGTTATTTTCTCTGACGATTTCCCAAGATTTTCCATTTATGTTTTATTTTAGTCAGTTTTTGATGTTGCCTATGCATTATTCTGCTTCAAGTTGATAGAGATTTCTGGGTCTGCAAGTAGATAATTTGGTCATCAAATTGGAAAATTTAGAGAATTGCTTGATTTTATCCATGTTATTAATATACTATTTATTTTATTTTTCTATATTTGTCTTTCATTTGTCCATCAGATTGGATAATTTCTAATGATCTCTTTCAGGTTCACTAGCCCTTTTGTTTGCCATTTCAAATTTCTATTAAGTTCATTTAGTGGACTCATAATTTCATGTCAAAGACTTCCATATTCTTTTTTTTTATAAATCCTATTTCTCTCTTTTTTTTTTTAAAGATTTTATTTATTTATCTTTAGAGGGGAAGGGAAGGAGAGAAGGAGAGAAACATCAATGTATGGTTGCCTTTCATGCGTCCTCTCTTAATATTTATATTAATTTTTATTTTACTGCAGTATGGTTAGAGAATGTGACTGTAGAATTTGAGGTTCTCTTTGTGGCCTAAATCAATTTTGTTTGCATTATATTGCTTATATGTTATTTTTGTAGATAAAAATCATCTTGTATTATGTTAACCCTTATCTTTAAGATTTTTAAAATTCAGCCCTGGTTGGGTTGGCTCAGTGGATTTCCTGTTGTACTGTGAAGCAAAGGATTGCCAGTTTTGACTCCCAGTCTAGGGTACGTGCCTGGGTTGCAGGCCAGGTCCCTGGTAGGGTGCACGTGAGAGGCAACCACACAATGATATTTTTCCTCTCTTCCCCCTCTCTAAAAATAAATAAAATATCAAAAAAAATCTTTTAAAATCTGTTTTTCTTTTACTTGATACCTGAGTGACATAAAATCTGATATAATATAAAACAAGATGATTTTAATTTGCACAGATCTAACATATTCTTAAATGAAAATTGAAATAACCTTAAACATGATTAGATCACAAATAAAATCTGAATTTTTATATAGTAAAATTACTCATTTAAACGAATTTGCTTTAAACATATAATTACTCATTTAAACTAATTAATTATTAATTAAATTATTAATAACTAATAATTTAATAACTAATTAAATGATTTAAACATATAATTACTCATTTAAACTAATCTGTTTATTTACACTTTTACTTAATTTAAACGTTGATGTTAATATTGTGATCTCCACTTTTCTTTTTGTGTTTATGCTATACATTTTTTATCTTTACCTAGCTATCTTTTATTGTTTTTGGTGATTTCCTCTTAACCTTGTCAAAAGACACAATATTATTTTATCTTTTTTACTCAATTTTAAAATATAATCTAACAATAGTCTAACTGGACTTATAATGTTATAACCAATATGTTTTGTCTTGAGGCTTTGTCTTACTTAATATCCTTTTTTCTTATTCTTCCTGGATGGTTCCTTTTCCCCAATATTTTCTATACAAACTGTTTCTTTTCTGCCAACTTAGTGGTTCGTATATATAAATTCTGCTTTCTGGTCTTCAATATTACATTTAATCACATTTAACATTACATTTAATGTTTGAACTTGCTACTTCCACCTCAAACCCAGAACATAAAAGAAAATTAAATATATAAATATATATTTGTATTTTTAAAAAGTAGAAATTTCTATTGACCTAAAACTGACAAATTTCCCTGAAAAAGTAGGCAGTAGAGAGTTCATATGGTTAACAAAAATCAATCTCATCAGCTACAACCAGAGATTTGCAACTGGTGCACCGTGGCAGACAGACCAGTGTGCTGCAATCAAATTTTAAAACATGCAATATCTGACTGCTTAGTCTGGGGCCCTGACCTCTTTTCCGTTAGATTGTCAAGTGAAAAAAATGACAACAGCCAACACAACAATAGCTGTCTGGTGTGAATGAATCAAAATTATACCTATTTTTTCAGATCAGTAAAAAATATATTTTTGATGTGCCACAAAAATTTACTAATTAGTTTAAGTGTGCCATGAGATGATAAAGGGTGAAAATCACTGGCTAAAACCATTCCAACAGACTGCTGTCCTCACTTGAATATGCTCCTCAGCCCACTTGTAATAAGCAGAATAAATACACACTCCCACTTGAAAAGATGCCCAAGTCCTTGATTCCTAGAATCTGTATGTTAGGTTACCTGGCAAAAGGGAAATGAAGCAGGAAATAGAATTATGTGTGCTAATCAGTTGGCTTCAAAATAGGGAGATTATCTGGGATTACGTAGGTTACCCTGTAAGCATTATTAGGAAGAATAAGGCAGAAGAGAGAACTGGAGAGAAGGCAGCTAGTGAAGAACTCAGCATGATGGTTACTGTTTGAAGATGGAGAGATGAAGGGGCCAAAGAGACAAGGAACTTGGCCTGCCTCTAGACACAAAATAACAAGGAAACAAATTCTCTCCCAAAGCCTTCAAAAGCAAGGCAGCCATGCCAACACCTTGATTTTGGTGTAGGGACATCTATTTTAGACTTCTGGAGTATAGAACTATAAAACAATATACTTCTGTCATTTTAAGCTACTAAATTTATGGTAATGTGTTATAGCGGCCATAGAAAACTAATATACCACTGCCCTGGAAAATCACATATACAAATGAAATTATACAAAAAAAAAAACCAAAAACAAAACCTTTCCTGTAGCTGACCCACAGAAGAGAAAAATACAAATAATGCAAAAATAATAACAATTTACAAAGAAACAGGGTTAATAGAGGAGTCAAAAATAACTTCAAAATAAGTATATCTCATATATGTAGAAAGTTAAGAGGGCAAATAAGATTCATGAGATAAAAACAGATCATTATAAAGATTTGAAGTTTTTGATATGAAAAACACAATTACTGATAAAATAAATAAACTACAATCACACACAGGTAAAAAAGCAAGTTATTGAGCTAAATGATCATCATAGAAAACATATGCAAATAGTAGAAAAAGACTTTTAAAATAAAAATGATAAGCAGAATGCAGCAAAACATTTGTATCCACCAGCAGTTTCTAAGGAAGAATATAATAATGTGCAGAAAAGAAAATGTTTAAAGAAATCTACTCACAAGAGATAAATGAGAGCCTCTCTGAATAAAAAAAAAAACACAATAATAGCACACAATGAAGGATATATTCTTCCAAAAGGAAAAAATAAATGTATAAGGGTACAAGAAAGATAGGGAATGATGTGCACAAGATGAAGTGAAATGTCTGTTTAAATGTAGCAATTATAAAGTGGAAAAAGAATAAGGGAGAAGAGGAAAGGAGAAAAAAAACGGGGAAGAGGCCAGGAGGTGATGGAGGAGGATGAGGCAACAAAGAAAAGCAGGCGGGAATATTATATATAATAACCCCAAAACAGAATTCAAGATAAAACTTACAAATGAGTTGGAGCAAGGTGAGGTCAGAGAAAAAGGGAAAAGATGGGGAAGATAGATAATGATAAATTTTTGACTTTTTGAGAAAGATACGTGTAAATATATGTGTTAAAAACTAATCATAATGACTGAAAGAATAGAAATTGAACACAGAGCTATCAAAATATGAACCAAATGAATTTAGTTAATCTAGTAGAAGATAAGAAAACAAAGAGAATGCACAATAAAGAAAAAAACACAAAATGAGATGACGGACATCGGAAATGGCTGATCACAATGAGTGTGAATGAGCTACATTTTCCTATTCCCGAACAGAGACCCTATGAAGGGATCACACACAAGAAACCAAACCGTTATATCTAAGTTTCCTTTTCTTTTTTTTTTATGGATCTATGAAGGAGTTTGCACCAATAGCCAAGAAAAGAATGACAAAACCCCCAAAACTGTCCAAGCATACATCTAGATGTAATATAAGGTTACAATAAGGAGGATTATGTGGCATGGGGACAGAAATAGGTAAATGGATCAATTAAAGAGAACCAAGCAGTAAACACATACACATACAAATATGACATATAATTTCAGAATAATGAAAAAATTCTCAAATTATCTGCATTAAGTATTTAATATTTTTGATGATTATAAAATAATCTGCCTTGGGCTAAAACTTCTGTCATGAGGACAAGTTTGTTGAAAATGTATCTTAAATACCAGATATGTACACATTTATTCATTAATATAACTGAGTCATAACAATATGCTATCTCACAGGTCAAGTAATAATTTTTTTGTCTTCATAATATTGAGTGAATTATGTGGGAGTAACATAATGCCGACAAGAGGTGAGAGTAATGCATAACAATAATAATATTGCTAATTACACTGCTGTAATAATGACATAATAAAAATGCTACTAGCCCCTCTGCAGCATAACTTGTCCTTAAAGCATTGTAAACAGAAGCATTATGGCTATTCAGTATTACCCTTGATGCATGGCAGTATGATGGAGAGCTAGTCTGACAATTACTGGCTCAAGTGAAAAGAAATGTGTTACATTATTCTTGGACTCATTGCTATATTTTTTTTTCAACATTGAAACCCTCCTAATTTTATTCATGCCAATATCAGAGTATGTGCAAAGAAATTAAGTAATTTTATATCAACATTATTCCCTATCGTTTAACTTTTTTATTAATGTGCCCAAAATATGGAAAATTGTTTAAGAAGATCTTAAACTATCCAGAAATAAAAATGAGCCCTTCAAAAATGTGAAAGTAACTTTAACCTGAAAACTGCTTTGGGGAACCTTTAAATGTTCCTATGTATTGCTGGCAGCCTCTGAAAACTTCTTGATGCATTTTTAATGAATGGTATTTATTATCAAATACAGGATTTCATATTCTATCAGCAGGGTAGTTGAGTTGGCAATAACAAAATCCAAGTTTTTAAAAATGATATAGAGACTCCCATATTTTAGTATTATAACTTCAGAATTCACAGAATGTTAGGTGCAGAGCACTTCTGCTTTATAAAAGCTTTTTGCATGGACACATTGTGGCTTTTCTATGTACTTAAACACATTGGCTTCTTCATCTCTTTTGAATTTTTGAGAACAATTTTTAAACTCTAGATGTAATGGAAATCTTACATGCTGGAGAATACTGTATGAATGAAAGCCAAAACCACTTGCCACTAATTCATTACTCTGAACAAGTATAGTTTTCTTGATTCTGAGATAGTGATGAGAGAATATGACAAATATTTCATTTGACAATGAAAAAATCCCATCAATAAGGTTATTTCTAGGCACTTATATTAGAATCCTTTGTTTGTTACTTTGTGTAATATTTTATTAAGTAAGGCATTCTAATCCACCCCTACCAAATTTACGTTTACACTTATCCTCACCCCCGAAGAAAAGCCATCTCACACTTTTCTCCAGAGATTAACTACAAAGGGTTAAACAAAATCTACCCTGACAATACTAGAAACAGTTCTCTCTTGGTGTGTGTTGGTTCATTGCTCCACGGGGCATAGCAGATGTTGTGTCTGGTAGTAAGAAGGGCCCAGGAGGTGTGGCTGTCAATCATTTGTTTTTTTCTCTTTTTTTTCTTTTTCCTAACTACAGGCTAAGCTATGGATCTGAAGCCCAACTAAAACAATCTGCCTCAGCTGGGGTGTGTGAGGTATCAATAACCCTTGGCAGAGGTGTCAAGAGCCTTGCTGGAACTGAACTACCCTGCTGACCAGATGCTTAGCAAGTTAACAAGATAGCACTGAGCATTCACCACTTTTCCAACACAACAATTAACACAACTGGGAAATCACTGCACTGATATTCTGGGGGGAAATGTTACCAAAGATGCCTTTTATGGAGCAGAGGCAAGTGAACTTTAAAGTACTCATCTAGGAGGACGAGTATTTTAAAGTTTCAAGGCCAGGAGGTGCTTTTGCCAGATAAACGAGTTAACTGAAAAATAGAGCCATTATTGAAAGTACTTTCTCAATTCATTTATATAAATAATTTGGGAGTACACTAAAACTATATTCAATTTCATCTTTACAAATATTGCTGCTTTATCTTGGCCAATAATACAGTCTAGCACATTGCCTCAAAGGAGATCAAAACTAAACTTGGTTTACGAATATAACCTAACTGGGTTATTTTCCTAAGGTGAAAATCTATAAAACTTAAAAGAAAGCAATCAAATTACTTGACTAAAACAAAAATATCTCTTTTAAAAAATTGTATAACAAGTTGACATGTTTCCTGCCCTGAATACACTTTGGGTTTGTTTCCTAAGTTATATCACCTTAAGGTTATTCTCTATGCTTTCATTCATAATGTCATTAGATAGTAATTATATAATTTTTTCTGGAAAATAGATTATATACCATTTCTAGCAAAATACACAGTATGCAGCAAAACATGAATATTAGCTTTAAACAATTTAATGTTGTTTGTCTTTGCTTTGAAATTCAATAATGCCATCAGCCTGTAAGACCTCTCAGAGCCAGCATTTCCCACAGTGAAAGCAGCTTTCTGTTACAAAAGCACAGCAGCTGTGGCTCCCGCAGATCCCCTTAAAGACAGATATAATAAAACACTGGGAGGGAGTGGGTCGACACAGGAGCATGAAATGGACGAGATGAAGCCCTTTGTCACAGCCAAACAGGCTATACAGTTACTATAGTAACATACAGTACTAAACTCCAGGTGGATTGACTTAATCTTCCTCAAACAAAATATAAAGGTTAACAAAAACCAAACCAATAATGATTATAATCACTCTGCCCAAATATTTTTCAAGACGTTGTTATTTTTCGTTTGGTCTGGATAGATGAGGAAGAGGTACGCCGAATCATGTAGTGATTTGAAGAGACAATCCTGGAAGTTATGGGTGTCAAGGAAGAAATGTATTATCAAAGAACTTGAATAAGTCCAATGACTCAAGCAGCAAGGGAATCAAAGGGACGGTGCCAGAACAATTAGACTATGTGGGCTCTCAGGCCCAGTTTTTTTTATACTCATCACATTTTTGTCAAATGGTGAGATTATGTGTGGTAATACTTCTGGTACTAAATTCATTGATAATTCAGCAACCTTTTCCTAACTTGGGTTAAAGAGTTTCAGTCTCTGTCTGTTTTAGTCTGTGTTCTCAGAAAATAGTAACTGAAATAAGAGCTAGGAAACTATTCTAAGGAACACAACCAAAAAAGTAAAAAAAAAAAAAAAAAAAAGACAAATGAAAAATCACAAACAGAACTCTAATTTTTAAATATCATAAGGGAAATAAATCCAAGTGGTTAGGCTATACAATAATCTCTCACTTGGGGCAGATGTCAAGTCCTGCTTATTCCTTCTTGCAGGTGTTCTACTTACTGTTACTATTTTGCTGTGATCATCAACGTTATAAAGAATTCCTATAGGCTAAACTTCACAAACTTCATTCTACCCAACTGTCACTCATACACATGCGTGCGCACCTTAGTCTCCTTTGCGTCTGTAAATACTCAGTTATTGTGGCTCTATATTCAAATGTTAAATTTCATGTCTTTAGTGTAGATAAAAACTTGCGGTTAAAAATAAACCTTAACATGCAGATATTTGCATTTTGGATTAATCCAATTATCACTGGAATTGCTCCTTCTGAATACAGCATTAATGATCTGAAAGAGTTAAGGGACGTTTCCTGAACCTTAATTTATGCCATGGAGTTAGGCACCAGGGCAAGCTGGACTCAACAGGAATATTTTTAGTAGGTTTTAGCTAACACTGTGAGACATACATTTAATGGATTTAGTTTGGGTAAACAACCTTTGTCTAGACAGCCCAAATGTCACAGGTATTGGTGCTCATTTTAAGTGGTAACATCTATGCAAATAATTGCAAAGTTGCATTTTGTTCCTTATACCAATATTTTATGAATTAAGGTTTTCAACAAAATCAAGAGCTGAATTTACACTCAGAAGTGGTAGTTTTAGTCATAGACCTTTGTATTCAATGACTCTTGTTTGACAACGTGGGAACAGTTAGGGTTTAAATTGTACTCTGAGATTTATGATGTGGTTGCTGAGGCAGGTTGAGATTTCTAGCAGTATTCAAAAATCTAGAAAATAGCTGTGGAAAGGAGGAGCAATGGATAGCAGACTTTGGGAAAGCAAAAAAAAAAAAAAGAACAGGATTACTTACTTGTTATAAGTAAAGATATTTATTCTTTAAAATTCTTTAATATATCCAGACATATAAGAAATATAAAATTTTGAGAACTAGAAGAGCAGAATTAAGTTTATTTTTCTTATAATTTAGGACTAAAGATATTTTATATTAAATGTTTTATTTTATTAATTTAAAGATCATATGGATTTTGCTAGTTATGCTTACATTCATCCATAAATTACCTACTGTTTACTTATTACATGTTTGAAGAATGCTAGGAATCAGTAGGGAAAAGACCAGTACTTGATATATGGAGGCATTGAAATGAATATGGAGACTCTGAGGTTAGACGTATAAATGTAATTGCACAAAACTGTCCACAGTGATGCACCCTCCAATCTGGCTTATTTTAAAATAGGTGCTGTATGCTTATTTGGGGTCCTTCATAGATTCTAAAATTCTAGGAGAGAAACAGTAATGTTTCTTTTCAATTTGCTCCTCATCTATAAAATAGTAAATTAATAATTTTATGTAGGTTGAAAAAATAATTTCAAATCATTAACAGTAAATTTTGGAAAATCCAATTCTCTGATGTAATAGAACTTATAAAATAAGTGTAAGTTCACTTCTCTTAAGACACATAATTTCACTCTAAAGAGAAATGCACTTAATAGAATAAAATTTTTGTCTACACATAAAAACTTGGATGGGTAGGGCAGGGGGCATGGTGGGGTAAAACTGGAGACAATTATTCTTGAACAACAAGTAAAAAGATGTTGCTCAAAAAACATTCAGCTTTTTATGTACATGACTTTCTACTCTTCATTATTTTGATTTTGTTAAGAACAGTGCGTCACTAAAGTTGTCATTTATTGTGCTGGTTGATAATATTAGAACCCCACCTTCAGAAAAAAATAAAACAATAAAAAAGACATAGGGTCCTGACCACTATCACTGCCTTAAATGTTGTCTTAGGTGAAAATGAGTCATTGATATCTTCTTCATATATTGCAGTGTTATTTATTCTTTATTTCCCCCCTTTCACTATTTAATCCAGTCCGCATTTTACCAGAAAGTCTGGGGGTTCAAACCAGCAGTTAAGAACCAAGGGCTCCAATAGCTCACACAAATATTGTGGATCTGCTCCATTGTATAAGCTGCTCACAGTGAAGAAAAAAATAAATGCATTTTTAAAAGATAAATTAGTTTGATTCATAAAAATTCACATAATGGTTAATAGTTCATACAGAGTATTTCTGCTATTGCCATTCAAAGAAATAAACAAGGAAAAAAGAAGAAGTTGCAAGTCATGTTTTTAGTGCTATCAGCTGGAAAGTGTGTCAGACTCTTAAAATTGCTGTAATTTTCACCTCAGGCATCCCAAAGCACTCAGTAAACCATCCGGGATGAAATCCACAAGGACCTGTAAACTCCAGCACCCTTCCCTCAAGCCCTGCAGGACACCCCAAACTCCCCATACTCTGTTACAGCGGTTTTTAGCCATTTTTATCTCGGCCCACATAAAAATTAATTATTAAAATTCTGCGGCACACCAAAAAATATAATTTTTGCTGATCCGATACAAAATAGGTATAATTTTAATTCATTCACTCATGATGGCTATCGTTGGCTGGCCACTGTCAATTCTGCAATTTGACAATTGAAGGGAAAAGAGGTCAGTGCCCCTGACTAAAGGTTAGGTAGTGGATGTTTTACAAATTCTTGCAGTGCACCGGTTGAAGGTCACTGTTCTGATGGCGTCCTCCACCACTGCGCTCTGACCTCTCTGAACATTCCATGAGATTAACAGGGCCTCCCTCATATGATTCCTTCTGGAGACATGAAGAATCAGAAATAAACGACTGAAACCATTAAGGCAATTTAGATACAAAACAAATGTTTTTAATGACCCTATAGATAGCACCGAAAGTTCCTTCACTTCCAAAGGAATGATGTGAATTGAAGGTTCCAGTCAGCTTAATCAGCAAAGATAATCCTTATGTGCTCTGTACAATGGACATGCCAGTGAACATGCAGCAAACAGGGGTTCAGTGAGCTTATTTCTATAATAGTAACATTTAGTAAGGCCAACATTAATCACTTAGAACCCCCCGAAAGAAACATAAGGCCCTCTACAGGCTGCTTCTAATCTCTTCACATCTATCTCAGAAAGAAAGTTCTGGAAACGCAACATGATGGAAGTTGTAACCATCATCATACTAGTTTTCTTTCTTATCCCCCTCAAATAGAAATGGGGTTTGCAAAGACTTCTGCACAAATATTGAGCCATATTCACAGTGAGCAAACTGCTTCCTGGATACCTTTAAGAGCTGATATTTGGACATAATGGAGATACCTTTATGTCCAAAACTTTTCCATGGAATTTTGTTAACTAATTTGTTAATGACTTCACTGCTGGACTGTTCCACTTTTCAATCTTCTCTCTAAATGTGAAAATATAAAAATGGGTACCAGACATTGTAACAGCCATCATATCTAAAGAAGAACCCTAAGTGCTTTTGCACTTTGAGTGATAAATAGAGCCTCTACTTGAGTCTGCCTTTAAGTAATGGCCAATAAATATCATAGATGTAAAAATTCTCCAGAAAACATGGAAACAGTAGGGTGGTAATTTCTGAGTGAAATCTGAAGCCCCAATTGCTTACCCACATTTGCACTCTATACAATCCATCATTCTTAGTATTCTATGTAATTAATAATATATTCATTGTTAGAGTGTGAGTCTCGTGGGCTCCAGGCCTGTGTCTGTTCCATTCACTCGTCCACCTTTAGTGATTGACATAACATCCAATGCACAGTAAATATTCAGTGCTTATTTGATCAATAAATGATGAAATTACTGAATTTGACATAATTTCCTACAGTTGACTAAATATACAGAAAAGAACATTTTATTACCCATTTCAGTAGACTTGAATTAAAATCCACTTTAAAAAACAGATTTAAATGCTTGGTTTGCCTTAAGGAGTGTAGAATTCATAGTTAGGATTCGGAAAGTTCATAATTTTCTTTATTCATAAAATAATGCTCTCTCTTTGCATATATATAACAAGGTTACTGTCAAAGGAAATTTCAGAGATAAATTTGTTACAAAAATGTATATTTACTGGCAAAAACAAAATGTTTATAAGGGAATCGTCCAAAACTGGCTCCTTCAACACAATTTGAAGCAGATTTCTAAAGAGAAATAGCCGAATGCAAGGTTATCAAGGTGGAAGAAAAACAGATGTTTTCTCAAATGATTGTCTTATTTTCCACTGTCTTCACCCATATCTAGGTGTCTGTATTGCATAGTCAGGATTAACTTTGCTTAGAATTTGGCAACTCTGGGGAAAGGGCTAGTTAGTGTTCATTGATTCGGAGGACTGGTGTTAGCCAGGAGTTTCTCTTTTGTTTGTTGTAGTTTATCCAATAATGCAAAAGTGTTTGGCTGCTTGTATGCTTCATTTTTATTTCTGACTGAGCTATGGTATGTCTGGGCATGATGCAGGCAGAGCAAATGTCAATTTTGCTTCTCACTGTAGTTCTGTGACCAGAAAATAAATTATTAAAACTATTTACTGCATGCCTCATGTTAGTCTATCAAGTCTGTTTGCAATGTTCTGGATGTTTAAGTCAGTCTGCCTCAGCCAGGTTGATTGGCCATGAAAAATAAACTGAGGACACTTTATATTTTTGTTCCCAGCAGTCAATTTGAACTTCTCTCAGTGCACTGGAAAATATGAGTCCACCCTCTATAATATTATTGTATATTATTTTATTATAGATTATAATTATAAACTGAATACAATATTGTAACACCTATGAAATAATGTATCAGGTTTGGTCCTGTTATTTAATAAACTTGAACTTATATCTTATTATTTGGCCCATCAAGGAAGGATTTAAGAAGTGCCTTCTTTAGTTCAAGGCTCATTTCACCTGTTCTAAAAGTGTTTGTTGAATGAACAAAATTTTATCGAATGCTTGCAGCAGAAACTATAACCTATATGATCTTATTAACCAAGGTCACCTCAATAAATTTAATAAATAAGAAACTTATTATACTAGAGACTTCTACAAAATAGCTTTATTTCCAGGAATTTAATAGGAACACTTAGTCAAGGACATTCCTCCACAGAAAGAGCTTACTGCTCCGGAAATCAATGGACAAGATGTGCTGGAGTAAGACAACCCTGCTAGTCTGATACTAGGAATTTCCACTGAGGTTGTGATGACAATTCTTCAGGAAGAACTAGCAAACCAAAAAAGAAGAAGAAGAAAGGAGAAGGAGGAGGAGAAGATAAAGAAGAAATATGCATCACAGAACATCTTGATGCCCAAAGGGAATTTGTAACACCCCTGGATTTCACATGCATTTCATTTGAAATAAAATTTTCATGGAATGTTTTGTGTAAAATAAACCTGCCTTCTTTGCTTTGTCACCAATTTATTTGTAACAAATAATTTTTTATGCAGTAGAAAGTGAGTGGTAAGCAGATATGTATAGGAATAAAGTCTTGGGATGATTATGTTTGTTAAATTCAAATACTGTATCAGCCAGTGAATTTATCATAAATTCTGCTTCTGAGCTTTGACACCACAAAAAAAACTATTGTTTGGACAAAGTTGGCTGAAAGGCAAATATGACCATTAACAGAAACCATATTAGAATGCATATAGAAGGAAAAATTCAAGTTTGAGTTAATAAAACCAGTGGCTACTCCCGTTAAATAGACCAGAGTCACACCAAGAGCAACCATGGAAATTCATGGGGGCATATTTTGGTTGCTACAATGATAAGGAGAACTTTTGGCATTTAATGCAGTAGAGGCTAAGAATGCTAGAAATCCTGGAAAAAAATAACACTGATTGCTACACAATTTTTCAGTGTTTTGCCAAGAGATTTATGTGGGTGTGAATGGCACCTAGAACTTAAATCAATTTTATAAATAAACTCAAGCTATTTATATAATTATAACAAAGTGGGAACTTTTCAGAAACCGAGCCAATAGATAAAGTGATGGAAGTATGCCCTTTATTTACTCCAAACTGATAAAACTTATTTACCATTTAGCAACATATTTCATGCCTGGGGCAATGCCACTCATCCTTGCAGTGCTACTGCAGCACACCCAACTGAGTCTACTTTAATGGCTGTTGCTCTGCACACAAACCAATGATACAGCCCTACAGAGGTGTAACTTTAAGTAATGCAGAGACATAGACTGACTCTCAGCAGATCTGAAATGATGTGTTATCATATACTTCTTAATCTACATTCCAATGTAGGAATAGCAATGGGATAACATGCTCCCAGAACACAGTATAGTGTCATTCAGTGCTCTGATGATTTCACCAAAAAGACTTGGCTCTTTTCTGCCTTTTTGTTGTTGTTGTTGTTGCTGTGGCCTCTCCAGCACTTCTGTTTTCTGTCTGTTACTCTGGGGCAGAGTTAAGATTCACATTCCTGCCTTCATTGCCTGCCTGTCAACTTTCCTCCTCTAGCAAATGCATAAGTTGCTCTCACTGCTTCTTATCCAAAAGCAGGAAATACTTAAAGCTGAAGACTACATTAATGGCCCACCAAATCTTCAGTAGAAACTTTGAGTGTATGCTGCCTAAGTTTACATGCATTCGCAAAAAAACTATGCCCATCAAAATATTAACCACTGTCACACTGAATGCTGTTAAGTTTCAGGATTTTTAAGAAATGAATTTAAAGTGTTTTATTTTGTTGTTTGATCCATGCAATACAACCATGTGCATGAACTAATGACCACAGGGCCTAGTAAAAAAGTAAATATTTTGTCAATCATTGTTATTACTCTGATTGTTACTCTTTCAGATACTCAAGATAAGAGCACTTTGCACCTTGATTCCAGCAAAGAATCACCTTTTAGTTTTTGCAAGTTTTATAGGGACATGAAAGCTGCTTTAGAAGGAATGCATAAGATAATGGTGGTAATATTTGTAGGTTTTACTTACAACAGTTGTGCCAGTAAAGTGGGGCTGAAAACTACCTAGACATTTTAGATAGAATAGGCTTAAGTCTTAAGATAAACTCTTTACTTCTTCTCTGTAAATAATAAGATAGATTAAATTTTCAAAGCACCCATGCTTGTTTCTAAATTATCTTAATGTATAGACTAAATAATAATTAAAGAAGTATAAAAATGATCTGGGAGAAATAGAGATTATACTATGATGGGTTTTTGCCTTAGAGTTAGGCTTCAGTTCTTGTTTTGGTATTTGTCTTAATATACAGTGTGATTTGGAGACCTGGCTGCATTTTTCTTTCCTTTTTGTAATGGCTGAGCTTCTTGGTGACAAATGACCCTGACAACAAAGCATATGTTAGCACCAGCAATAAAATAAGTTAAGGTTTTCTTTTATACTTATGGAACACAAAAGATACCATCCAAGTACGACTATGTGTTAGCTAAAGCAGTGTGCACAATACAGGCTTTTCTCTATCAAAATATCTTTGGTAAGATCTTCAAATGACCTTTAAAATTAGTCTATATCAAGTTTATTGTGAGATTTCTGAGAAATCCTGAAGTGATTTCAAAATGTCTCCAATACAAATTCTTTATGGATAAGAGTGTGAATTACATTGGAAACTGTTCATGGCCAGATGTGGCCGAATGTCATGTGTAGGAGCTCTGGGGGACTCAGAACTTTGGGGGTTAACTTTTTCTTTTCCTTTTTATTGAATTTTTTGGTGACACTGGTTGACAAAATTATACAGGTTTCGAGTGAACAATCCCACAACACATCATCTGTACACTGTGTTCTGTGCTCACCACCTCAATCAAGTCTCTGTCATCACCATTTATCCCTCTATGCCCCCCTCTACTTTTCCCCATCCCCTCCCCTATGAGTTTTTATTTGTTTGTTTATTTGTTCCTTTGTTTTTTTCTTATTTGTTCATTTGTTGCTTTCAGTTTTCTATCCCACATATGAGTAAAATCATATAGTTCTTAACTTTTTCTTTTTTCATTTAGCATGATATTCTCAAGGTCCATTCACGTTGCCACAAATGGCAGTATTCTATCTCTTCTCATAGCTGAGTAGTATTTCCTTGTACACATGTGGCACAGATTCTTTATCTAGGCCTCTACTGAAGGACACTTCTGTTGTTTCCGGGGCTTGGCCAACATGATTATGGCTGCAATGAACAAAGGGGGACATATACCTTTGCAAATAGATGTTTTCAAATTTTTCAGGTAGATACCCAAAAGAGGGGCTGCTGGGTCATATGGTAATTTATTTTTAGTTTTTTTCTGTAGTGTAAACTGTACCAGTTTACATTCTCATCAGCAGTGAATGAGGGTTCCTTTTGCTCTATGACCTTTACAACACTTGTTATTGCCTGTCTCATTGATAAGAGCCATTGCAACCAGTATGAGGTGGTATCTCATTGTAGTTTTGATGTGCATTTTCCTAATAGCTAGTGAAATTGAGCATCTTTTCATACATGTATGCCACCATCTTGGCTGGAAGCCTGGGGTCAACTTTTTCATGAATGCTGACATGTTCAATTATAAAGAGATCTTTTATACCTTGACCATGAGCAATTGCTACAATGCAAACTTTAACATTTTTGAAAGGGAGTTGTGGAAAGCTCAATAAAAAAAAACAAGGAAAGCTTCCCAGATCCTTCTGGGATTTGACAAATGGACTCAATGATTTTCAAGGTTTCTACAAGTCCCCAAAGTTCATAATTGTTTTTGGATTATTGAAATTTTTGAGTTTGGAAGTTTCATGTGATGTCTAACAGCATCATGAAAATGCTTTCAAAAGAGGACTGGTAAATGATGGGTGATATATGCATGGCAATTGTTGTCATATGGGTATATTCCCCAAAAGGCAAAAGTACCTCAAAACAAAATTTGCTTATCAATTCAAGCATACAAACTACATGTAGGGAAAAAAAGATTTTTCCCCCTGTGTACTAAGGCAAATTGAAATTATTTTAATTATTTTACTACTAATAATATTTGAATGCTATGCTGTGTTTTCTCGTACTTGTAGCAAGCTTAAAATTTAAGTTTCAATCCATTTCTTTTCAAAATCCAATTCTCATTTTAAGAGTTCAGAACAGCTATATCAAGCAGTTGTAACAATGAGGGTGTCCTTAAAATATAAATTATATACACTTGCCATGGGATAAATACTAATTAGTTTAATTAGTATCCACTTGTTAGACTTCTTATAAGACCATTCTGTAATGGAGATGATACATGCCAATTTCTTTGTAGTTTTTGGTCACTTCAAATATATAAAATGTAAAGGCACTGAGTGGTCTTATGGCCAACATACAAGTTCAAAGTTCAATTAGTAACAACAATAACTTTAAATCTTGATATACATTATAGCTGACAAATCACATTTATATTTATAATAACATTAAAATTGTTATCATAAAAATGGATTTTTCCTCAAATTAATATAATTCTTATTTCAATTTTCTGAGTCCAATTCAGAATTTCTTTCCAAATGTACTAAATTATTTAGAATGAGTCGATTTTAAATTAAATAGAAACTGTGCAGAATAAATCTCTCCTACATGTTAAGGTTCTCTCCATGTACATATTAAACTTATGCCCTTTTTGAAGACTTCTCCCATCATTAAAATATATGTCTTGTGTGGAATCTCTTATGGTATCGGGGTAGAAGAAGATTTTTATAAGACTTTGTACCGATTAATGATGTTTGTGAAAAAGACAGGTAAATAAAAATGAGACTGGTCACTACTAGCCTAAGATTCTTGTTTTCAGTTTAGCACAATGTGCTCAGATCAAAAAGGAAATCTATAATAAATTAGCTTTAGAAATACATTCAACAAGAATTATTGCTCTTAAGTATTAGTAGATTGTGCTTATTCTATAACATTTAACAACAAAAACATTGTGCAGTATTTTGTTGATTATGCCAAAGCAAGTGTATTGAGGAATTACTGGCCTTTTTCATGTCTCTAATGCCTAATTTATTTGGGGCAAAGGGAAAACAAGAAAGGAAACATTTCTAGAAAAGCCACTTTAGTAATATCTGAGACAACACCATTCTTATTTCACTGGGATTTTATTTCATTCTTGCAGGCTTAACATCTCACTGCATGAACAAAGAAAATATCATGTGAAAAGGGCTTCAGGCTAGCTACTTCCAAAAGGATTCAACCTTCTGAGTGCTATCAATATCATCCACACACCCACACAGTTAGCACTTTTGAATACATTTACTGAAAACCATTAATAAAGCAACAATCTTAGTCTGGTTCTTAACCATGTGTCACAGTGAAATAAGTTCATGTAAATCTGTGAACTGCACGACAATGATCAAATTAACAGTCATTTCAAGAAAAAATGCCCCTCAGGCTGAAAAATAATTAGTAGTCTCTCACTATCTTTTCCTCCTAATAAAAATCACGATATTATTGTTGACTGTGCTAATAAAACACCTCCCGTGACCCTGATGCAGCTTGATGTAAAATGTAAGGACTGTTCTATTGTGCAGTCTCACACATGTTTTATTGAACATTTCCATTTGGCTCTTCATCTGGGAACACAAGGGCCCATAGAAGCTGAAGAACTTTTGTCACAGTGTAATGCAGCTCTCACTTGTTTATCGCTGCAGTTAATAAAAACACCCACTCTGAAATTCGTTACCTTTGAAATTTAACTTTTAACTGCATATGCTGAATATTCAGGGCTTTGAATATGAGCAGGAACAACAGTAAGGGACAGAAAAAGCAAATTGGAAAAACCCTTTCAGTGCATAAAGCAGCCCCCGGCCAGCACATAGGCTGCCATAGATGTTAAGTCTGGGATTGTGATTTTTAGAATTGCATAATACAGAGGAAGTCATAATGGTCAGGTTGCTCAAACATTTTTTCTTTTGGTTATTTATATCTACTCCACAACTATTTCTTGAGTGCTTTTTGTACAAAATGGTACTATAGATTTCTTAGGGACAGAATAAAGTAATTCATAATCCCTGTCCTCAAGTTGCTTATAAAAGATACAATAGATTGGGTTTTTGTGCTGAAGTGGATGATGAGCTAATGTTGGTTATTGATGTTTCCAATATATGGATTGAGGATGAATGTCAGTTATCTTTAAAGAAACAAACAAAACACAGTACAGAAACCTGATAAAGTTGGCAAATTACTGAAGCATGTGAATCAGAACGCTGAACAGTACGTACAGTGTACTGATATCACAATTCAGGAGAAACCTGGTTTGAAGAATCAACACAATTCAATAAAGGCTTTTGAGCATGGCAAGGTGAGAAAGATATTGTCTTTTCCTCCAACTACTGGAGTCCAGTAAGGAAAATTCACAAGCATAAGTAATTATAAATAAGCCAGGATACGACAAATCACTCTAGTGACCATTTACTCTGTACTAGAATATTTTAGTTATAATTTTGTAAATTCTTATAATTATACCTTTGAAGTAATGAGTAATACATATATATCTTGGAAAAACTGGGCATTTTAGAAATACATATAATTTTAAGATAATTTCTATTTTTCAAACATTATTAGAAAACATATTAATGAGAAGATAGTAAGCAACTGGAAAGATAAAGAAAATATCAAGCTTATAGGAAATATTCCAAAAGTATATGAGAAAATGGAAATTTTGCAAATACAAAGGAAGTTTTGTTTTGCTTAATTTTTCTATAAATAATTTCTCAGCATTCTTCTACATACCCTTTTCTCAAAGTATGCTCCATGGACTACAATATTAAAAATGTTTTGAAGGTCCAGTAAGTGTGAGACTATTTGGTTAAGCCAAGTTAAATAGCTTTAAGACAGTTTATTTAAATTTTATTTATTTATTTGTTTTTAGAGAGAGGGGAAGGGAGGGAGAAAGAGAGGGAGAAACATCAATGTGTGGTTGCCTCTCCCTCGCCCTATACTGGGGACCTGGCCCACAACCCAGGCATGTGCCCTGACTGGGAATCAAACCAGCGACCCTTTGGTTCACAGGCCAGCACTCAATCCACTGAGCTACACCAGCCAGGGTCTTTAAGACTTTTTAATATGGTCACATGCATTGTAAATCTTTACAACCAAATGCCCCTCTCACGAAGTACCTCAAGGGACCGCGGCACCACAGAACAAAGGCTGAGCATGGCCACATCTAATGGTGGATGAGAATAAATGTAGACTCCGAGGTCCTATCCTTGCAAGAGAGTGTCTGAAAGCCCAGATTTTTAACACACTCTCCAGGTGATTTCCATGTAACTGCCTGACATCAGACCTTGGACAGATATTTGAGAGTCTTTGATAACACTTGCAAATTTACATTAAAATGCTCCAGGTGAATCAAGGTTCACAAATACTAGTTTCAATATGCTCAAAGACATTAAAACACTTTCAAAAAGCCTCTCAATGTGCAGAAGAAATTAAATACTTTCACAAATACCCTCTGTTGGAAGAGGAAAATGTTTTCAGTCCTTAGTCTGTGCTCTCCTTGTACCTCGTAACAATGTTAACCCTTCAGAGAGGAAGAGAGAGAAATTCCCGAATGTCAGTTAGTGTTGGAGAGACCTGGCTGGATATACTCAGCACAGTTATCACCTGCACTGCCCATCACCTCTCTCAGCCTGGGATGGGTTCCGCTGGGCCTTTTTTTTAAAAAAAAAAAACAGCAAAATCACCTTCTATCTTCCTCCCAGTCTCTAAGTAGCCCAAATACTCATTAAAGAGAAATGAGGGGAAGTGTGTCATTGTTTTAGATATTACAAGCTGCTGGGTGTCCAAATACTAAACCCTTTACCCTATGTCATTTCCACTTTAGAAGATACACAGGCTGTTGGGATAAACTATTCCCACTCTGAGTTTTACAAGCTAAGGTCCAACAGGAAACAAGTCCATGAAGGTGATAAAGAAAAGCAGAACTGTCAAAGACTAAAAGCAAAAAAAAGCAAAAGGAAAAAATATGTAAAAGTCAAGTCCAGAAATTAGAGTGTTTTCATCTACTCTCTCCCAAAAGATTCGACTGGTGTGGCCAGTGCTGACCAGAGCACCTGAAATGGCATTGACACTGATCTTTCTGAAAGGTCAAGGGTAGTGCCACTACTATCAGGGTAATGTTATTAATTGTGGAGGAAATGGGTGTTATTGTTTCAATAGCTAGTCAGGGTTTTCCATTCTATTTCTCACATTTGGTGTTTTCAAATACTAAAAAAACTGTAACTTTTGTTCAAGGAATTCATTCTGTGTTTAGGAAACAGTGTAACTTAGCATTAAAGATAAATCATCATAGTTCAAAAATCTCACCTCAGTTCTTAAAATGATTTATAATGATTTATTAAAGATGCACATTGTTCATCTTAATGTATTTATTTGTAAAATTATTTTTGTAATGCACTTTTCTAAATCAGCATACACTGGGGGAACTAACCTGTTTGTTTATGAAAATTTTTCAGTGTATATAACAAATAAAAATTCTGGATGATTGTAGCCAAGTGACAGATGAACGAATGAAGAGGACTGATATGCACAAACACAATTCCTCCCACAATTATTCAAGTTCTAGCTGTGAATATTACCTTGATTTGTCACTGCGATGTAAAAAGTTTAAATTATGCTAATATGGAGCTTTGTTGTTGTTTCATTAATCTGTCTATGTAACAAATCATCCCATCTTAGTGGCTTAAAAGAACACTTTATTACCATCTTTCACATTTCTGTGGATCAAATGGATTCCACTGGGTGATTTTCACCTGGTGCCTCACACGGGGTTGCAAACAAATAGTGGCCAGTGCTGGTGTCATCTGAAGGTTTGATTGGGCTAGACGTCCAGGATGATGGTCAGTTCATGCTGGATGTCACATGAGGGCTCAGCTACAGTTGCTGACCAGCCTCTCCGTGTAGCTCTCGCATGTAGCTTCTCGCAGGTTGTTAGAGGAAGCATCACATGTGCAAGTACACTAAGCAATTCAGGGGAAACTACAGAGCTTTGTATGACTTAGTTTGAAAATCCCAGGGCATCACTTCACCTTATTCTGTAAGAAAAGGCAAATCACCAAATTCGGGCAAGATGTAAGAAGAGCAACACTAGACTCCATCTCTCGGTCTGGGAAGCAGTGCCTATGCACAGGAAGGGATGGAACTGATGGCATTTAACTTTGACTATCACCAACTTTTAAACGGTTCTTTCTTAAAAGATAAAACCACGTCTCAAAGTTAAAGAGAGACATATCAGTAAAAGCACTTGTCCTTTGTGGTTTAAAGAGGTCCAACACCATTCTAATTTTTCCAGGGTTATCTGGTTTTTAAGACAGAGGAAAAGGAGCCAAACCCATAAACAGAACTTCTGTCATTTCAAGTATGAGCGCTGTCAATAATTCATGTCCTGCCACAGATGTGGCAATGTGGCAAATACTTGAAGTATTTGCGCCGAGAAAATATAGTTACCCTTGCTTTAACTTTAACAGACAGTTAAGCAAATTAGATGAGGAACCATATTTCTTATTTCATTTACATCTCCATGGAGCAAATAGTAATAATCCTATTTTGCAGATGAGGGACAAAATATTAAGTGATTTTTTTTGCCTTAAATTACACGATTAATGTGTAGTATAACTGAGATTCCAGCCTACAAACTGCCCCCCTTTTTACTACATATGCTGCTTGAATGAATAGTTAATAAACACAATGAAACTCGTGGAGAAAACTGGAGGCAGGAGAATGGAGGTAGGGCAGAATAAGAGGCAGGAGGAGCCAGGAATCATTGTACTGAGAAACTTTGTTTTCCACTTAGTTGTTTCAACAAGTATTTTCTACAATCCTCCATAACCAGTGTGACAGTCATAACAACTACTGGAGAAAAATTTTAAAAATAAAACAAAATTGTAGATGTGGGACATGAAGGGAGAGAGAATAATGTTGTGAAGGTCGTGGAACCCGCAGCCGGACGAGGCGTACAGGGCTGGAGGTGGGGTGTGGGAAATACACTGACAAGTGACGAACAATGAGTTACACGCAGAGATGGGAGAGGTGACCCTTCCCTCCCTCGGTCCCCAACCCCTGCTGCTGAATAGCCTTTTGGGTTTGTATAGAGCCTGAGGAAGACTGAAAGAAAAGATGAGAACGTCCATGCTGCCGGCTGCATGGCACTCTCTGCAGTTTTTCTCTTTCCACTGTTTGAAAACAAAACAAAATAAAACAGCACGCCCACAGCAAAGTGAATTAATTTAAAATTTCAATAACAGCAGAGAAATATAATGTAACAAATGAAACACACTATTTATTAATTATATACTATCATGCTTCTATTCCAGAATTAAGTTTGCAGTTCAATCTTAAAAAACAGGGGAAACGGTATGAGCACAGCTACTTTATTTGATTCATTTCATTTCTCTAGACAGCATATAATTGTTTTAAAATAGAGTTAATTTAAAAAAAACACTCTGACAAAATTACAAAAAAGAAAGAAATATAATGAAAGTGTTAAATATCACCTATTATGTTATTATTCTTTATAATCGATTTATGTATGTTACAAGTTGGAAGATTTATTTAGGTGAAATATTGTTCATAAAGCTTAAAATCTTAGCAAAACTTGCTTCCAAAACATTTCAGGTCAAATAAAAATTTTTTCAGTTATGTATTTTTGAATAAGTTGATTCTTATTTTTTAGGGGCTAAGTGGTCTCAAATAATTTTTGATAATTAAGGTATACTTCAATTCATGAGAGAAAATGCATACTTGAAAAGGATACTGAATTTAAGGTCATTCTTTATCTGCTTCTAATTCTTATCTACACATTCATCTATATCCATCGCAGCCTATTATGAATAATAACTTCTAACTATTTTATGATCCAGGTTTTTTTTGCCACAAAATGCACAAAGTAATTAAGCCAAATTGAAACAATTCATAAATACATTATTCAATAACTGAGTTGCCAAAAAAGTTTGACTGTACCCTAAGGAGACAAAAAAAATGCCTATACAGCAGTAATATCACTCCACGTGTTACATTTATTCTTGCAAGCCAGCCGAGCTCAAATTAATTGTACTGACTAAACTTTCCTTCTTGGAAAAAATTAAAGATATGCTGTTGTCAACACTTGAGCACAACCTTGCCGACACTTAAACGCAGAGAAGGGTGTGACATCCTGCCCCGGCTGCCTTGTGCTAATTAATCACTCTGGTATTTAGGACCATTCAAGCAGACAAATTAATGGGGAATAATTAGTGTATCTTTGTTCCAGCTCAGCTTTGCACACCAGACACTCTCTGGGAGAGAGGGGAGTTTGCAGAGCGCAAGCCATTAGCACGTGCATAGTTTCACTTCTGTTCAGCAAGTTCTTCGGAGATTAAGAGAAAGGCCAAATTAGCAGACGTGTGACTGAGGTTAGGACACCCTTCTGGAAAGAAAGCCCTCTGTTTGGGTATCAGCTTTCAGAAGCAAGTTCTTAATTCATATGCTGACTTTCATGAAACAATTAAACCTCAGGGAAAGAAATAATTTCAAAAGCCATAAAGTAGTCTTTTTAAAAGTATAGTGACTATGTTTATTTTTATTTATATCATTCATGTTTATTTATCTATCACAGAGATAAATTCAAGCCTCAGAAATTTCTCATTTTAACTTATTGGCTTTTTGAGCATTTTTACTGAAAATGGATTTTTATCAACAAATAGTATTCATAAATTTTGTAATTAAATAGTGTAGACCATTTAAGCTCTCTGCTGTTAGTAAGAAGTCTCTGCAGACACTCCCTACAGCCATAAAACTTAATTTGTCTCTTCTGATAGGGGTCTGAGTGCCTAAAATTCAGGCAGTGCCTACATGCACAGCTGGGGTGGCCAGCAAGGCACTGAGTCAGCTCCGCCCCACTTCACACTGTGGACTGGTTTCAGAGAGTCGAGGCACAGCTTTTTGCCAAAATATGTTTAAAAACTAAAAATTAGGCATTTATGGTTACTAGAGTTAGATAATTTCATGATTTGGTCTCACTACACAAAATAAAACAGAGAAAAAGTCAACTAATTCATGAGTTCAAATTCTCCTGGATGAAGCTCACTGGTTTTACAGAGATTCCTTCCTTCACCAGACAAAAATATCTGAATTTCCACCAATAATACTTTAAACATCAGATTTTATTCTGATGATAAATTATTTCTGAGTTTTTTATTAACAGTTTGCTATGTGAAGAAATCTAAGCATCCTGCAAATAATTGTATGAATATATGCATATATATTCATATAATCACACCTATTTTTAATACCATATATGTGAGTAATCTTTAATTATTTGTTTAAAAGTTTCTGTACAAGGAGGGGTTTGACTACTTAAAGTGTGTCTTCTGTGTTCAGGGACCACTCTCTGTTTCACCACCTCGCTCTCCAGCTTTGGCCCTTAACAATCCCGGCATGAGTGACTGCTGATGCGGCCCAGAAGGCACCCTGCAGACTCCACGCCTACTGTAGCAAGGTCACCGCTGGTCACCCTGCTCTCAGAAAGCAAGGGGACCTCATGGAGGGGCAGGCCTGAGTTGGTCAGGGGCTGATGGGAAGGGAGAACACACACTGAGAAAAGAGATCACGTTGCCTGATCGGGTAATCAATCCTTTTGTGAAGAAATTCCATCACCCAAAATATAAAGATAAAAAAAAAAGCGCGGGCCATCAGTAAATAGGTTTAGTTCTGTTAAAAATCACATCGTGATTCAATAGTATAAAGACGAATGTCCCCGCCTGGGACGTACCATATTGGGGACATTGTTTTACCACACTGGGTTTCTACGGTGCCTGAAAACATGATACTGTTAGGTGTAATATTCTTGAAATTGTGCTGGTGGGAAGGGAGAGAGAAAAAAGGCAACCGCAAAACCACACATTCTTGCAATTTCTTAGAGGCAAGAAACGAATCTCTCTAGTTTCCTCTGAGATAGTAAATTACTGCCTACAATAAGCCCAGATGCCATTAGAAAGGCTTCCATCCTGGGAGTGGGCCCTCCTAGATCTTTGAAGGTGCCTAATCCTCATTAAAGGCAAACCCTGCGCGTGGGAGGGGCTGCGCTGGCATCAAGGCACCTGGCAGCGATGACTAAAAGCGCTGGCCCCATGTGCGGCTGCCGCTGAGCAGCAGAATGTAATTTAGTCGCACCAGCGGGAGCAGGGGTCAATGATTTTATATTAATGGGGATCACGACAGTTCTAAGCTGTGGCGTGCTTTGAAATAAGTGTTGTACAAGGCAGCAAAGAGAGCTCGGCTGAGGAAATGAGCTGTGTCACTGTCTCCTCATGCCCAGCAGCAAACACAGGAATGTTTTTAGTTGCTACAGACTCTGCACCATCATAATATTTTATAAACAATAATTACCTATTTCAATTACAAATCTCAAAATCCTGAAGTAATACCACTGAAGATGCAACTAAAAATAAGAAAATTCCTTTCTAATCCAAATACAGTCCATGTGTGGCCAACGAATAAAGTATTGATGGGATGCTCAGAGATGAAAACTAATTTATGCAAATAAGCCTAAGCCTGTTATGGACAGTTGTTGTGATGCTACTGAAAGATGGTGTATGATTACATACCTTGACATGTTGTCCAAGTGTCCACACCTAAAACAAAAGAGATGGAGAGAGATTTAGAGACAGTAATTTTAAATAGTGTTCCATATTCAACCTTTGCGGTTAAAGCACTATGATCACAATGTATGCAAAATGTATGTAAAATAAATGATTTCAAATTTATTTTTAGGAATACCAGGCTTAGACTTCATATTCAATATTCAGCAGGTTAATATTATTTTTTCCAATTAGTAATTGGGTATGAGGGGCAAGAAAATTATTTTTGTCAGCATCTCTGAGAGTAAGACAAAGAAGCAAAGGAAGAGCTGTGGGTTTCGGGGATGGTCAGGTGGGAAGGGGTGCACTGCATGTGGGAAACAGCAGAGCTACAGCCAGAAGGGAGGTTCTGATTCTCAAAATTCCTCTTGAAGTACACAGGTAAGGGTTACCTGAGCCAATGAGGATAAACGTATGAACTGTTTCAAAAATGACTGATTAGGGGTAACAATGATTAAGTGTATAACAGCTACCTGAGAGTGATAAGCAAACTCAGCTGTGAAAAGGTGGGTGTGCTGAAGTGAAAAATATAATCTATTCTCATCAATTGCCACTTGGTAAAACAACTGATTGATTTTCAATATTTCTCCCATGCAGAAGAAAGTTTTGGGGGTTAGTGAGCCATTACTGTGGAATAAAGTGGTATCACTGAACACTGAATCATCTGAAAAACGGTTTCTATAAAACAAAATCCAAACTTGATTAATCTATTAGAGATGCGCTCTCCAGAGACCATCTGTGAAACAATAGTGCCGTGACCATGATGATATTCTATACTAAAGCTCATGCACATTGAGACGTGCATATTAATATCGTGCTGTCTGATGTATTTAAGAAATGCTGCATTCTATAAGGTTTTTTTTAAATATTGCAAAAGAATGTTAGCATATTAAAGGCTCTGAGAAGTCCTGAAATACTCTCTTTAGGTTCCTTTAGAACTTTATGTATCTAACTAATTTCATTATTACATTTTCTGCTCAACCTATCAACATCCCCTTCTCTGAAACAAACTTTGGAGAGTGCTGTATTCGAATCCACTGAGCTGGCGAATTTTCACGAAGTGGAGCTAGTAGACATAATTTCCACTCCAAACTTAACTCCCTTGTATAGAGCAATGGGTTAATAGAGATCTGGGATGTAAATTATAATTTAGTTAAAATTCCAGACTTTCAGAAAGTGTGCAGTATTCTACATGGTATTTGTAAATTAATAGACCAACATGTTGGAGAGAAACACTCTATCGGTCTGGGGGAAAAAAGAGCAGAGAATCAGGAGCAATGGGAGTCACTCAAGACTGAGTTTTGATGTGGGGATTTGACTAATTCATCATGATTTTACATAATATGGGAAAAAGAATGACTTGGATATTCCCAGCCAGGAGATACAAGTAGTTGTGTTGGAGTAATTCATGCTGGGACTAGGTAAGCTGAATGAGACACTCTCAACCACAAAATGTAAGGGGTGATGAAAAACTCAGTAATAAAAATACATAGTATTTTAATAAACATTTAAAAAAATTAATGCAAATAAATCCATACAAATAAAGTATACGGCTTTAAATAAAGACAAAATTAGTATTACAGATTTCTCCTTTTGCCTCAGGCTCCAGGATAGCTCAATACAGCACTGGGGATAAAGTACCAGGAGACAAACCCTAGACAGCAGCACTTAATTGGGAGTTCAAATTAGTTCTGATCTATTCTGCTAGTACAGAGCCATGTAACTTTAGAAACATCTATCAGTAGACCATGTCTCTGTATACTCATCAATGAAGAAAACAGCATTTCTCAAATGGAAAAGCACTTGTTTAATGATATGTTAATAGGTGTTCAGGACGACAGAAAGATGGGTAATAATTTTCATATCAAATATGTATGGGAAAAGTAGTATCAAATTTGGTCAGATTAGTTTACTACAGGACATCCTAGAACTTTGAACATGGTGATATATTTCATGAGTGTCATAAGAAAATAGGGGATAATGTGGGGAGAGGCCTCAAGGAATGTGTATGAAGGGATACATGGACAAAACCAAAGGGAGTGGATTCGAGGGTGGGAGGCAGAGATGGGTGGGGAAGGGGGGTGTGGTTGGGTGAAAATGGAGACAGATGTACCTGAACAACAATAAAAAAAGAAAGAAAATAGACTATACAACAAATAGAACATTTATTATCATCTCACAGAGGATGCAAAATGCTGAACCAAAGGATCTAAATTCCTTCTTCCTTGTAAAAGTTTAAAATTATAGAGATTTTTATAGGCAATGGGCATAAAAGTAGGAATTTGGTAAAATTAAAACTTTATAGTGAAATACTTTTAACTATGCTTAGAGAAATCTATTCTTCTGCAAAAATTTGTAGCATAACTGACTTCATATCTAAGTTCCCCAATATAGAGGAGCTACAAACTGGCTTCAAGAGCCAAAATAAATTTGAGATTAGGGCTAAAGTTCTGGTACTGAAACTTGACAAAAACATGTGAAAGATGGAAAATGAGCCAACTAGAAAATCAACTACCATGAGAAAGTGATAGTAGATGGGAAAGGTTATTTTATGGGAACATATCATTATGAAGTTGCTTCAGTATATGAAAATGAGATTTGAGAATTTATGTAAAATTATCAATCATTATACATGCATATACATAGATGTATGTATTTGAATAGATATTGAAGCTTGAAAAGAATACTTTAAAGTTATATAAATGAACTCATAATCAGAGAATAAAATTATGTCATCCCCCCAAAATTATATTAATGGCTTTTAAAATGTTTGATAAAATAGTGCAAAGCAGATCTATGATAGATTAATAATGCATTTAGTAGGGGTTATTTTTAGAGTAGCTCAATATCAAGCAGAACAGCTGAATACTGTATAAAAAGCCTCTTGGAAGCTATGTTCAAAACAAAGAACTGAATTAGAATTTTTGTGTATCTGGACATACATATTATTATTTATTTTTAACTTTGGTTTCCAACTGTTTTCTTCTATAACCCCACATTGATTTGGTCAATGAGTAACTGCCACATCTAATGTTTTAGCTCATTCTCTTAAACCCCATTTTTAGTGACCTTTGACTTTGGAGGACCCATAATCCACTAAATCTACCAGATTTTCATGGTCCTCATCATCCGTATGTCCCCACTTTCCTGCTTACACAATTAAGTTCCTCAGTTATATTTATTCCTTCATGTGCTCTTCAAATTCTCTGTTCCTCTTTTAATTCATCACACTGAGTGCCGAAACCACCAATGTGGTTAAATACATTCAGCTTATTCTGGAGTGTACATTTGCACAGAGTGAAACTGGAGCAACACACACACACACACACACACACACACACACACACACACACTGCTTCCTGAACTCACTGTATATTTATGATCACAGACCTCAATTGTGTTCTGAGTGCTTGATGGGGGTATATTGTCATTTGCTCTCTCTGTCATGTAGAATGGTAACTTAGAAATTACTCCTCCTCCTCTGATTCTTCAGCATTAGCTAGTTCCCCCACAATCACTCTACTTGACTACTTTTTTTTTTTTCACTAAAAAATAGAAACCTGTAGAAGAGAATTTCCACAAGCTCATCTCATTTTCTTCATAAGTCTAGCAATCTTGTCTGGAAAAAATCCAGCCATTGTTAACATGATGAGAATGGTTTGTGCCAGATATGTAACCTGGCAGCCAAAAAGACTGCATGGGAATGTTCCTGTGTGAATAATGATGACTTCACTGTACTGGTTGGAGCGGGTGGTAGGTGCCACTGAGTGAGCATGTGTACTGTGTGGCTGTCACATTCAAAATGACTGAGCAAGTAGAGCAATGAATATGTGTGAAATTTTGTGTTAAGCTAGAACATATATCCACAGAAACTGTTCAGATGATTCAGAAGGCAGAGCAATGGGCAAATGGTGATTGGCAGCTCCATCATGACAGTGTGTCTGCTCATGCACCAGGTCTCATGCAGAGTTTTTTGGTGAAACATCAAATCACCCAGGTGACTCAGGCCCCCTACAGCCCAGATTTGGTGCCCTGCAACTTCTGACTTTTGCCAAAACTAAAAATCACCTTTGAAAAAGATGAGATTTCAGACCACTGATGAAATTCAGGAAAATATGATGGGGATGCTGATGGCAATTGGGAGAACTGTGTGAGATTTCAAGGTGCCTACTTTGAAGGGGACTGAAGCATCATTGTCCTATGTATAATGTTTCTTATATCTTGTATCTTCTTCAATATATGTCTCTATTTTTCATATTACATGGCTGGATACCTTCTGGGCAGATCTCATATAGTATGTCTTTTATAATTTGTAAGGCCAACTTCTCCATTTGCCTGTTGAATTGCATGAAATATGACCTAATGAATTACACAATTCAAAAGTCTTTCATTTCTCACTTATCACTCATTTTCTCAGCTCTACAGCTTTCCTATCTTTTGTCCCCATTTTCTCTTCCATCTTCTGTGTAATTTCTCTCCTTTTTAACAGGAAAACCCCTCTTTTGAAGACTTCTACTCTCACCTTCTGTTCCCATTTCAATTTGAGCCCACTCCAGTGAGTCTTTTGCTACTATTCTCCATACAAAACTGTTTCATCAATAAACTCTATTTTTACCAAATTTAATAGTCAACTCTTATTGTCCATTATATTTTAGATATAAGTAATATTTGACAGTTTTCATATCCCCTGTCACTTTAAATCAAACCATATTATCTCCCACTTAGATTATTACAAAAGACTCTCAACCTCTCCTAGCTCCTAGCTCCTCTCCTAACTCTCATATCATCCCCCTCCCCCACCCCTGACTGTCTATGCCTTTATGTAGCCAAAAGAATTCCATGGAAAGGTATAATATACTATCACAATTTTATGCTCAAATTTCTCTGTCCACTTATAATAAAAACCAGATGTCATAATGTATAAGGTCCTATCTGTGCTGGTTACCTATTGCCTCTTTGACATCATCATCTAAGCCTTCCCTCCTTCCTTGCCAAACCAGCTCTACATACCTACCAGGGAGGACCCCAAAACCTGCAATTATCTTCTGGAGGGTGGACTCCCTGTAGTATAGGCTTCCCTCCTAGGAACCTGTTGTAGGAACCTATCTTTATTAGTACACCAGCTGGCATCATTGTGGGAGGCTGTGTTAGGCTTCAGGGAATTTTTGTTTTAAGACTCTTTCAACATATTTGCCCATTTCATCATGATGGGTATTTCATTAATTTATCACTGAATTATAAGTATTGCACTATCACATCTTAGTACATTTTCTTTAGGCATTATTTTGCTTTTACAAATAATTATTTGCTAAATATTGTTTTTTCATGCACCCTAGTTGACATATATAAACATATATATTTGTGTGTATATATACATATATACATGTACACATATGTGTGTATATATATATATATATATATATATCCACAACCTCAATCAAGTTATAGGACATTTCCATGTCCTTAGAAAATTCATTCATGATCCTTTCCAGAGAGAGTCATTTTTTTAATTTGTACTACCATAAACTAATCTTGCATGTTCCTGAACTTCATATAAATGAAATCCTCAAGAATGTACTCTTTCATGTCTGGCATTTATATGTAGCATCTTTATGTTTTTGAATCTTTTAGCAATTCGTTACTTTTATACTGCTGAGTAATTCATTGTATGAATATAACACAGTTTATTTATACATTCACATATTATGAGCCATTTAACTGATTTCAGGTTCTAGATATCATGAATAAGCTGCTATGCATATCATTCAACAAGTGTTTTATAAGCCATGCTTTTAATTCACTTGAGTAAATATATAGAACTGGAATTGCCGAATAGTTTTTCTAATTTTCCACTGCACCAGGATTTTAAGAAAGTGAGCATTGCTAACAATTGGCATTGTCAGTCTTTAACTTTTTAGCTGCTTTATTGGTATAAAGAAATGTCCTTTTGAGTTTTAATTTGCATTTTCCTGATGGGAAAAAATCAGTAAATTTCCATATTTCATTAGCACATTGTGAATGGTTTGCACAAAATTTTTATTCATTTTAAAGTATACAGCCCTTACATTTTAAAAGGTTATCTTTTATAATTAATTTTAACTATATTTTAGTTACATGTTTAAAATCTGTATCTTTAACAGAAATGTGTTGCATATATTTATCCCAAGCGTATGTGTTAGTTTCTATTTTATTTGTAGCATCTTTTTAAAAAGAACAAATATTTTTTAATTTTTTTTGGAAGCGAAAATCTTTTTGACAATATGTAGCATCTGATGTTATCATAAATGAAAGTACCTGGTACAATTTTCGAAGGTAGATCTTTAATTACCTGTTCAAACTCTTCTCCAATAGTATTGAGTATTTTTTGAAAATTTATATCTGCCAGTATATTCATTAGCATTTCTGTCATATATTTCTACAGAGCTGTACCTGGCATTATCTCATAAATTTATATCTATAATATATATGTATATCTATAATATATATGTTATTTCTCCTTTCACATTTTAATTATTTTTTTCTTTTACTCACTTTTAGTCTTAATAAATCTCATAAGATGTTTTCTATTGTATTACAACTGTTAATTAGGTTTGATTTTATCTTTTACTGGTTTCTATGTTCTACTTTATTAATATCAAATTTTAACTTTAGTATGCTCTTTTTCTAATTCTGCACTGTTTTATTTTTATTCTAATTTCATAAAATATTCTAATTTTTATCTTCTTTTTTATTAAGACATTTATAGTACATTTTAGCTAAGTAAACTTTTGCTGTATTCTTACAATTTTGTCATAAGTATTTTTTTTGTTTTCTAGAGATATCATAGTTTCCATTTTTCAGCTTGATTATAGAAAAATGATTTTATGATTATTTTTCAATGATTATAGAACTTCAAAATAAATCAAATAATATTTTGTTTATATTTGTATTATTCTTTATTTATTTGGTAGTAACCAAAGAATGGGACTTGTATAAATTCCTTTATTATAAAATTTCTTAAGGTTTCATTGTAACCAGTATAAAGGGATTTTTGCAAATTCTTCAAAATATCCAAAATAAATATCTTCCATTTTCAAGAGATATAAATGTCTATGTATAGATAATAGAAAACAGTGTTGATTTCATTGTTCCATTTATGTATTCATTCACTTATGATTTTATTTATTTATTTTTAGAGAGGGGAATGGAAGGAGGGAAACATCGATGTGTGGTTGCCTCTTGCACGCCCCCTACTGGGAACTTGGCCCTCAAGTCAGGTATGTGCCCTAGACTGGGAGTCAAACCAGCAACTGGTTGTCAGGCTAGCACTCAATCCACTGAGCCATACCAGCCAGGGCTCAATTTATTTTTAGGACCATTTTTCCTATCTCTCTTCAATTGAAAAAGGGTAATTTAAATATTCCTGTATGAACAAATTCGGCTATTTGGTGTCTTAGTGAATATGTAGTCCCCCACATCTACAGGTGGGGAAATCTCTAATTCCAAGTCGTCCAGTGGATGCCTGAAATCATGGATCATACGGAACCCTATATACATATACTATGTTTTTGCCATACGCACATACATTTCACTCAACAGAAGCACTTTATAGTTTCTCTTTAACATATCTGAGTTGCCAGTGCCACTACTCATGCACTTTGGGACCATTATAAAGTAAAATAAGGGTTACTTAACACAAGCACTGCAACACTGTCAGTTTGATAAACTACATGACTACTAAGTGACCAATGGGCAAGTACCATGTACAGCATGGATATGCTGGACAAAGGGATTACTCATGTGCTGGGCAGGATGGAGCAGAAGGTGGCAGATTTCATCATGCTGCCCAGAATGGTGCATACTTGTAAGTTATAAGTTATTTCTGGAATTTTCCATTTGCTATTTTGTACTGTGGTCGACTGTAGGTAATTAAACCTATGGGAAGCAAAACTACAGATTAAGGGGAATTATTGTACAAGATCATGGCATATCTTCATAAATGGTGTGTGTTATTATTGCTTGGTATCTTTCTTCATTGCAGCCTTTTACAATTGATTGTAACATGGCTGATATGACTATTGATACTTCTACCTTTAGTCCAACCTGCTGTTTCTTTGTCCATCTCTTTATCTTTAATTTTTTAATGTATTGCCTTAAATGTTGCTCATATTCTCTCGTGCATTTTAACTCAACTCAACCGTTTCTGTCTTATAATGAAAAAAATCAGTTTATTTACAATTAGTGTTGTCTTATGAAATTTGATTTTGCTTCTACCTTATTTTTTAATTTAAATATTTTATTGTTTATGCTATTATACTTGTCTGAATTTTCTTCCTTTGCCCTCTGTGTTTGGTATCCTCATCCCCTCCAGCAATAACCCTCTTAGTTCATGTCCCTGGCTCATGCATATAAGTTCTTTCGCTATTCTGTTTTCTATACTGTTCTTAATATCCCCCTGTCTATTTTGTACCCACTAATTTGTACTTTTTAATCCCTGAACCTTTTTCCCCATTCTTTCCTTCCTGCCTCCCAACTGATAACCCTCCAAATGATCTCCATATCTTTGATTCTGTTCCTGTGCTGCTTGTTTGCTTAGTTTTTTTACATTCAATTATTTATAGTTGTGAATTTATTGCCATATTAATGTTCAAGTTTTGATATTTTTCTTTTTCTTATATAAATACCTTTAACATTTCATATAATAATGACTGGGTAATGATGAACTCATTTAGTTTTACCTTGTCTGGGAAGCACTTTATTTGCCCCTCAATTCTAAATGATAGTTTTATTGGATAGGGTGATCTACATTGCGGGTCCTTGTAGATCCCGCACTTTCAATACTTCTTGCAAGTCCCGTCTTGCCTACAAAGTTTCTTTTGAGAAACCAGCTGGACAGTCTTATAGAAACTCCTTTGTGGCTCCTCTGTTCTTCTCTTGCTGCTTTTAAGACTCTCCCTTTATCCTTAAACTTTGGCATTTTCCCTATGATGTGTCTTGGTGTGGTACCCTTTGGGTCCATCTTGTTTAGACTCTCTGTGCTTCCTATACTGTATGCCTATTTCCGTCACCAGGTTAGGGAAGTTTTCTTTCATTATTTTTTCAAATAAGTATTCAATTTCTTGGTTTTCCTCTTCTCCTTCTGGTACCCCTATGATTTGGGTGTTGGTATATTTGGAGATGGCCCCTCTTTAGCCTATCCTCAGTTAAAAAAATTTTTTTTCTTCTTGCTGTTCTGATTGAATGCTTCTTCTTCCTTGTGTTCCAAAGTGTTGATTTGACACTTGGTTTCATCCCCTTCACTGTTGGTTCCCTGTAGATTTTTCTTTATTTCACTTAATGTAACCTTCATTTCTGCAAGGATCTTTTTTATGCTGTTGAAGTACCCAACAAATTCCTTGAACACCTTGAAAACCAGTGTTTTGAACCCTGAGTCTAATAGGTTGCTTATCTCCATTTGGTTTAGTTTTGGTGTTTTGTTCTGGAGTTTTGTTTTGTTCTTTTTGTTCTTTGTTTGGGCCCTGTTTCTTTGTTTTTCCAATTTGGTAGCTTCCCTATGTTTTTGTGTATTAAGTAGAGCTGCTTTGACTCCTGTTTATTATAGAAAAGCACACCTATAAGTTGTGTGGGGTTGAAACTTAGGTAATTGCCAGAGTAAGACAACCTGTGTCATCATTCTGTTGCTCTGTGTAGGGGAGGGCTTGGGGAAGGGACCATACTACTTACTACCTGACCTCTGGAGCTTTGCCTGGGGGGAAGCTATCTCCCAACACAAGCCTTGATGCCAGTTGCTTCAATTTCTCCCCATTTGCCTCTGGTACCCTTCTAGCTGTTGCCTTTGTGCTGAATCCCAGAGGGAGTGAAAGTCCTAAGTCCATTGAGGGCCCTTTCAGAGGAGTCTCCTAAGAATCCTGCAGTTTTTTCTGCTGCCCCAACCACCACTGGTGTTTACCAGCAGAAGTTATGGGGACTTATCTTCCTGGCACTGGAATCCCTGGGTTGTGCCAGCTAATCTGAGCCTGGGATCCTTCACTCTGGAGGTATCCCTCCCAATTTTTACCTACTACATGTAAATGTGGGACTGCCTATTCCTCATGTCCATGCCTCTCTGCACCACTCTGTCACACCTCTTCATGCCTCTCCATGTGTCTCCACATCTCTGTGCCTCCTCTCCATCTGAATGAACGTGGTTTCTTTAAACTGTTGGTTGTTGGACTTCCGTAAAGCTCGATTTTCTGAGTATTTGGGGTAATATTTGTTTTGTAGTCAATTGTAATTTTTTCTGTAGTTGTTCGAGGATATGAGATGTGTTTACCTATGTCTTCATCTTGACCACCCATTTTATGTTTGTAAATTCAAAAGTAATACTATTATTTACCATTTTATTGATGTAATCTTTCTTTTCCTATTAGTATAATTGGGCACATATTTCTCCATCATAATTAGAAAAGAAAATACTAGGTCTTTTTCTTACTGGGTTGTACAAATGTACATAAAAACAGCTTACCTTCTTTTCCCCAAGACTTCTTCCCCACTGCAGTAAGAATAGCTGAGAGGAATAAATTAATTTCCTTGGGCTCCTCTCTACTTTCTCCAAAGAGGAGATACTTGAAAACTTTATTTCCTTACTTCTTTCCCTTGCTCATCCTCACCTCCAACCCTAACATGTAGATGTTCTTGAGATAGGGTAGGCATATATTTTAAATTCAATATTGTTATTAAAATGTCCTTTCCAAAATATCCATTTTTGCAAAAGTCTTATTACTAAATGTTAAGTTTTACATTACTATATATTATAACATATACTACATAGTAATATAAATGTAATAAAACATTAATATAATATAAATAATATATTCTATAATTCTGTTATAATTTGTAAGTTTTATACTATCACAATATTTATTTGAATATTATTTGAATAAAGAGACATTGGTTATTCTTGGATACAACTGTAAATTTTTAAGTGATATTAATTCTTACTTTAGAGAATTAATATAATTTTAATCGAAATATGAAAAAAATTTCATGAACTTGATATCTTGACTATTCATTTTAGCAGATTTTTTCCTATTTTTTAAAAGTCAATATAAGGATAGTTTTATTAGTCAGTACTCATACTTCACATCATAATCCAAAATTATTCTTAATGATTAAGGTGTTATATGATAAAATAAAATTTAGAGGAAAGTTCCATCAGTTTACTTTTCCACCCTCTAGATGTGGACAGACTCCAAACACATGTGCAAGTAAAGAAATCATAATACAAATCTCCAAGGATTTGAGCTTGGTCAATACTGAGTATATCAAGTATATATAAAAAAATTTAAAGTGAAAAATATTGGGGAAATTTGTTATAAATATAAATTATATTTGTAATATTAATATATAAATAGTGGTTACTCATCAACCAGAAAAAAAACTAATATTTCACTAGAGCAATTACATGAGAAGAAATACAAATGCTTCACCAGCATATGGAAAATATTCAATCACATTGTAATCAAATAAATGCAAATTAAAACAAAATTCTCTTCATTCACTGTATCAGTAGAGATTTCTCTAGTAATGCCTTTTTGTTTTTAGCACTATACCTTGAGGAAAGGGGCAACCAAGAATCAGGCATAATCTCAAACTAGTAGACATTTTAATCAAAATAATTTTGCTAGATATCAGTTTTATTCTCATAGTTATACTTTTGGAGATTTATTTTGTGAAAGTAAATGGTGAAGCAAACAAAAGATTTATGAATAAGAAAATAAATTGCCACATCACCTAAAGCAACAAAATACTGTAAGTAACTTAAATGCATTTGAAGAAAAGGAGGATTAAATCAATTTTGTTTTGGCACATACATTTGTTGAAATATCATGGAGTCACTTAAAATGATATTTTAGATATTTAATACAATTAGAAAATGTTAAAAAACAAAGTTAGTTTAAAAATATATATAGTTTAATATTTAGAGAATTTGCAATTCAATATAAATTGCATATATATGCACAAAAAAACAATATTAAATGTTAACGATGCATCATATTCAAGAATGTTACTTGTCCTGGCCAGGTACCTCAGTTTTTTAGAGCAACCACCTCAACACCAGGTTGCAGGTTTGATGCCCAATCAGGGCACATACAAGAAACAACCGATGAATGCATAAATAAGTGGAAAAACAAATCAAAGTCTCTCTCTCTTTCCCTGTCATTTCCTTCCTTTCTTTCTAAAATCAATAAACAAAAAAATTTTTTAATGTTACTTTTTTATTTTTCTCTTTAGATATTTTCTATATTAGAAATTTTGTACAATAAACTACCATTTTGATTTCAGAGAAACATTTAATGTCAGAAAAATTTTCAATACAAAGTGATTAACAAAGCAAACCATGGAAATAAATTAGAATCTAGAACAGAATAGCTGTTCAATAAACATTTAATGAATGAATAATTAGCACTCATATCAATTCTTTTATATTTTATTGTCTTTTCTGTTTCTCTACTTTTACCTCTATTATACTGTGTTTCTATATCCTGATTTCTTTTACCTATTTTTTCCCACAATCCCTGAATATGCATTTTATACTGTTGCTCACTGTTTTGTACTCATTTTTGTAAATGACTTAACCAATGACAACAATATACTCAGGGATTTCACATATTGTGGTTATATTATCAAAGAATAAAATTTCAGACCATTTTTATTTACATATTATTTAGTCTTCATAAAAAATAATCATTAACAAAGATGTCAAAAAGAAAAGAGAGGTGAAGGGCCAAGTATAATAAGAGAATATTTAGGTGTTTAGGAAGTTTTTACTGTCTAAGAAAAATAAGATATGCAGTTGAGATAAGACATCCTGGGCTTCTAAGTTGCCGATCTTTATAAAATAAGTGATGAAAGAAACAGGATTAACGAGTGATACTATAGTCTGAATGTCTGTGTCTCCCCAATATTCTTATGTTGAAACCTAATCCCCACTGAGGTGGTGTTTGAAAGTTAGATGTTTGGGAGGTGAAATTAATGGGATTCACTGAAAGTCTTTATAAAAGAGATCCCAGAGATCTCTCTGGCCCCTTCCACCACATGAGGACACAGTGAGAATAAGATTCTCTGTGAACCAGAAAGTAGGTTCTCCACAGGCCCCAATCTACTGACGTAATCTTGGACTACCCAGCCTCCAGAACTATGAAAAATAAACTTTTGTTGTTTATAAGCTGCCCAGTCTGAAATATTCTGTTATAGCATCTTGAATGGACTATGACAAGTGACATGTTTTTTTTTGAAATATGATCAGTTAGAACTGTTTTGCTTTGAGCTTTATTTGATGAAAAGTTAAGGTACCAGATACAAAAGGATTATATAAAGGCATGTATTTTTAGTTTTTCCTGTTTTTTAATTTAAGAATGGCAGTTTATAAGATTTCCTGGTTTTAAATACAATAGATTAAACATATCCATGAAAGCAAGTCATTTACTTTGTCAATATGCAAAGCAATTTGGAAGAAGTAATTTTAAGTTATTTTTAGAAAACTTCTTAAGGATCTTCAATAAAATCATAGATAAAATATGAACACTAGAGTTTACTGAAGATAAAAATATTTATCAAATATTTTCTGCCCCACTTACCAAACACATCATTAATTTTGGTGCAGATGTGACTCTTGGCATTGCCCAAGCTGAAAATTTTTAATTATGTAGGAAAGTTGAGCCTGAAAAGTAAAGAAGAAAATGTTAAAACCAAATGTCAAATATAAAAGAAAAGCTTGTTTTATAGAAAACAATCGGTACTTCTCATTTTATCAAAAAGGTTATGAATTAATCCATAAAATATTTCTCTATAAATACAGAAAAAGCAGAATCATTGCTTTCAATTTTTCCTTAGCTGTTTAAAACTGAATCTTACAGATGTAGATTCAATACATTTCATATACAAAAAACAGATTATTTTAATTGCTGGAATATACCAAAGATATTCATAATGTTCCCATTCCATCACAGTACCTCATGATATTTCTTTTAATTACCATTTGCTCCTTGTTACTATCTTTAACACTTTTTCATTTGTACTGGTACTACTCTAGCAATATATGTTGTAGTGGTTTTAAGTTCAATACTTCATAAATTAATTCTCAGTTGTCATAAATACTCCAGAGTATTAGTAAGATGTAGACTATATAAACTATAAAATATTATTAGGAGTATCTAGTGAAATATTTACTCTTTATAATATTTTACAAAATAATTCAATTTCATTTAATACTTCCTGATGGCATCATTACAGAGGATTGTTACTTTAAAAATAATTTAAAAATACAATAAAAGGCAGAAATATTTTAATTTTGTGTGATAGGCATCAAGTAGAAAGAGGGCTTCTAGGTACTTTTCAAGGAATATTTTTAAATGTGCCCAAATTTATCCCTTAAGATGTATATACTTTTGAAATAATAATGTCAGAATATTTCATAAAACCTTCTCCTTTATACATAGGCAAATGTTATTTTGTGTGTTGAGGTGAGAACACAGTGTATTAGCAAGCCAGTGCAAGCCAGAGAGAGAGAGAGAGAGAGAGAGAGAGAGAGAGAGAGAGAGAATAGACTGGAGATAAAAATCAGAAAAAAAAACCCGAAAAAGAGAAAAATAAGTCAAAGGGAGAAATAAAACATGGTGCCCATGTAATGTTTATAGTAAAATGAAAGTTGAGGCATATTAAATAAAAAAATATGTTTCACTGTCTCTAATCTATCTCTACACTTTATTCTATTTATACCTCTTGACAGAAATTAGAATACATTATCAAATCACCCAAACACTGGCCTAATATAACTTCTCATCATGTCTTGAAACTTCAAAATTCCACAGGTATTTCTAGACTTGAGTCCTCCCAGGGCCCAGAAGCAACAGGCATTGCCCGTGTTGTTGAAAGAGAAGATTCAATAAGAATCAAAAAAGAGATTAATATCAAAAGGAGGGCAAAAAATGTCACAGGTCCAACTTGCCATCAATATTTTGCCTATTTTTCTTCCTCTGAGTCAATGACCTCAGTGTTTGGTACTGTCAACTGAAATGGTCTGAGCAACGCCAGTTTTCCCAGAATCCTCAATGCTTACTCTGGCAGGCAGCCCTGCCTTCACACACCCTCATGAAGTGCATGGGGATGGAGTCAAGGAAATGGGCAGCTGCCAAGAGGATTTTGTCATACTTCTTGACTAACCACATACATTATTTCTCCCCTCATTTGTAATGGAGAGAAACACATTTTCAAAATTGAAGAACAGTATTGATTAGTTTAAAAAGCTTTAAATTGGATTTCAAGATAACATAGTTTCATTCACTGTCAAATGTCAGCAAAGTGACCTTGTAAAATATTTGAGCTTTTTTGTAAAAGCATTCAGATTTTTGTACCTCAGTTTTAAAACATATCCCAGAAGTAAACAGTGGGCCATGTTTTTTTTTTCTCAAAGGTTTTACACATTGGCTTAAAAATTCTAAATATTCAATAAAACAGAATATACTGAACTCAATGCAAAGTAAAAGAGTAAATGTCCCTCCATAAAAGGAAACATATTTGAAGTATTGAGATGCTGTCACTTAAACATTTGAGTTGATCCAACTATTTTACTTTTTTCAGACTCATCTTTGCAAAAGCTAGACAGGCTATATATGTGGCACATGGTTTTGGCTTTTGTGATTACTAAACTATCAAAAAAGAGTAATAGTTTTGTTATTTCCTTTCTAAAAAACTTTTACTGTATTTTTGCCATTACCATTTAATCCCTTTAACCTCCCTACCCCTGAAATCACAGCACTGTTGTCCACATCCATGAGTCCTTTTTCCATTTTGTTAAATCCCTCCACCCCCTAACCACCCCTTCCCCTTTAGCTGTCATTCACCTCTACATCTATGAGTCTGTATCTGTTTTGCTTGTTAGTTTAGCTTGTTCATTACAATCCACATATGAAGGAAAACTCATGGCATTTGTCTTTCTCTGAGCGACTTAATTCACTTAGCATAATGTTCTCCAGGTCTACCCACACTGTTGCAAAGAGCAAAATGTTTTTTTTATGGGTGAATAGTATTCCATTGTCTAAATGTCCCATATTTGTTTTATCCACTCATCTATTGATAGATACTTGGGCTGCTTCCATGTCTTAGCTATTGTAGATAATGCTGCTATGAACATAGGGGTGATATCTTCTTTTGAATTAGTGTTTTGGGTCCCTTCAGATATATTCCCAGAAGTGGAATTGCTGGGTCAAAAGACAGACCCATTTTTACTTTTTTTGAGGTATCTCCATACTGTTTTCCACAGTGGCTACACCAGTCTGCATTCCCACCAATAGTGCACCAGGGTTCCCCTTTCTCTACATCCATCCTCACCAGCACTTGTTGTTTGTTGGTTTATTGATGATAGCCATTCTGACAGGAATGAGATGATATTTTATTGTTATTTTAATTTGCATTTCTCTGATGATTAGTGACACTGATCATCTTTTCATATGTCTATTGCCATCTGTATGTCCTCTTTAAAGAAATGTTTGTTCAGGTCCTTTGCCCATTTTTTAATTGGGTTGTTTATTTTATTTTTGGTGTTGATTTTTTTAAGTTCTTTATAAATTTTGGTCATTAACCCCTTATCAGATGTATTGGGGAGTATGTTCTCCCATTCTATGGGCTGTCTTTTGCTTTGTTAATGATCTCCTTTGCTGTTCAAAACATTTTTAGTTTGATGTAGTCTCATTTGTTTATTTTCTTTTGTTTCCCTTGCCTTGGGGGATATATGATCAAAATTTCTATGAGCAATGTATGAGATTTTGCTGCCTATGTTTTCTTCTATGACTTTTATGGTTTCAGGCCTAATATTTAAGTCTTTGATCCATCTTGAATTTATTCTTGTGTGTGGCATAAGAAGGTTGTCTAGTTTCATTTTCTTGCGTGTACCTGTCCAATTTTCCCAACACCACTTATTGAAGGAACTATCTTTAGCCCATTGTATGTGCTTGCCTTCTCTGTCAAATATTAATTGACTATAAAGGTGTGGGTTTATTTCTGGGCTCTCAATTCTGCTCCATTGATCTATGTGTCTGTGTTTATGCCAGTACCAAGCCATTTTGATTATTTTGGCTTTATAGTATATTTTTGATATTAGGTAGTATAATTCCTCCAATTTTGTTCTTCTTTCTAAGGATCACTATTGCTATGCAGGGCTTTTGTGGTTCCACATAAATTTTGAATATCTGTCCTAGTTCTATAAAATATGTCATTGAAATTTTTATAAGAATTGCACTGAATCCATAGATTGCTTTGGGTAGTGTGGACATTTTAATTATTTTAATTCTTTCCATCAGCTCCAGTAGTTTCCTGGTTGAATCTTTCGGATTCTCTAAGTACAATATCATGTCATATGCAAATAAAGACAGCTTTACTACTTCCTTTCCAATTTGTATTACATTTTATTTCTTCTTGTTATTCGATTGCTGTGACTAGGACTTCTAGTACTGTGTTAAGAGAGGTGAAAGTGGACATTCCTGTCTTGTTCCTAATCTCTAGGGCAACACTTGCAGTTTTTGCCCATTGATTATGATGCTGGCAGTGGATTTGTCACACATGGCCTTCATTATGTTGATGTTTGCTCCTTCTATCCCCACCTTACTTAGAGTTTTTATCATAAAAGGGGCTGAATTTCATTAAATATTTTATCTGAATCTATTGATATGATCATGTGTTTTTTATCCTTCGTTTTGTTTATGTGGTGAATCACATTTATTGATTTGTGAATGTTGTTGCTATCATGCATTCCTGGAAAAAATCCCACTCAATCATGGTGTATGATCTTTTTGATGCGTTGCTGTATTTGTTTTACTAATATTTTGCTGAGGATTTCAGTGTCTATGTTCATCAGGAATATTGACCTATAATACTTTTTTTTTTTAGTATCTCTAATCTGGTTTTAGAATTGGGATAATGCCTGCCTTGTAAAATGAGCTTGGGAGCCTTCCCTACTCTTGAATTTTTAAAAATAGTTTGAGAAGGAGAGGTATTGCTTCTTGGAATGTTTGGTAAAATTCAGCTGTGAAGCCACCTGGTTCAGGGCTTTTGTTTGTTGGGAGTTTTTTTTATTACTGCTTCAATTTCACTAGGTGTAACCTGTCTACTTAGATTCTCTGACTCTTCCTGGTTTAGTTTTGGAAGATTGTATGTTACTAGGAATTTATACATTTCATCCAGGTTGTCCAGTTTATTGGCATATAGTTGTTTATAATATTTTCTCACAATCCCTTGTATATCTTTGGTGTCAGTTGTTATTTCTACTCTTTCATTTCTGACTTTATATATTTGGGTCCTCTCTCTTTTTTTCTTGATGAGTCTGGTTAAAGTTTTATCAATATTGTTTATCTTTTCAAGGAACCAGAACTCACTGGATTCATTGATCTTTTGCATCATTTTTTTAGATTCTTTCATTTATTTCTTCTGATCTTTGTAATTCCCTTCCTTCAACTTACTTGGATTTTGTTTGTTGTTCTTTTTTCATGTTCCTTTAAGTGTAAAGTTAGATTATTCATTTAAGCTATTTCTTGTCTTTTTTTTTTTGGAGATAGGCCAGTAATGCCATGAATTTCCCTCTTACAATTGCTTTCTCAGTGTTCTGCAAATTTTGGATTGTTGTGTTCTCATGTTTATGCATTCTTATTTTCCCCTCAAAATTGTGGGGAAAAGGTGTGCATTATATATGGCAAAATATGGTACCTGCTTTTCTCATGTGGCTTTTAGGATTCTCCCGTCTTTAAGCCTTGCCATTTTAATTATGATGTGTTGTAATGGAGGCCTCTTTGGGTCATCTTATTTTGACTCTCTGAGTTCCTGCACTTGTGTGTCTTTTTCCTTCTCCAGATTAGGGAAGTTATCTGTCATTTATTCAAATAGGCTCTCAATCCCTTGCTCACTATCATCTCTTTCTAGTTCTCCCATGTTGTGAATGTTTATGATTCATGTAGTCCAAAATGTTTCTTAAGCTCTCATCATTTTTTAAAATTATTTTTCTTATTGCTTCTCTGCTTGAGTGTTTTTTCTACCTTGTCATTCAAATCAATGATTCAATTCTCTGCTTTATCTAGCTTACTGTTTATTCCTTCCAGTGCATTATTTATTTCAAATATTACATATTTTGTTTTTGACTGGTCTTTTTTATGGTTTCTATGTCTTTTTCATGCTGTTGAGTATCCTCTTTTTTGTATTTTGATTTTTCTTTTTTTTACTGACTGTGCTCTTATAGTTGTCCCATTTTTTTCTCTCCTTTATCTCTCTCTGCCCTGCACCACCCCTCCCACCTGCATTGCTCCTTAGTTCATGTTCATGGGTCATAGATATAAGATCTTTGACTTCTCTATTCTTTATACTATTCTGAACCTCCCCTTGTCTATTTTGTACCTACCAATTATACTTCTTATTCCCTGTAATTTTTCTCCATTCTCTCCCCTCTCCCTCCCCACTGATAACCTTCATGATCTCCTATGGAGATCCCTGTGGTCTCCATTTCTGTGATTCTGTTCCTGTTCTAGTTGTTTGCTTTGTTTGTTTTTGTTTTTCTTTTTAAGTTCAGTTGTTGATAGCTGTGAGTTTATTGTCATTTTACTCTTCACAGTTTAGATCTTCTTCTTCTTTTTAGATAAGTCCCTTTAACATTTCATGTAACAAGGGCTTGGTGATGAAGAACTCCTTTAACTTTACTTTGTCTGGGAAGCACTTTATATACCCATCCATAATAAGTGAGAGATTTGCTGGATAGAGCAATCTTGGGTGTAGGTCCTTGCCTTTCATGACTTAGAATACCTTCTAGCCTCTTCTTGCCTGCAAGGTTTCTTTTGAGAAATCAGCTGCTAGTCTTATGGGAACTCCTTTGTAGGTAACTGTCTCCTTTTTTCTAGCTGCTTTTAAGACTTTCTCTTTATCTTTAATCTTGGGTAATTTAATTATGATGTGTCTTGGTGTGCTCCTCCTCGGGTCCAATTTCTTTGGGACTCTCTGAGCTGTCTGACTTCCTGGAAATCTATTTTCTTTGCAAGGTTGAGGAAGTTTTCCTTCATTATTTTTTCAAATAAGTTTTCAATTTCTTGGTCTTTCCCTTCTCCTTCTGGCATCTGTACGATTTGGATGTTGGAATGTTTAAAGTTGTCCTGGAGGTTCCCAAGCCTCTCTTCCTTTTTAAAAATTCTTATTTCTTCATTCTGTTCCAGTTGAATGTTTATTTCTTCCTTCTGTCCAAAATTGTTGATTTCAGTTCCAGTTTCTTTCCCTTCACTGTTGGTTCCCTGTATATTTTCCTCTATTTCATTTTTCATAGCCTTCACTTTTTTCTGTACATTGTGACCATTCTCAAACATTTCTGTGAGCATCCTGATTTCCAGTGTTTTGAACTCCGCATCTGAATGTTGGCTATCTTTTCATTGCTTAGTTCTACTTTTGGATCTTTGATCTGTTCTTTCAGTTGGGCCATATTGCTTTGTCTTGATGCACCTGTTGCATTGTAAGGGGCAGGACCTTATATATTCAGCAGGGCAGTAGGGGAGGGGTCAGAGAGGAAACAATGCTGCTTGCTTGGTTCTTGTTCCACTTTCAGTCCCTTCCCTTGCCACCCACAAGGGAATTGGGTCCTTCTGGTGCTAATTTCTGGGTTGTTGGGTTTGTGTACATTCTAGGATTCCACAGGTCTCTCCAGTGGACTCTCCTGTGAGGCTGAGAGTTTCTCCCACTGCTGCAACCCCCACATATTTTTACAGCCAGAGGTTTTGAGGCTTTAGTTTCCTGTACTGGAACCCTAGGTTGCACTGTCTTCTCCTCCAGTTATTCTTCCTCTTATCTGCACATAATTTTGCAACCACCCGGTCCTCTAGCCTCCACCTTGCTCTGTATCCACTTCTCTCTGGCTGCCTGTCTCCACCCCTCCTACCAGTCTGGATGATGTTTCTTTAACTCCTTGGTTGTCAGACTTCCACATACAGTTTGGTTTTCTGGCAGTTCTAGTTGATTTTTGTTTTTAAATTTGTTTTAGTCCTTCTTTTGGTTGTGCAAGGAAGCAAAGTGTATCTACCTATGCCTCCATCTTGGCCAGAAGTGCTGTTGAGTACCCTTGTAATCATTAGTCTAAACTTTCTGCCTGATAAATTGCTTGCCTCCATTTCATCTAGTTCTTCTACTGGAAGATTCTTTTGTTCTTTCATTTGGGACCTCTTCTTTGTCTTCCCATTTTGGCTGCCTCTCCGTATTTGTTTCTATGTATTAGGTAGATATTCAAAGACTCTGGTGCAAAAATTTGTTGGATGCTGATTTTGACTGGTCCTGGGCAACCTATTTGGGGCTATCAGTGATCCACAGCATGTGGCTCCCTGTGCCAGACTTGTTTGTATGCAGGAAGAACCAGGCTGAACACTAAGGCTGGCTTTTACCAGCACTGCGCCTGGAACAGTCAGCTAAAATCTCAGAGCTCCCAGAGACCTGCCTTTGCTGTTAAACTTAATCAATGATTCAGCCTCAAATTGTAGTCAGGAGCCAGGCTTAAGCTCCACACGTTGGTGTGTAGTAACTCCTGTGAGCAAGGCTATTACTTCCTGTCTGGCTGATGCCAGAGAATAGTGCTATGCTTAAGCAAGATGGTTCCTGCAGTGTGGGGTTGCCTCAGCACAGGGATCCTGGATGCTGTTCCTTCAGGACTTTCCCTAGAGCCACCAGCCCCAGATTCTCCTCATGCATCTTTAGTTCACTCTGCTTTCCCTCTGCCAGAGCCCAGAATATGTGGCTCCGAACAGATTTTTGTGTTCTGGCTCTTTAAGAGGCTCTCTGTAGCTCTAACTATGTCTCACTGTCAGACAGAAACCCTGCTGCTTTTCACAGCCCAATGTTATCTGGGTTCCTTTCTTGGCTTTGGTGCGATAGGCTGGGGAGCCAAGCTTGGGGTTTAGATCCCACACTTCTCAGGGGGCACCCCCAGCTGCTGAAATATCATTCCAGAATTTTAGCTGCCACCCTTGGGAGCCCCACCACCTATCTCGTGCCTCCTCTACACTCCCTACCAGTCACATTGTCGCGGTGTGGTGTCTTCCATATGTCCTTGGTTATAAGGCTTCTCTCCAGCTAGTGTTCAGTTGGTTATTCAGGATGATTTCCCTACAATTTAGTTGTAGGTCCAGATTGGTACTGGGAAGAGGTTAATGTAGTTTCCACTTACTCCTCTGCCATCTTGGGTCTGCCTGGTTTGGTTATCTTGATTATGTATAGAGATTTAAGACTTATGACTGAGATTTAAGACTGATTATGACTTATGCCATTTATGTATATAAATTAATTAGATTCTATGTTTACTATTAAAAAAGACTTTTATCCAGGAAAGCAGTCTTTTAAAAACAGAGTATAATATTTTTATGTTAAGCAACTGCCCCAAATTATGAAGAAAGAGGAGAATCAAAAATGATGAAACTGAAAATACTATAAAAAATTGAGAGCTTTCCAAAAATTAATGTTCTAGCAGCAATATGGCAAAAGCAGAATCTTTTTTCCAGCTCCATCTCACTGCACCAGGCTTGAGAGCCTCTCCCTTCATACTAAGGGCAGAAATTGGAGTTGGAACCTGTAGGAAGGAAGAGGTATCAGCCTCAGGCAATTCTCTAGCCCTGGAGCCAGATCACCAGTTAGTACTCTCACCTTTATGGGCAGCTTGATTTTGATTAGCAAGACCTGAAATATGTTTGCTAAGGCCTAAGACTTGACTTTTTCAGCAACAAGAAAGTTTGACTTTGTGAAATATATTTGAAGAGAAAGCAAGAAAAAAAAAGAGATTGTATCCTCACATTTGCTTCTTCATTGTGAAAATAAGGCCCAGAAGATTAACCACCACCACAGGCTACTTACATGTTTTCTGAGTATCTGTTATTCAGAAAATTACAGAGTGGAAAAGAATTTACAAAAAAGATCAAACTGGATGAAAGAAGGCAGTAATAGCAAAACAGCAGCAGAAGCTATAATCGAGGCAACAAGTCTTGCATTTGGAAACTGGACTTATATAAATGTAGTGGGAACAGAGATGATCTAAAACCAAGATACTCTTAGAGGTTAAAACTACAATGAGATTATTTAAACAAAGGTATAGATCATACTTATACATCATTAAGAGAAATAGTTAAAAATAAACTATACCTTTCTAAAACACATTTAATTATTTTATAATTTGAATTAAGTTAACTTTTGAAAACTCATATAGAGTACCATTTTTGTGTCTTACTTCAGGATAAAGGCTTCTGACAAATGAAGCAAATGCCTTTAACATTTTTATGTGTTTTTCACAAACATTCTAGGTCTGAGACTTAATCTTAAAATTTCTCACAAGATATAAAAATTGTGACATAAAGACGTTCTTGAAAACACTGTTTATTACTCATTCATTCATACAACAAAAATTCTGGAGAACTTTTAGTGGATTAGAAAATGTGTCTATTGTTTAGTGAAAAAACCCTAACTGCTGTTAAAAGAGTAACCATTAGTTATGGTATAGGCAAATGATGAACTATTGTGTGGCTATCAAAATGTTTATGGAATGTCTAATAACTTGGGAAAATGTTATTGAGTAAAAATTACACTTACAAAATAGCACTTATCATATAATCTGAGACATGCAAAAATTGCATTATAAGTGAAGTTATACTCCAAAATACAAGCACTAATTGCCTTTGATGGTGGAAAGATGGATAACCTTCTACCCTGCATAACTTTTTATAAAGAACATGTATCAAGTTAATAACATGTATCAGTTAACATTCATTTAGATTTTGGCAAAATAGAAATATCAGAAACTGGTCACACTGAACATCTGATCAGAATTTTACTCTCTAGTTGTAAAAACTTGATTGAATCTGTCTGAATGAAGACTATTCAGACAGCTTTTATCAATATTTTTTTCCTGGAAAGCACAGTAATTAATTTTGTTGAGTGTCTGTACCCATTTTTCACATTCTTAAAACACTTTGAATTCCTAACAGTAAGCAGATATACTTAAGACTGACTTTTGGCTAGTAATCAAAAGCCAGTTTGACATGTTTCTTATTACATCAACTTTATGTACATATAATTTACATATAATGAAATGCACCTATTTTAAGTGTACATTTTGATGAATTCTGGCAAATATATACACTGATCTATTCTAATAAAAATACGGAATATTTTCTTCATCTTCTAAAGCTTCTATGTTATACTGCTTGGCAAGGTAATCTTAAAACCCTCCCTGACACCAAGCTAATTCCGATCTACTCTCTGTCACTATAAATCAGTTTTGCCTTCTAGAATTTCACATAAATGGAATCATACAATGTATACTATTTTGCATTTGATTATTTCACTCAGCTAATAGATTTTTTGAGATCTGTACATGCTGTTGCATGTGTCAGTATAGAATACCATTATACACACTGCAGAATGGCTAAAAATAAAAAGATTTATAATACCAAGTGGTGGTAAGGAAGTAGGAAAACTCAAAGTCTCATGCATTTTTAGTGGTAATATAAAGTGCTTTAGCCACTTTAGAAAACAATTGGAGTTTTTATGAAGTTACACAAACACCATACCACTCAGCAATCCTATTGCTAAGTATCCATCCAAGAGAAATGAGAACACATGTTCATGAAAAGATGTGTATGCAAATGATCATGACAGCTGAACTAGAAACACAACAATTATAGCAACCATGACTGGAAATAACCCAAACGTCTATTAACAGGTGAAGGAATAAACAAATGATGACATAGTCATATAATGAAACACTACTCAGTAATAAAAAGCAATCTTTTTTAAGCATAATTTTTAAAAGCTAGTTTAACAAAATGTTACCCTGAGAAAAAGTTTTTAAAGATGGAAAAATCTTATAGACTCACTATGATAAATCACATACTACTACTAAGTATAAGTTTTTATAAATGTTATTCATTTTTAAATAAGTTGCAAACAAGGTTTAAATTAATAAATACGGTTATTGATTCTAAAGCACATTTTACTATTATTAATTTTTAGAGTGAATAAAACTTTTGATAACATTTGTTATATATTTAAAGGAAGGTATTAAACTTGCTGATCCAATCAGGAACATGAACTGAATGTTTATTACACATAAAAAGCTTACACATTTTAAGTTAAATCACAAATTCCTACAGTGTAGTCTACTAACTTCTGATGAAAAGCTTATTTTTCTTCAAATGAGAAAATCCAAGTCAGAAACAAAATCATTTCATTTTTCTTTCATTTAAAAATCAAGTACTGAACACAGAATTAGACATAGTTCCTGTTCAGTAGGTTTCACAGTCTATAATGTCTGCCCAATTTTCTTTCTGTTCAAACTCTACATTAGAGCACACACTTGATGGGAACTTGTTTATTGTGGCTGAGATATATTCTTGTACCCTGATAAACTACTGAGGGAAAGTTCTTAGTCCTTTGAAAAATGGGGCCTTGGGCACCCTGGGAGACCAGGCACAATAATGTACACTCTCATTGAAGAAGAGTTTTGTGTCAAGAGTGAAATTCTAATAATGACTTGTCTTTTTTTAGTTTCCTACTGAAGCAAGCTTGTCAGAAATATTTACAGAGTCAACTTTACTTCCGAATGTTTGTGAGTCTGGCACAGTGCCTGGAATATAAATATTTACCAGATAGAGGATGAAATAAAAAAATATATATTTATATTTGAAACAAAACATCCTATGTCAAAAATAATCCTATCAATCTAATACTAAAAATGTTTAAATTCTAAAATAACCCCCCTCAAACTACTGTCTATAGTTTATCCATATCCATGATTTTCACAACACTGCTCAAATGGTGTCAGAAATCTTTGGCCATCATGGAGACTTTTTACCCCACTTCCCTGAATGTTCTTCTATTAGGAAATTCATTCTTGGCTTGTACATAGGAAACAATATAATATATAGGGAGAAAATGTATTTGTTCAGAGTATGGGGAAAAAATGAGAAATTTAATATACTGGAGATCTACAGTATCTCAAATATGAACTAAACAAGTTAATTCACTCAGCAAATATTGCTTAAGTGCCTACTAGGTGGTAGGCATCTTTCTGGTGCTGACAATAGAGTAGTGAATGACTCAGAAATGCCCTTGGAACTTACAGATTGTACATTTCAGCAGAAGGCACATGGAGGTCGGGAGGGGAATAGAAAGAGAGACAATAAACAACTAAGTTAGTATATAATATTATATCAGGTTATTAGCCTGGATTTATTCATTCTCAACAATATCTTAAAATTTCACTATGTTTTAAATGAGGAAATTGTAAACCAGAGATGTCTTTTAACTTGTTTTTAGGTCATACTGAACAGTGGTAGTAATTCCTAGTCCTTCTGACTGGAAATATCTTGCAATTTTTGCTTATTTAATTAGGGAACATAATCAGAAGACTAATTTCTAAGTTCATAAATTATAACCAACAAGGAAAAAATGGAGGGGAAATGAAAAAGAACTTTAGAAGTAAACACTTTACCTCTGTGTGCTATTTGCACTGAGGCCAAACTTCTCATGAGCTGCTCCTGGCCAGTGATGGAGCACAGCAGGGATATTACGTGGTACTGGTCTCTGGGAGACATGGGAATCCTCTCTAATATCTGACTTTGGCTTGAAGACCCCCTGAAGCCCTTGCTGAAACTTCCTTAGGCAGCATTATTGTCAAGGACATTTCCTTCCCTCTCTCCTTCATTCACACTATGGTCTGAAGTTTCTCCCAACCTTAAGTTCTTCCCTCACCTTTTATCTCAAAGATTATTTATTTCTATAATAAAATGCCTGCATGTTTTATCCCATTTTGGTATCTACTTCTTTGAAGAACCATAAGAGTGGTACCAAAATTAATCTGAGCGAAAGAGCAGTAAGATCGGGATCTGGGACTGGCTCATCCATCACTGGACAGGTAAAGAGATCACCATTCTGGCTAGTAAGTGGAGCATGGATAGTCTTTGGCACAATGGGTAAGATCAGTTACTAAAGATTTCACTACTGGGAAAATGTCCTAGTAGGGCAGAATGCTATGGCAGGCGTAAAAATGTAGACATTTGAAAAATAGAGGGGAAATGGCAATGACAGGGACAACAGAGTAGGATACTTTTCCGAAGAACAAGGAGAGACTAAAGGCTGTTAAGGAGTTTATGACTAACTGTGTGAACCCAGAGAGTGTGATGTGGAACTTACAAACAGGCCCTTATCACCTACAGTGAAAGGGTAACCACAATTAAGGGAGAGGCTGAAGAGTTGTCAGAGTCACAGAGTTCCAGACAGGTTTGAACACTCAGCCACAGCAGGCTTGCTGAAAGATGAGGGCCCTGATATATATTAAAGGGTACTGAAAACTAGGACAAAGAAATATGAATGGGAGACCTTGAGGATGCAGACTATTCAGCCTGCTGGCCACCCCGGAACCCTGTGGGTTCCCAAAAGATAGCCCATCTTTCCTTAGTGAGAGCTAGTACGTCCCCTGGGCTGGAAGATGCTACAGAAGCTTCTCCCTCAGAAGAGGAGTTGCCCCAATTCCTCTTTGGCTGCCAGGTCAAGAACTTGGGTAAATTATAGAATAACCTGGCTGTGGATGTGCTGAACCCAATAAAGGAGGAAAAAACATTTATACACTTTAAAAATTGCAGAAATTAGCTGGCATATTCTGGCAAGAGTAAAGGGAGGACTCATTGGATTGGATTTTGAGGGTGTCTGACCAAGGGCACCAGAATGTATGGTTGGATAAGCAAGAACTCATTGCCTTAGATGCATTTCTAACAGACAAGAAATTCAACGTTGTAGCAAGGACTTCAGGTGATAGGAAAAACTTGATGCTAGAGTGGTTTTTAGAGGTCTGTAAAACATGATGATGGACAACTCTCAGCAAAATTTAAAATGTAAATAACATTTTTAATGTAAATGCCCTGGCAGAGAGCAGAAGAAGGAATAATGAGGCTGAGGGAAATGAGTATGCTAAATGGACATGTTACGTAAGCCAGAAGACTCAAGACAACATACCTTCACGGGGGCCGTCAGGAGTATGCTGGTAGGAGGCACCAGACTAACTAAGAAGCTCAGTGATGTTTCTTTCCAGGATGGTGATGATGGTAGGAGGTGTGGTTACAGAGCTGGGCTCTTTAACCAGCTCTTTAACTGTGATAATATGCTTCTCCTAAGTAATAGAAACCAGGTGATGGCACTGAATTGCCAGAGCTAGGTGGCTTCAATTACCATAATTATAGGTGAAGTTGAAGAGATAGTCAAAAAATTTAATGTGAAGAAAGTTGTGGAAATGGTTAAGAAAGCACGGTATCTTCATAGACAGAAAAGATGGGAATCCAGCAAAATTGCTTATTGGCATCTAAAATTAAAAAACAAACAATAAAGACAATAGTGATGGAACAAGAAAGGAAGCTACAGCAGGCTCAGGCTGTGATGCAACCCCCACATCTCAAGCACATGATAGTCTATGGTGTTAGAGGATCCAGCAGACCCTACAGTATTGGAAAAGGTGCAACGTGGAGTGTTTGGCAATCTCCAGTGAAAAATCACAACACAAGCCCCTGGATTTCTGGAGTAAGGTGAGGCAAAGTAGAGTCATTCCATGAGAAACGTCTATGTGTGGTACTGGGTTTTAGTAAACACAGACTACGGGACCGTGGAACATACTGGCTAGGTTATCTGAAACTGCCCACCTGTTAGAGCAAACAAGTCACAATGGCAGACAGGATCTGACACAGTTCACTGGTCATGAGAAATTAGCCCAGACTACATATCACCCATCAAAGTTACACCAGTGTCACTCCCCTGGCTTGTACCTACAGTATGGGAGTCCCTGTGTCACCAATTTAAAGAGCAGGAAATAGTCTGTTTGATTTGTGAATAGGTTGCTACAGTATGTGGGTGCAAGTAAAATATGGACAGTGGCTGCACTTCAGTCACATCAGGGCTGACCTTGAAAAACACTGGAGTGAAAAAAACATCTTCTCCATGGCAGAGCCATGTAAGCACTGTAAACGGTCATCCATTTTTGTGTGAGTAAACAAGTTACACTAGATAAGAATATGTATAGATTTGTGTATTGCCCATTCTCTATCAGAAAGCATCCACTACGGAAAAAGCACCGAACAATTGAGTAGGTGAAATGATTCATGCACTTGATATTAGCCAGAATTCATTAATAACCATGTCGGACTGGTATGATGGGCACCAAAATGAAGTGGCCATAGTGACAAGCACAGAAGCTACATATGGGTCCAATGACGAGTCCTACTTACCAAAGCTGATCTAATTACTGCTACCTCTGAATAACCGACCTGCCAACGACAGACACCAACACTGAGCCTTTTACATAGCACTATTCCCTGAAGAATTCAATTAATTCACTACATTGTTCCATTTCCACCCTGGTTTGACCTACAGAGGAAGGGTTATTCTGTGCATGCGTTTACCTTCTTTGCCTTTAGGACATTAGACATCACTGCTCTCTAGAGAGCCCATTGCTCTCTAGTGGGCAACAGAATGCTGCCCAGTCATTCCACAGTCATGGAATCCCTCAGCAAACCATCTAATTTAGGGACTCACTTCACAGCAAAGGAAGTATGGGACTAGGACCACAACTATGGAGTAGTCCACTTGTCATAGCACACACTGCACCACTCAGAGGCAGCCAGTCTCAAAGAATGCTGGATTAGCCTCTCGAGTATGCAACTGAAGTACCAGCACTCACCAAACATCTGAAAGGTCACAGTATGTTTACCAAATAGGGTATGTTTACCATACCCCCATATGGTGCTTTGTTCCCAATAGGAAAGATACATAGATTAAAAAACCAAAGAGTGGCCATTAATGACCCACTGGAGGACTGTGTACTTCCTGTCCTCACAATCTTTGTTTCCACATCCTTTGGATACACCAAGGGTCCGATCAAGCTACAGATTATGGCTACCATATGAAAACTTGGAATTCCTGGTATCCAAAGAAAAAACTGGAGTTACCATACTGGTAAGGGTATTTGATTATGATCAACAGAATGATATAAGGCTGCATGCCCAATGGGACAGGCAGAAATGAATGCAGAACCCAGGAGATTCAATTGGATCCCAATACTCTCTTGTCCCCACTGTAAATATGAGCAGTCATATAAAGTCATCTTGACTCTGAAGGCTACGATAATCAAAGGTTCAGATAGTTCAAGAATGAAAGTTTGTACCACACAGCAAGCCACCAAGATCTTCTGAGTGAATCATGGGGGATGAAGGAGGGAGTGTGGATGGAAGAGTGGAGGAGGGAGAGAATGAGTACGGGTTACAGCCCAGGGTTCAACTGTAGACAGGGGAGCTTTAGTTCATCCCACTAACCTACCTCTTCTTAGTTTTTGCTCAAGAAGAAAGCCTGGGAAACCATGGAGGAGCTGCTCCTGGACCTGTGTGGAGAAGTAGATTTACATGGTGCAAGGAGCAATGAGTAGAGCTCGGCAGACCCACCACCGCACAGGTATAAGAAGCCATGGGCCCCACCTGTTTTGTTTTGAAGTCCAAAGCCTCATTTGTGCTGAGAGCATGTGTCCCATGGGCTATTCCTGCAAAAGACTGAGAGTGGCAGGAATCCAGAAAAGGACACATTCCTGGGAGACACAGGTAACCTCTGTTGGGCAACTTTGGTTGGAGAGCACTCCCTGACAGCCTTACTGAACCTCCCCTCCTTCTATTCTTTACTTAGGGTCAGATTTGCACTGTGGTTTTATTACCATGCCCACTTTACCTAGCTCTTTAGCAAACCCTTAAACACTTAATCCTGTTTTTTCACCTGATTTTTGAGAGCCGCAGTGACAGCTTTATATATTAAGTGAGATTGAGGGATAAACCCCAGGTTCTTATTTAATCTCACAAGAAAAGTATACCAAACTAGTGAAATGACTACCTCAAAGACACACAGCAAATAAGTGAGTGTAATATAGTGTCACTGTACAACACATTTTTAAAAATCCAACCTAAGTAGTGAATTAAATCATTGCAGTTGTTCAAACTGTGGCTGAATGGTATCACTAAAGGGATGGAGAGTCTATGTATTCTTATCTCTCTGTAAAACATACACAACCTAAGAAGGAAAGCTGGGCAAGGTGGAGACCACAAAGTATTACAACCAAATGCAGCAGGAATTGTTTTCCAGTCCTTCCTTTCATCTCTTTGAAAAATCAAGAAGGCCTGAGTTCCAATTCCTTATCAAAACTCCCACTTTTCATTTCCTTGCCACGCCTGGTCCAGTGCTCCTCTCCACACCTGGAAGGTTCCACTTGGTCTACATCAACCATGCATGGCTTCCTACCACCCTCTTCCTACCAGATTTCCCACCTTCTTCTTTGCGCATTTTTATCACTTTCATTATAACAGATGTCTGAAGGTTGGAAAAGTTGCTAAGAAAATTAATTTTATTCTTATCAAAGATACTATTAACATCATTAGAAAGAACTTCTGAATGGTTAAAAATGCCAATGAACTTTCTGAGAAGCTGAGAGTTCATGCCTCTAGAAAGCTTCAAGTGAAGGGATTTCCCACTGTGCTGTTAGTTTTAATTTCCAATGATTTTAAGACTTCCCTATATATGTAAAACCCTCAGGTGATTTTCTCTTTAAAAAGAGGGAAATGATTAGCCATAGGTGCTTCTATAACAGTGTATAGAATTGAGAGTTTTTGAAAGCCCTTTAATCAGGTTATCACTTTATTTACATTTCCTTATTTTCTTCTGCAAAAAAAGCTAAAGATAAACTTCAGTCTGTCAAGATTGTCATAAACTCTGAATCATCACTGTCAAAAATAATGTTCTATTTTTACACTTATACAGTTGTTCTCTTTTGGTTATTCTTGTGTTTCCTGAAATGAGAGTTTTTCAAAATTCATAATTCAAAAAGTTTAGCATAATTTGTCTTAAGTTAAATCTTCACTATCAAAGATTTCCAATATTAATATTTTTCTGTCAATCAAAAAAGGTAAAGTGTTAGGGAATGATTTATTTTAGATTTTCATTAATATGAGCAGAAAACATGAAAAAAGGATACGCTGCTTTTTCCTTCTCAAGGAAAACATTCCATTCATGTTTCCTTACATCTGCACTAACCTCTTTCAAGTTCCACTTAAGGAATAATAAAAAGGTCTTCAAGCAATAAGCTAAAAATTCCGGAACTCAATCATGATTAATTTCCTTTATTAGCTATCTATTCTCAAGGTAAGTTCTAAGTCAAAAATAAATTTTATAATGCCTTTATGTTTGCAGAAGCTGTTTTGATGACAGAAATTACTCTACTTTGAATCACTTTCATCTACTATAAAAATGTTACATACCTTTTTCCTTCTTAATCAAATTTACCAATCATTGCCAATGTAGCAAAAGTTAGTACTAAACACTGTATTTTAATATAAATGTTGCAGATGACAGAAATATTTTTAAGCTTATATTTAGTAAATTTTATTAAAATACAGTTTCTTAGGTCAAGAATAAATAGTACATATAGGTCATATGTACATGTATTACATATATCACTATATATTATACATATAATGTACATTATATATAAACTTATATAAAAACTATACATGATTTTCAAGTGTCAAACTATGGCATCTATTACAACATATGACTATATTGTGAGTTTTCCAGTTGATAAAATAGGTTGGTCACTTTTATTACTTCCTTTTTACTTTTTTCAAGATTCATGCAAATACTTAAGGTAGAGAACTATCTAGCATAACCTCAATTTCCTTTGCATTACCTTCTTGATCTCACCATGAAATGAAAGTGTGTGTTTCTTCTAGAACATCTCTAAAATCCCTTGACATTCCATGTACTGTTTTGATTGTTTTTAAAATAATTATTGGAACCCATAATATATCAGTACTTCATATCTAAAGATAATACTGTATATATTATATTTCATTTGAACACTTTGCAAGAAAAACTGTAATATATATGGTTAATAAAACTATGCTATAACTGTTTTTATGTTTTGCTTATATATCCACTGCCTAAGCCCCAGTTTTTTAAAACAACATACTTTGTTCAAAGAATGATTAATGTTGTTAAAATTGATTCTATCTTCCCAAAGCAAGCATCATTATATTTTTACACGGGAGACTAAAGATTCTAATGTAATCATTCCTTCTTCCCTACAATACTCCCTCCCTGAAATGTACACAAATATTTGAGTTACACGTGGAAGTGTAAATAAATGTATTCATCTCCCTTCTTCCCTTAGCTCCATTAAAATGAATAAAGAAAACAATGATATAAACTGATAAATGATGAGACAGGTGAAGGGCCTCAGTAATTAAGAAACTGTAATATATTACTGGAAGATGCGGAACAAGTACGGAAAAGGAAACAAAGGGTGCTACTTCCCAGGGCAGGTGATGGGGATGTAGAGCCAAACAAGGAGGCCACTTGTTTTTTTTTAAAGAGAGGAGAAGGGAAGGAGAAAGAGTGGGAGAGAAACATCAGTGTGTGGTTGCCTCTCATGTGTCCCCTACTGGGGACCTGGCCTGAAACCCAGGCATGTGTCCTGACTGGGAATCAAACAGATGACCCTTTGCTTCACAGGCCCATGCTCAATCCACTGAGCTACACCAGCCAGGGCCCGCTTGCTTTTTAGAATCTCAGTGCACTGGTAACTGAGAAATGCCAGCTAAGATGGAATCAGATGGCAGACAGACCTAAAAATACATCAATTTAAAGTGTACATGAGGAGGCTTCAGTGGCCTAAACACAGACCATTCCCCTAATTTGGGTGCAGAATGCTAAGCAGAAAACAGTTCACCTCCGATGGTCAACAAACTAAGTTAAATCTGAAATATCCATTTTATAAAGATCGAAGGAACTGAGTGTCTTAGATCTGACTGCTATAACAAAATATCATATACTAGGAGGTTTATCAACAACAGAAATGTATTTCTCCAACTTCATGAGGCTAGAGGTCTGAGATCAGGGTGTCAGCATGTTCAGGATCTGGGGAGCACCCCCTTCAGGATTGCGTGGTTTGGGGTCCTCCAACTGTATTCTCACAAGGCAGAAAGAAAGCTAAACAGCTCTCTGTAAGGTTTTATAAAGACACTAGTATGAGCCATGAAGGCTCCACCCTAATGACCTAATTACCTCCCAAAGGCCTTGTCTCTCAAAACCATCTCATTAGGGGCTAGGATTTCAACTTACACATTTTGGGAAACACAAACATTCAGTCCATCGCATTGAGATAAACAACTTTTGCATTTTGGTGACTTCAGAAAATGGGCTAATTTTTTGCATCAACACCATAAAGCAAACTTTATTATTAATAAAACTAAAGAATTGTCTACCACTTATTAGAAATAGTTTGAGTCATTCTAGTCTTGCATTTAAGATTGCTACTTCAGAACCAGAGAGTATTTATCTAGAATAAATTATTTCCACTAGTATGACAAGACTCTTCTGGGTTCTCTGCCCAATTATGAATTTTTCTAATCTAGCTGTTGGAGAGAACAATATCGCAGGTACTTATGAGTGCTGGGCATCATGTCCTCTAACCCTTTTGAGTGCTTATTTTCCAGAGCCCAAGGTATTTTCCTCACATGCGTGCACCAATCTACACTCTACTGACTACTTGAGGGGGGTCTTCTGCCAATCTCTGGAGTTCTCCTTATGTGCATCTCTCCCCATTCTTGTACTCCATTCTATGAACACTAATCACCATGGTCCCCTGGACTCCCGATTTCATCTCCTATTGGGGATACTGACAGACTCTGTCTGTGCTCCCTTTCTCTGCACCTTTACCTGGAAACTCTCTCAAGAAAGTTAGCTGGCACAATCATCGGGCTCATCTTGTTTGCTTCCTGTCGCTCAAGAACCAGTGTCCTTCACTGACTCTTTTCCAGTGTCACATAGCCGTTGTTTAGGGTAATTCAAATTCCTATGATTCCATCTTGATCAGAAGTAAAAGTTTACAGTAATTTTTCAAAACTATTATTGACTTGGCATCAACCAGGGAGATCTAACCTTTTGGCATCTCTGGGCAACACTAGAAGAGTTGTCTTAGGCCACACATTAAAAACACTTCACATGTAATCACACAAAAAATCTCATAGTGTTTTAAGTAAATTTATGATTTTGTGTTGGGCTCCATTCATAGCCATCCTGAGCCATATGTAGCCCATGGGCCACAGGTTGGGCATTCCTGGCACCCATGGCTTAAACTGTTTACTTTCTAGGACTATTCATCACATGCAAGTAGGGGGTGGATTACAGACTCACCTTCACAATGTACTAATTGTATTGTGTCACTCACTCCCTGCTCCACAAACCCAAAATGGCCCTTCCTGCCCACTAAGTTAAATATAAATACAAATGCAAGCCAATAAAAGTAGTTGTATAAGGAACTAAAACAGTGTTTTCCTTGTTAACAGATTTCTTATGTTGTAGCTTGATCTGAGGATACACTTAATGTAGAGGACTACACAGACTACCTGGCCTTTATCCAATCATCCATGACTGATACTGTCAAACAAAATTTGTATAAGGATGGCACAAGAAGTTGTAGGTAATATTCCATGAAAACAACCCAGACTCCAGATAATCTAAGTGGTTGATGAAATTTAACCCCACAAGTATAACACTTAAGGACTCTAACCAAAACACTCACCTACACATTTGACCAACCTCACTTAAGTACAGTGTGGAAAGCTGTTTTAATCTACTAAAAATATAAGAACATAGTCCCTTAAGTATTTACAATATGTTTGCGAAACTTCTCCACAATGTTTCTACATATTTGTACACCTGTACCCCCTTTCCAAAGACCACATATAAGCATTACTATAGAGTATTAGATTTCTGGAATTATCACTTCTTTTAACACTTTTCAAAAAGAAGAATTTTTAAGTAACAGAGTCCTTGCTGCCAGTTTATTAATATCTATTTATAGAATATTAGAAAAGGAAAAATATGTGGATTAGACTCTTTAGGAAACATTTTCAGGGAAAACACTTTAATCTTAAAAATCCATATAATTTTAGTAAACAAGGAAACTCTACGTAGTACTTCCACAAAAACAAAATTAATACACATCATTATTTAGTTCTTTATTACTCTATATATTATTCTTGAAACCAGATTTCAATGTACCCTAATTATGACTCATTGGCTAATTATTTATATATAGGCACAGGATTGTTTTAGAATTTTTGGGACTTACTCAGGATATATCCCCTTTAATACAGTGGTGAAATCAGCAGAGTCAATACCTTTCAATATGTCTGTGTGGATGAGCTGAACTGGATCAGTCCCACTAAAGATTACCATTAGCATGCATGCCGGCCATCTATCTCCACAGAAGGGCTGCATAACAAACTGCTCCTAAACTCCTGAACTTCTTAGTGTCCACCTTCAATGCTCACCAGTCTGCAGGTTGGCTGGAAGTCCAGTGATTTAGGCTAGATTTGACTGGGCTTCACACCAAGCTTCAGGCTGAGTTCAGGACTGTTCTTCCTGCCTCTGGTCCTCATCTCTTGCACTCTCTTTGTATCATTAACACGCCAATAGGAACCGAACAGATAGTCTGTTCAGTGGTGAACTACATCATTTTCTCTACCACCAGAAAGATTTTTAGAGATAATGTTGATGTGATAGTCTTCTAGGAAGGTGGATATGTTTGCATGATCTTCCCTGAGAACTCCCACGTACCATCACATTATCTGTGACTGCGTCCTTCTCTGTCTCCCAAACCTTTGCCAGAAGTCCCTACGCAAAGGAAGACTGTTGTTCGTGAACACTTGTTAACTTTATGTGTCACAGAATTTTGTTTCTTGTGAGCCAAATATCATAACCCCTTTCATGGTTGCAGCCAGCTGCCTCAAAACATGAAGCCTTTTTCCAAGAAGAAACATTCCAAATGTTATAGCCTCTAAGAAAATTTACCTCAGAATGTCATTTAAGCCTGTAGTTTCCAGGTACCTGTCAGGAACATAAAGCATAGAGAAATGTTATATTTGGATGGGAGAATAATAAACAGTAATAAATAATGACTGGGGGTTTCAGTGGCTTATCAATACCTGACTGAACTCATTAAGTAATCTGTCTTCAGTCTAATTTAGTGCTATGAAGTTCCCTAATAGCTTATAAACCTGAACACAAACGTAAGAGCACTACTGCTCATTTGTTTTCCCCGGCCACATCAACAGGAAAAACTTTCATTTTATAAGAATCAAAATCATATTTAAACTGTTACTTGGTTGACCTTATTTGCAACCACTGTCTAATACTGCTTAAAGTTTAAGCAGTTATATTCTTTATGAACACTGCTATAGAAATGTAGAAAGTTTTAGGGTCTTGTGCATAAATGTGTGTCACTAATTTTTTCACAGAATAAACATTTTGCAAACTTGCTTCCTATGTGAGTTTCCTGCTCTCCTGTACATTCTCTATGGTCCAGAGATCTTGCTTGGTTCCCATGCAAAGAAAAATAGACCTGTTATGCTTACTTCTATAACTATGGCTGCCAGGTACAGGTAACTAAAACTTTCTTGGAGTACAATAATCTAAAAGTCTTAAAGAACACAGCAACTTAGAAAATTCCTCAGAAGACAATAGTAAGGAGCGCTGGTTCCCACAGGCAGGCAAAATGCTCTTCTGCTGTAGTCATCTCATCGTCCTACGTGGATCCCCAGTTCCCTGCCCTTATAAAGATCCCTTCATAAAATGACTCAGAATTCCCTCTAAAAGTGACTTTAAAAAATGTGTTTTTAATTTTCCAGGGCCTATCATTCTCTATTGATCCTTCTAAGTTTGCCTCTTCCTGGGGGAAAACCATAGACAAGCTCACTGGGACAATTTGAGCAATCCGAGAGTGACTCATGTTTATTCTAAACAGAGTCCAATGTATTTTAGTCAATGTTTTAGCACTGTAACAAGGTAGTGCTAAACAGTAAAATATCAAAAGCTTGGATTACCTTCTCTCTGATATTGCTACACATCACAAAAGGCTCTATATGAAGTTGTGATTTATGTGGCAGTTGGGAATATTCCCATTGGATTCTGTTAGATATGAACATTCATGTTTATCTATGATTGTGGTAATGTGTAAGCACTTGAGACATACACATATATGTCTTCACTCTTAAACAAACATTTATCAACTTCTTAGTGTGTTTCAGGCACCATACATGTAGTATAGATGACTAAACAGAGTTAGAAAGAGGGCTATGTTTTGAGTTTTAAGAGAGCCACAAACAAGAAAAGGACAAAACAGGAAGACAAAAGCAGAATGAAATAAGCTACCAAATTCTGATTCACACACACATATGAATGGCAAAGATCCTCTTGGCTTCAAATAGCCATGACTCAGTTGGCACCTGCCTTGAACCCAGGGTCTAGCTTACGCTACTCATTCCTCCTCTCTGGTCTGTCACGACATAGAACACTAAGCCTGGTAACCCCTGTGACCACAGGTTGAGTCACAGCACAGACCGAGTGGCTGAGATCTGGAGTAAAGGAAGTAGACAGTTCCAAGGCACAGCAGCTAAACTGCTATAGTTGCTGCTAATGCAATGCTGTTGAGTCCTGAACTGTGCCGATGGCCTGGGAGGAATCACAGTAACCATCATTACACTGCTAAAACTTTCCCACCTAAAGCCGCACAGTGTCACATCCCTGGGACACACATCTTGTGGGGGCACAAGTATTCAAACAGCAAAGGGAAACATGTAGATGTTCTTACGTGCTACTTTTAAGTTCATAGACCTTTTTATCCTTTCAGATTAAAAATATTTACAGATTTCTGCACCACAACTACATGGAATAAGTAAATTTCAATTTAAATAGGAGTATTAACACCAGTTTCAACATTATCTTTAGCTAGGAGAAATTACTTCACTCAGATACTCAAAGGTCAAATGGCTTCAACTGGGGTCACTTAGAAGAGCTTCCTTAGGGACTTGAGAAAGGCATTTAATATTATACTTGGACTTAGAAGCATTTTCCCAAGAAAAAGATCACTAATACGAATTCTTGCTTCCATCACAATGGGTTACCTCTCACAAGTCAGTCCAAATGCCAATGTTTTTCAGTAGTATCAGCAAACAATATTTCTGACTGACATCTCTCTTAATCTTAAAAAAGTAAACCTTCTAATTTAAGGTATTGTTGATATAGAAAAGACGTTAGTCATAACAATACGATTTGGAGCTGGGACTTGAAGGTACAACTTTTTACATCATTTTTGTAAAGGCATCTCTTGGCCTGGGGCTATGCCTGGAACTTCTATATACACAGTCAGTGTAAAACTACGATATATTTCCCCTAAAGAATTTACATCCAAATATATGCTACAGATCCTCAGGAAGACTTTAAACTATTCTAGAAATGTTACTAAAAATACTGACGATGGAAATTCTTAAGATGAGACATTTCTATTGTTAAGATGAAACTTTGAAGATTGATTTTTTTCCCCTCCATCATCTGAATGGTCTGATGTCATATAGAGTTAAAGAAAAAAAACATAATTCAGAGAAAGAAATGTTACAACTCTGTACAATGAACACATGTACTTTATCAAGAAAGTAAATAATAAAACTTTCAAATTTCTTGAAGCCTTGAAATCAATCATGGGAAAAGAAAAAAATGAAGATCTGTGACTTGAATTTGTTCCTAACATGTCTGCCTTTTAAAAGGATGACATTATATCACTGAATGTTTACTTTCTCTCACAGTTAGAAATGTATATAGAGTCATAATTAAATGTACTCATTATTTATCAATTTACATATAATGCTACAGCAGTGCCTAGACAAGAAGTACTCAGGAGTTTAAAGTTGAAACTAATGACATGAACTTGGATCAATTAGTGTTAATCATATGGCAATAATTGAAAAGAAGTAGGTACTAAAATATGATCATAGATTCACTTAAAGAGAAGTGGTGCATGATGGGAGGGATGACAAGTTCAGGTGAAAGATGCGCAGAAGTTTTGAAACAGGGGACAAGTCAGCCCTCTTCTGGTCACTATACAAAGATGTTCTGGAAGAGGTGGGGCTTCCACAGAGATGAGATTGGGGGGAAATGACAAGATGGAGTCCTCTGTGATTAGAGTCATGGCACTGGCTGAAGTGATGCTGGGAGGGGAGAGAAGGATGACAGAACAGAGGCCAGATTAAAGACTGTGGCTAAAGTTACAGACAGTCGTGTGCAGAGCTCAAGGTGGGACAGAGAAATTTGAGGACCAAAAACCAAAGCATAGCTTTCCAGGCCAAGAAGAAGTCAATTTCACTCTTATTTTTGAGTCAAGAAACTAAATTAGGAAAAATAGAAATAAGAACACTCTGGGAATCTTTCATTAAGACATTCCTGTATGGACAGTTTCTATTCAAAACCACAAAGTTCTATGTAAAAAAACAATGTAAACTAGTGGCAGAACAACATTTAGTACATGTTATACAGAAATGATTCTAAAACAGGAAAATGAAGAGATAACAATGCCAATTCTGCACCCATTATTCAGGACGTCTACTTGAAAGTGAAGACAACCAATCAAATTTAGTTAGGATAATAAAAAAAAAGCATTGGTTTGTTTGGCTGGTGGGTTGTTTATTTATTGCTCTGTTACATGTCTCTCCTGAATATTTGGTATAAAGACTAAACTAACACAACACCCAAAGCACCCAGACCACCTCCTGTCACCTCAAACCAAACTGTCCCATTTGGGTTTATCTCACTCTTATCTATGTATTCAGCTTGCAGTGCACTTTTCAGTGAACTGACATTTGGGATTTGAAAAATTATGTTTTCTATTGTATAAAGATTTCTAAAAGGGAAAAAAAAGAAAAGGAAAAGAAAATATCGAGTCATATCTATTAGATCCATAGAACAGCAAATAATTTTTTCTGAGGACATTTTATTGTTATAATTATCTTTCTCTTGATACTGTTCTTTCATATAAATGTATATACAAACACACACACACACACAAACCAAGACAGGTCAGCTTTCTGGTGTTGCAGACCACCCATTACAAAGGGCCACAACTGTCCTCTTTTATGTAAAGACAAGAGACCTGAAGTGACAACTGGTCTTCATCTTAAGAAAGCAAAACAATAAAATAGGAGAGAGGGAGAATATGAATTCTGATCCTTTGAATTTACTTGTATTCAAATTATGTACTCACTTAGGGGACTTACTACATATATACTTTTCTGAGTTTATGATTAAAAATATAAATCACAGTTGAGAAATAGTCACTGCTCAAATTAAAGATACTTCTATTTTTTATTAGATTTCCTAATATTTTAAAAAATGGATTGAGCATAGTGTCCCACTTGAAAGAGACTAAGATTTGTTTGTTTATTTAAATAAACAATGAGTTCAAAGGGAGGGTGGACTGAATGGCCCAGGCCAGGAAACAAGGTAAGCAGTGGTTTGGTGAGCACTAGAAGTATTACAACTGCAGAGTCGCTGAATTCAGGAAATATTTGCACTGCCTTTTCCTACCCCTTTTTCTTTTTGTCTTTGATGGATATATAATAATTATATTTTATAAGAATGCCAGTGGTGACGGAAGTGCTTCTCCTAATGCAGAGGCTGTAAAGCTATCAGAAGAGCTTTAAGCAAATGTTATCTGTTTTACAGAAGAAATCAATTACCCGCAGATTGCTTAAACCAGTGACAGGCATGGTAAGGAATAAAATGTGTTAAGTAGAAAAGTTACAGCCATCAACATGTAAGGAATTACATGATATATGAAAGCAATCACTTGTTCAATTTACCTTCAAAACTAAAACAAGTTCTTCTGCATTGGAAATAAACATGAACCTCTCTCTGAAAAGGGAACAATTTCCAACTCAATGGAAAAAGTACTATATAAATTTTAGCTAGCAATAGTGCTATTAGGAGCACACAACCAGGTTTTCAGAGATAAAATATGTGAACTATTTAACATACTTATTTCAAAGTAGGCATCCGTTTGTCTTCATCTTCCTGCAGTTCAGCATTATGTAATTTTCCAGATATGCCTGGAATGAAAGGAGTCTACTAGAAAACACTCCAGACTTTACAGTGTTCCTTATGTTTATGTCAAACTCAAAGATCATTAACAAGATCTTGAGCATATTTAAGTTTTAATATTCATTATAATTTGTTGATAACATGATTTATTATCTATTTTGTCAAGAAAAGATTCAGAAGTGGGTCTTTTCTACTTCTTAAAGAAGAAAATACAAGTTTCAACAAGGCTCTGACAGTTCTTCCAAAGGACATCATGGTTCAAAATGCTCATCAAAGCTATTAATTGCTCAGATGGAGTTGGCATCTTGCTTGTGAAACAAGGTCACCATTTTTAGTTCTTTATCATACCAGTTCTTTAAGAGTGTTTGCATTGCATAATTTAAATTTTAAATCAAATTAATTCATATCACATGTAATATAAAAAGTGATTCCTTAATATTGCAAAATAGAAATCATTTTAGCAGATGTGCCAATAGAGATAGCACAGCACGCCCATCACGTTTTTGTGAGTGTCACTGCAGGCAATGACAGGCGTGACAACAGATACCTGCCTAATGAGGAATTATTTTTTACTTTTTTTTCAAGTGGGAAGTGTTTAGAAGAATTGACTCACATGATCTTTTAATAGAATCAGGAGTACTAGACCAGCTGGTATATATCATTCTTTTACAATATTCGGAGGGAGAGCTCTCTACAATGTAATTTTGGGGGGAATAAGATATGTCTATTCAGATTTCATGCAAATCAATCCTCCTTAATGGATGAATGTTAATGATAAATTTAAAGAACTTCACTTTTGAACCATTTGTAAGTTAAAAACTATAAGAAGAGCTGTAGTGGTAGTTTTTCTTTTTTATCCACTCTAACACAGAAAACAATATTGTGAAAATTCCCAACTGAAAGACAACACTGCTAACGCTTCTTTCTCTGCAAAATTATCAGGTTGATATAATGGTGATGTCTTACTGATTATTCACCACAGACCTTCCAGCAGAATAATGCATTCTTAAAATGTGAACTTGAAGCTAAAATATTAAATATGCATTTCCTCCTCCTACAGGACATGTTGAAATGCCACATGCTGTTGGTGAGAATGACCCATAAATGTTGGATTTTTCTCCCCCTTGCTCTTCTTTTCCAGAAACAGTTCGTGTGGCGTGCAGTGAACCAAATCAACAATGTGAGTCAAGCTGTCTCCATAGCTTCTTGGCAAAAGAAAGGATAAACTATAAAAACTCCCCTCCCACAGCTTTCAGCTCTTGCTTCCCACACTTTAACATCTTCTGTCACCTCTGGCGCTGTTACTGACCCATGCTAAGCTACACTAAAGGATGATAAGTTTGCTGCCTTTGCCCTTGTCCTGAGGGGCTGCACATTATCCTATCAAGTATCAGTAGCCATTTCTGTGGGATATTTGTCACCCCACGAAGGCCTTTGGAACAAATGAAATGGGCAGCGAATTACGAAAATGTCATTCTCTAAAGGAAATAGATGAAGGCTTTTGTTCTCCAGTAATAAATAGATGCCATAGGCTTATAACACTATTTTTATATTAAATTTGACAGGGTAACTATTTCTACTTCATTAAGGGAACAGCTTGAAAACTATTTCTTTTTATACTTTTAAAAATAATGTTGCTCCTCTCTTTTCTTCCCAGTAATAAATATAAACAACACTTGAGAATAGATCCTAGAAACAACAAGTTGTGATTAATTTCAAGTTCCTTTCACTAATGATTATTTTAAGAATGCACAAAAATCATTTTAGGGAGGGGTATTGAGATTATAAATGGATTATGTGAGAGGCACCTATGAATGGATTTTAAAAGTCTGATTTATACCTATTCCTCCTTTCTTTATAAATCACAAATACATTACTTCCTTTTCTCACTTTTCTTACACATTATAGTTTTACAGGGCACCATGATAAATATTCCATGGACAGAGGTCAAGTAAAGGATAATAACTCAATTCCTTAAATGAAAGCTTCAAAGTAAATCCTCTGTGTTTAACAGCAGTATACAGGGGTCAAGATGACAATGTCCCAGACTAGGGCATAAAATGTGTGTTAATACCTTTGAGCCTCAGTACATTTGTTAAATGGGTATACTTGGACTGACATACTTAGATGTTCTTTGAAGTGGAGCTTGAGCAAAAGAAATAATACATGATAATAAATAGTACCACATGCTTTTAGATAGACTTGGATGGAGTGGTTTATCAAGTTGAGCTGAGCATTTTCATGACAGTTAACTATATTTCTAACATAATAGGTGTACTTCTTCTATAGGTTGACCTACGTAATAATTTTAGAACTAAGTTAACTTTGCTCACTAAGGTTATTTTGTTAAACAAAATCTGTAAGATAAGGTAGTAAAAATAATTCATGGAAATTTTTATTTGACCTGTTAGAATATTGATGAAGACTGTTAACAGTTGTGATATACTCTTTGTGAGAATGATTTAACAGGGAATTACGACTGTACTTATCTTCAGATTTTTTAAATTCTATGTTCCAAATCATGACTCTTGCATAGATACATACTGCTGCATACCTTAAAGTTAGTCCATACATGTCAATATTTTGACAGAATTGATTAGTAAAAACAGTACAAACAAAAAAAAAGTACAAACTAGGTAAAACAACTCTACTTTTCAATTAGGTCAAAGTCACCACTTCTGAAAGGTAAATTATTTTTAAAATTTCAGCTGTATCTAATGCATCTTCAGTAGACATCTGCCTTATTTTACATTTTTTATTTCTCTTTGCTTCTCAATGTAATACATGTCTCACTTTGTGAACTCTGTGCTTGTATGAGCTTTGCTAAAGTGCTGTGGGAACCAAAGGTTCTTCAAAAAATATCTAAGTATATCAGTCCACATGTCTCCACTCAGTGCATGTCCTGATGCTCAAAGACTCAGCTTCCTCATTCACAAAGGCAGAACTAATAACAGTACCTCCTTCAACCTTCAAACACTTGGTATGTGGAAAGCACTTGAATTTTTTGAGAAGTTTTCTTAAGCTATTTGTCATAGTATGTTCCCTTCCAAGTCAGAGAATTTTAGTGGGTGTGTTTCCTAACAACATCTAAATAATGTGAAAAGCAAAATATGTTATCCTTTGAATTTGCTGCCACTTAGAAGATATACTCAATAATTTTTAAACTGGCATTCTATTTCCAAAATGATTTATTTTCTTGATAAAAAGTATGGTATACACTGATCGTATCACTTCATACTTATATACATACACATATAAGTGTAGTAAGTGTGTTTTAAAATCACGTGCACTGAAATAGATCAAGGTGATTTGTTTCCTATCAATAATTTTCTAAGAAGATGAGACTAATTGATTTTTATAAAATCTAGTAACAGTTTTGACTAAGACACTCAAAGGTTAGTAAGATACTCTAAGCCCAGCTATTTAAATGCCTTTTTAATAACACCATTAATGTCCTTTTTCTTAAGAACACAATAACCACCACATTGAATCATTCCTGGAGAATAATTATGGAAGTTGATTTTCATCACCACTTTAATTTTCAGGTGATAATATTAAAGTAGATCACAAACTTTGGCTGTTAACAACATCTAGTAAAATGAAATGTAATTTAAATTGATAATGCGAAACTTTAAAGGAAGTAAACCACTGCGTTTAAATGGCTCAGCTTTTATTGATATAAGTTGGCACAAGTGACTAATAATTTTATTAAACTGATCAGAACAGATACTACACTTGCTCTTAGCCAAAAGGCCGAGACACAATAATAATTTTAAAGTTAACTTTCCAAATTTAACTTTGAGCTGCACATCACAACTATAGCTGGTTAAAAATTGCTTTGCAAAATCAGTCATGATGTGTATTATATATACATTTAATATAAAGAGAATTCTTCGAATCATAATATATTAATTAGTCTACATGATGTAGCAAGCCACAATCAGATTACTTATTGAACTAATTTAATTTGCACAGTGGCAGCTGATTTAAAGGGAGAGTTATCTTTTGAGCTTGTTTATAGAAACTGTTCAGTAAAAACTATTAGTTTGGGATTTGAAAACATTTTTCCTCCTCCTATTCTCTTTTTCAGAAAGACCATTAGTGATATTTCTACCATTGATGGATGGAGATAGAAATACATATAGGTATATGTGTGTGTGTATATATATGTATATATGTAATATTGGTTAATATTAACCAATTGGGTTAATATTAATTGATAAGGAACAAAACTTTGTCATGCAGCAGAGCTCCAGGCGTATGGAAAATAAAACTATTGCAAAATTGTTGCAGATATATTTTATAAGACATTCTAATTAAATAATGATATCCACAGTCCAGATATACCACTGGGTTCAGCAGTGGACACGAACAATCAAAATGATGGGAGGAAACAGGAAAAACTCTGCTTCATTAAAATTCAGTTCCCATTTATATAAGGCAAAATCTGTTCCAATTTAACTAGCTTTTTAGTCCTCACCAATCCGTGATCACCTGCTCTAACTATAGATCTCATATTCTAACCCAAAATTACTCAGGGATAAACAAATGCATTGATCAGTTAATCAAAGAGACATTTGCCAAGTTAGGAAACACCTGTTCATGTAACATGCACCCTGCATAGTTTCCAAATGATGGGAATTGATGATTCTACAGACAAAACTTAGATCAAAATTTCTGTTACTGTAGATTTACTGAATGTCTGTTTTGTGTCAGGCACTCTTTAGAGCACACGAGTAAATGCTGTGTGTTGAACACTCTTCTTCAACCAAAAAGTTCCCTAAAAGTTCCCTAGAAACACATTTTCCAAACTACAGGACCCCCAGCGATAAGTTTAGCCCGAAGTACAAGAACACTGGTACCTGAAACCATATATACTTTGTAATAGAAGCATCGATGCATTTTTTCACAGACAAAATATTCTGGAATTAATTAAACAAACAGAAGCTTGGCATTCAGAAATATAGGTAGAATAATGATTACTGAGTTATATGGTGGTGTTTTCGTTTTTCCTTGATGGAGTTACTATTTCAAGTTCATACTTTGATATTGGGATATGGAAACTACTCCGAATAAAATGAAATGAATGAAATAATGATACACAGTTGGTAATATGAGTATAAACAAGAAATAGACTAATTTTCTTATGTGACTTGTAAAAAAACTAACTTTATTTAAAATTTCAAAAGAATGTATTTCAGAATGTTTTGGAAAGTGGCAGCATCCTTAAAATGATCATATATCCATACAAAGTGGTAGCTCTCATCTGCAAATTTTAATTTAAGAGGGGAAATTTTGTCAACCTCACATATATTTTAGATATTTACTGGTTTAAAATGGTGTTTTCTTCTATATTCTTTTGAGAAAGCACAGGTCTTACTTCTGTTTTTGGTGTCTCATATGTATTAATAGGTCAATCATATAAAAATAAATTATTTGCCCTTCACCTCATGAGATCTAGAGGAAAATTATATGTTAAAATCAGGGAAGTAAAGCAAGAAAAAGAAAGTAAATATATATGTATTATTAATAAAGGAGAATTTGAAACTATAAACCATATGCTAAATAAGTGTTCATAAATCAAGATCTTGGTTAGCCTACCCACTTCTCATTTTTCTTTCCTTTTTCTTATTTATTTTAGTGTCAAAATGATTATTAACAATCCCCACTCAACTATATCTTTTTATTTTCTATTTTGAGCCCAGTTGGCCATTTGTCATGCATTAAAATTTTGCATTCTACATTTGTACAAAAACTTTTCATTTCTTTCAGTTCTCAAGTCTGAAACTTCACACACACTCCTATCTCCCCAATTAAGTTGAAATAGAAATAAAAATATAGATAATAATATTTCTCAAAAGGAATTACTAAAGAGAACAGAAGAATAACTGATTTTTTAAATAGTAACCTACATTTGCCTACCTTTTCCCTTTTAAAAGAAAACTCACAAATATTTTCCATGATTTCTAGCTTTGTGAAGGCATTCAGTAAACTAAAAAGAAATCAGCTCATGAATGGCGTTGAAAAGAACACCATTTCTTTTTGCTAAAAGTACAGTAGCTCTGGGACCTTTCCCAATAGCCACCAGCAGCAGAGAAGAACATGGTGTATGCTGTTGGCCCTGTCCAGGCTCATTTAGGACAATCAAGGAGGCGCAAAACTTTATACACCAAACTGTTTTCATCTGGAGACCTACAATGGTTGGAAGCCATGCTGCTGTGAGTTCTATCTGAGCAGCTCATCTCATCAGTGTGGGTTTTAAATAGTGCCTGACATAAAACAAATGCTCAGTAAGTCTCTGATAACAGAAATTTTGATCTGAGTTTTGCCTATGCAGTAATCGAGTACGAGTTCTGTGGCCAAACACTTTGCTCGGTATTGAACATTTCAGTTAACACCTTCACCAACCAGAGTGCCCAGAGCAATCAAAGCCCTGTATGTACTTCAAGAGGTTTGTTAACAAACTAGAACTTTGGGACTCTTGAAGAATGCTCAGTTGTTCTTTACTAGTCCAGCTTCTTAACTATCAGCAAAAAAAAAAAAAAAGGGCCTACTTAATGAACTAATTCAGAAAAATAAAGATGAAAGCAAAGCAAACAAAATGAAGAGAACATATGGCTTATTACATGATATATTCCAATATTTGTCTTCACTTACTCATCTTTCTGCCAAGTTTATATATTTCTCCATTTATACATAAGAAATTGAGGGCTTTAAGTGTTTTTCCCTGCCCTTAATGGATGCAACAATGTTTGGGATTCTGAGAGACACGTAATTTTTCTTTAAAAAGAAATTTATCAGAAAGAATGTTGTTCTTACAAATCATTGTGAATTTAGGATCACCTTTTGCTGTCCCCCTACTAGATCACCTACCACTGTTTGGTTAGTTTTTTGGAAACTTGCCATTCTACTGCAAATTTCTCTGTTCCCATGGTTTCCCGACCGTTCTGAGGTGGGGCGAGAAAGGGACCAGTAATGTTAATGCTAAAGTTAAAGTACAAACAAGAAATTTTAAATTCCTCCTAATATTAAGAACACTGAGATTATCCCTGGCTGGTGTGGCTGAGTGGGTTGAGGGCAGGCCTGCGAACCAAAAGGTCACTGGTTTGATACCCCAGGGCACATGCCTGGGGTATGGGCCAGGCCCCCAGTAGGGGGAAAGGAGAGGCAACCACCCACTGATGTTTCTCTCCCTATTTCTTGCTCCCTTCCCCTCTCTCTGAAAATAAATGAAAATCTTTTAAAAAAAGAACACTGAGATGAAATACAGTCATCTTCTTCCCCTTTCCCTTCCTCCTCCCTTCCCTCCCCCCATAAATTCTACTTTTTAAGTTCACAGGCAATTTTTTGAAAATCTCAGTCCATCAACTATTACCTCATAGTTTATGACATAAACTCTTGCCTTTTTCAAGATCTGTTTACCCATAAGCTAATTACATAAAATGCTGGTAGAATAAGAAATACATGTTTTTATTATTATTAAGAGTAAAACAACTTATAAGAAACTCCTGAAGCAAAGGGTTAGCCTTTTTTGTATCCTAAAAGATGAGCAGCTAGCAGTTCTGCCCACTAAGGAGCTACTTCCGACCTGACTAAAACCATTTCACGACCCTCCAGCATCTCCTCATTCGCAAAGGCCTTTCCCACCCCCACACCATTTCCACCCAATGGGCTGTCTGCCTGATCTGCATGCAATATTGTCCGCCAGCGTGAACGATTTACAATGGGCACTTTATTTCTGTAATTTAAAAGGAAAAAGAGAGAGAAACAACTGCTGATGCAAAATATCACTTCTTCCTTTCTAATGGATGAGTAATAACCAAGAAATTTCTGAAAAGCTGTCCAGGGTGCCTGTCAGGGCTGGCAAAATTTCTGACCCAGAGAGATACATTCACAAACAGCCCGTGTGATTATGAGTTACAGGCCCTTTGGAGAAAGCTGCTTAGAGAAGCACCAGAGGAATGATAAAACTAGTCTAAATACTTGGCACATAGACCTCACCATTCATGCACACATACGGTTTTGCACAGAAGAAAATATATAAAATTATATGTTCTGAATAAATTTAAAACAACATATATAGAATATACATTATAGAGTACTCTACAATGAAACTGTATTTCAATAGATGCCAAAGGGCTGGAAATCAAGAAATGAATGTAAATTAGATCAGACATTGGCACCTTGCAAATCCATATTCCCATCAGCCCCAATCCTTGTGCTCCAATTTAACTTGATTCTGAAAATCCTCTTTGTGGTCTGATTTGGAACCTATTACCTCTCTTTTGAAAGGAGAACAATGAGGGAAGAGAAAAGGAATATGTGAAGAAAGGTAACAATAATTCACTTGAATTAAGGGATCATTTTGCCTCATGTTCCCTTTCAGTCCCTCCTGCCCTTGCATAGATCTTGGCACTGGTTTCTGTTCCGGTGCCAATTTAGTAAAGGCAATGGGCATGGTGCTGGAGTGGAGAGGAGCAGCATAATGTCTTCAAATGGAAACTGTTTGTCAAACAGAAGCTAACTGAGCAAATGAGGAAACTAGTGGTTAAAACAACTGTGATGATGCAAATCAGAGCTTTGTTCTACCAGGGATTTCTCTTAAAAAGGGCTCTTGGCAGCAGGAGCCTATGACTGGTCCCTTGGGAAAACTCTGCAACTTGGGCATAACTTTCCTCTAGGCATTCTCTCAGAGTGCTGCTCACTTTGCAGAGTGCGAAAATTTGCCTCCAATGAGTGAGGAGCTGTACACTTAACAATGTATATGGGATGCATACAATATTATTTACACAGACTTGAAACAAAAATAATTAATGCAGTGTTTATCCACTACCCATACATGTAGTAACTTTCTTGGATAAGAATTAGTTAAAGCAGCAATTTGACATCCCATGGAAGAAATATCTGGTTGGTTGACTGCAATTTCATTTATGAGTCAGCAGTTTGGATACTGTTATAAACATAGAGATTAATTTCATGATGTTAGCTGAGTTTGTGTTTTGTTTAAAACTCAAGCAAATGTCCATGTGTGATAGGGGGCAGTGTGACATAATAGTAACTTTGCCTAGTAAGCAAATCATGTAAATACTGATGTAATAAATCATATAAATAGTAACTTACGTCGCATTTAGAGTCTTCAGAGCACTCTATAGGCATCGTCATTTGATTCTCATAATAACCCTGTGAAGTAGAGAAAGGAGGTATTTTCAATTCCACAGTTGAGGAAACTGAGGCCAAGGAAGCTATCCTACTCAACATAACATTTAACCAGCACTTTAATTCAGGGTATCTGACTCCAACTCTAGTGCTAATTTTCAACTCATTGGGCTAGGGAAATGTGGTAAATTTTGGAAAAGGGCTTTTATGGCTGGTCAGGGTTGCTGCTTTTGGTTCAGAAGTGAAAGAGCAAAAGGGGATGAAATTCACTGTCACCATTCAGAACCTGCTGTAGAAGGCAATGCATTTGTGGACACTGAAACCGTACACATACATGGAAGTGTGTATATGCAAGTATGCATATTCACGCTCTGTGTGTCACCTTGCCCTACAGATGTTGATCAGTACTCCCATGGCTTGTGTGGTCGAAATGCACTGGTAAATCTGGTCTTACTCAATTTTACATGTTCTACAACCACAAAGGTTCTTCTTAGCTGCCACTATCACCTGATTATCCTTTAAGAAGCTATCATATAGAAAGGAATAATAGAAAGGTGTTGTTCACCATAACAAACAACCCCAACAACACTCATTTTCAGCATGCCCTGGATAAGGGACAACATTCAGTGTCTACCACATCTGAAGCTAAACTTTGGATTCTTCGTTTCAATTTGAAAGGAAGGTGGGACCATTTCTTTATTCAATGTATGTATGAATGTACTATTTTCATTTTTAAAAATTCCAAAATATTTTACTTCCTTTTTTACGGTACAGATTTTATATGTCCTTCTGAACATATGGAACTCAGAGTAAAAATTTAGTTTGCTGTACACTAATAACTTTTTCCTAGTATGTCTACCTAAAGTAAGGAAATTGACTCCACGAATGTGTGCCCAGAAGCACATGAAAAGAAGCAATACTTGTACACAACAGAAATAAAGGTAAAAAATACAAATACCACAAAACATGGTTAGTTTCATAGGCTTGGTTTTTAATTTCTGCTATGTTTTTCACTCCAAGAGTTAAACAAAGAGCAAGCTAACAGCAAGAGATTAATGCAAAAAGAGGTGGCTCTTCCCCAAACATTCTGCCTTTTTTATACCACTGTCTGGAAAATAAATGGAGGTTTCTGAAACTAGCAGTGCTTTTGCATTTTTCTTCATTAGGAAGTGTATTTGTAAAACAAGCTCCAAATTTTTGCCATTCATGATTCTCGGTCACAGGGTGATAGTTTCCAGTGACACAATCTTCAATGTGTATGAGCCAAAGGATCATTTCTCATCCAGGGCTCCCGACACACGCAGTTGAGGCGCAGCTGAAACCACCCCTCCCACACTCTCCACTTCCACAACAGCAGCTCATTATCAGAAGCACGTTGCAAAGGGCGGGGCAAGCACAAAAATCAATCTGATTGCCTGCATAGCTCTGCAAAATCCTTCCAGGGGAGAAAAAAAGAAACATGGGAGAGGAAAGAGAAAAAAGGGCTGGGAGGGTGGAAAAGAGCAGGAATGAGGACATAAGCCCTCCCGGGCCCATAAGGACTGAAGTTTAATGGCTGAGTGCTTGTTTTGAACTGTGACCTGAGGTTTGGCTGGGCACTAACAGTGGCATGCCTCATCAGCCACTGTCATAGCCACCCCAGGGTATACCTCCAGCAGGGAGTCAACTCCATATCCTGAATTCTCAACTACCAGCTACCCACTGCCTCCTCTGCATGCACTGCTGAGACCCTGCCGAGAAATCAGCATGCAACCCAAGGAAGCATCCTTTCCTCTGGAATAAAAATTAATATTACTTGTCATATTTCATGTCTGAGCTCTTTTCATGCTTTATCCTCTGGTAATGAGGGCTAAATTACCAATATTAGTAGATTTTCATGGCTAGCACAGAAAGAGCTGTTACCAGAATAAATGTTTGCCTTGCTTCTGTTGGACACAGGCTCTGCTAATGCAGCTTTGCTAATTATTTCTAAATAGGCAATAATCTGCATCCCCTAGTGCTGGATAGTGGATTGGCCACGTACCTGCTATTTCCCTTATTTACATGTTTTACAACTTTATCAACTACACTAATTACACTCTGAGCACTGTTTAAAATTTTCTGTTAATAGAGATACAATGATGCACCAGAGGATGTGTATTTATGCCATAATTACGCCTCTGTTCCTACGATGCAGTCTCCAATTAGCTGTCTACGGTGGCACAAGCAGCTGCCTGATATTCTAAAGCAGTGAAACATCTGCACGGCGGATGATACGCTCACATGGATTTTTTTTTAAGCCTAGAAATTTACACCCAAGGGAGTGCAGACAAATAGGAGCCTGTCATGTGTAGGGATGATTAGAAATCCTCACCATGGCAACATTGGAGCAGCCATGTCACAGAGTGAGGGGACACATGTCTAGATGAAGGCGCTAAAAACATTTGCCATTTTTTTTTAGCTTCAGTCTTCCAAACTTCCCTCCCTCCCCCTTTCTCTTTCTCATATCCTTCTCTTTGCATCTAAAGCCAACCAAAACAGCAGGTGAAAAGGCCAAAGTCTGCAGCCATGCAAGGCATGTGACACATGGGATTTAGTGTTAGGAAAAACAGTGTGCAATCAGAAATGTTAGACCCAGAAAACGTGCAGGGCCAGGAAAGGGTTTGTGTGTGTGTGTGTGTGTGTGTGTGTGTGTGTGTGTGTGTGTGTGTTTGGTTTGAAAAATATTATAATAATTATTATTTTTTAATGGTGGGTTGTGCTAAGAGCAAGAGGAGAGATAGGAACTAAGTATTAGACCGAATACAACAGTTGAGGCACCTTCTTCAAAAGATGACACCTAATTTAAAATTTCCTTTTAACCCTCATTAACAGTTACAATTTCTGCATGAACAGTTGGCTAGCACACATTAGTGAGAGGCGGGTAAGGCACACAAATGTCTTCTAGTCTGATATTGAATATATTTCTTAATGGCTGTTCCTTTGATAAGCCTGTGTATAAAGACAGTGCATGGGTATACACTTAAAAAGGGCATTAAATCCAATAGGCAAAAATAGAGGAAAGGAAAAAATGCATCATGATATACCCTAGTTTTATTGATGGGTCCATTATATTAATTTTACTTTAGTAAGAAATAAAACTATGTTTTGCCTATACTTTGATCACAAGACTTCAAAGATGCATCTCATGGCATTCGTTGTTTTTGCTCTATTATATTGCCTTTATTCTTATACAAGAACACTGAAATTGAAGTTATTAATTTAAAATTGGTTTTCCAAATAATAATCTTATCAGGTGGTCATAGCAACACTTCACAATTAACAACAAAGACATGTGTAAAGGTGTTTAGCAAAGAACTGAGAGGTGAGTGGGGCTACTCCTAGTGAAATAATTAGAGGGAAAATACTTTAATATGAAGAGTAATTATAGATAGGAGCAAAAATGTAACATATGTGCTAAATTATAAGAGTACCGCAAGCAATGTGAGTGGCATTAAGGACCAAACCCAGCCAGCTGAAACCACTGCCTGCTCTGTGGCTGTGGTGCCCGGGGAAGGCTCTGGGTTACCCACACTCCTGTCACTGCACCTCACTTAGGTGCCACCCGAGAATCTATGAGATGCCAGGGTAAGGCCCAGGTTACTCTCTCATAACTGGACACCTCTTGGGATTGAATTCTGGGTGCACATCTTTAAAAAATCTTTAACTCATTCTCTGGAGAAAGAATACAATATTAGGAAATGCCTTAGTTATTAAGAGTTAAATATATCTTTTCGTTAATGAACTAAATATTTGCATATATGCATAATAAACATATGCATATGTCTGCATACACACATAAAGACTGGCAACGCTCTCAAAATAATTACATAATACTATATTCTTATAGTAAAAAAAAAGCCTCAAAGTTGGAGTTGTGTGATTTAGAAGCAGGGTTTTATAATACCTCAATACACTTAAAATAATTTCATGAAATGCTATGTAAAATTTTAAAGAAAAGATAGTTTCAGTTAACAGACTATATTAGCATTATCTTGGGTTAATGGCAAATAAGTCTTCGAAGCCCAATTCTTCTAATTTCCCAACATTCTGGTCCCAGTGGGCACAGGACAATCAGCGTTTCAGGCAGCCCCGCCCCCTCAGGATCTTGGCTTTTGTCAGACATTGGCACTTACAGTGTTTACCAATGAAATCATGAAACGTTATGTTACGTTAACAGGAAAATGTCTTTCCTGTACTTAACACTTTAGGCAATGTGGGAAATAGTTACTCATTCAATTCCAAAAGAGAAACCGAGAGCTGCTTTCCTTTTCTCATACCCAGCAAGTGAATTCTGAGGCAGTTCGACGGTGGCCACATAAATAATTCTTGTCATGACTCTGGTCTGTGGGTCTCATTGTCCCTCAGCATACCATATTTCGTACAAGCCTTCTATTAGAGAAGTATGATACTGGAGATCCACCACCCACCACATCTGTCAGCGCAAGGACAGAGTTTATCTGATAAACAAGTCATTTTTGGAAACTGCAGATGCTCCCACTGTGAAGTATTAAATGTGGCCCCGCTTAGATACATAGAATGGGGTTCCGGTCGACTGCACGCGGGCTGATAAGCTCTCCACAGCTCAGAATGCTGTTTGCCCACATACTAATGTTAAACAAAAGAACCGCAGACTGCAGAGAAAGGATGCGGGTCAGACTAGTAAATTGCTTAAACCCTTAGGCAGCCTTCCGAAAAGAAAAGGCATGAAAGAAGCTGATACGAGCTTCTATGCAGAATTGTTCTGTTTATTATCCCTATTAAGGAAATGATGGCAAGTGTCTTGTTAAACTCCATATTCCCAATAAGGCAAGAGGACAGACTCCCTTTTTAAACAAGTTGCAATATGCCACTGGTCGTCACTTGATAAACCATGCATCTCTTCTGTATTATTTCTACATTATGAATATAACAAAAAAGACAATAATGAAGCAGTACACGTGGTAACCATAAATGCTGTTAAATTGTGTTCTAGCATCGCCCTACTTGATTTGTCACTGGGAAGTCCAAGCTAATGACAATCTGTTATGGGAGAAATACACTTTTTATAAAAAATTTCGAGTCTTCCATTAAAACTTTGTTAGTTTAATTGGGATGACTCAATTACAAATGAATTGCTGAGACAGTTTAATACTAAAATCCGAATAAAAATAAGTCATTGTGGCAACACGTAAACTTAACCTGAGCAGAGCAGGGGTATAATTTTATTAGTGAAATTCTCCAGTGGATAACATGCCAGTCAATACCGAGTCTGCCCCCCCTCCCCCGCCGTGTGAGGGGTTAGAGCTGGGGGGAGGGAGGGGTGATTCCTGAGTTTGCCAGACTTCTAATGCTTCCCTTCAGGTCTGACCCCTTAAGAAACAGCGTTTCCCTGAAAGCAGAATTTTATTCTCCTCAGCCTCCTCTCCTCCTTCCCCTCCGGCAGAGACACTCCCAATCTGATTCATGTGTTGGGACAAAGGAGATGAGGGAAGATCTTAAGGCTGAAGAAAAATCTGACGAGGGAACCCTAACAGATGAGAAATCCTTCCTTCCAAATCACAAAGCAAGAAAAGATTGGCAATCAAAGGGCCACTGTATAGCAGAAAGAAATAAAATTACATGATGTAAAGGCAGAATGAAGCAAAACACACGGTGCAACTGTACTAACAATAAAAAATTAAAAATTACCCCTTGCTTAAAAGTAGTATAACATGTCATCCAGTAGTACTTTGACATTTCCCTGCGGCTTTTCTCAACAGGCAACAAATGAAAACAATCTTGAAACTGCTCTGCTAAGGGCTCAGTGCAGGAGGCCTGTCCGTACATTGTCATCAGATAATCTCACCATTATGGTCTTGCTTAAAAGCATTTACACCTATAGGAGCAACAGGTTTTTTATAGGAAATACTCAAGTCTAGTGCCAAATCATAAAAATAACAGGTACCATGTACACATACCTGCTGATAGGATTCTTCCATATTACTACCAAATTTTAGAGAAAATAAATGTTTCATTGTTCTACCCTTAAGCAACACAGAAGCTGAGAAATATTTTTAAACAGAGTACTAAAGTAGCAGCAAAGAGAGCCCTGGCCTGCAAGAGGGGAGCAGAAGTGGGCCCTAGGTATGCCCAAGGACATGTGCTCAGGGACTAAAATGGACTTCTTAAGACCAGGAGAGAGCTCAGCTAACAACAGACATCAAAGGGAATGTGAGGTTTACAGAAGTAAAAAAAAAATCATCTGCAGATTAAAACAAAACAAAACAAGAACAATCACGTACAAGAGTCTGACACTGTGACATTGCAACTCTAGTGAATGGTCCGTGGAGGGAGCTGTTGACACAAGTTCCTGTGTGGAGACAAAATGACACCATTACATCCATCTGTGAAAAAAAGAGGGAAAAGGAGGAGAACTTAACTAAACAACACATTAAAGTGATCTGGCAGAAATAACTTCCCTTTAAGCTACAAATCTGCTCTCCAAGGGCACAACCTCACGGAGATCCCTCCTAGGCCCGGCCCGCTGTGGGTGGCTCAGAGCCAGTGTCACAGCTTCTGTCTGTTCAGAGCGGAGGCAGATATTCTTCAAATCACGCAAATAAACCTACCACTCCAGAGAGCAAAGCTCTGAGAGAGGCTGGGAGAAAGTGAGTTAACCCCTGCCATGCTGGCCACAGCGTCGTGGCAAACACGGACTGTGGGCGAGGCAGCATCCGGTGAACGGGCGGCAGGACGCTCTCATCCTGAAGGTTGTTTTCAGACCCCTCAGAAGTGTCTGACTTCATAATGTGTAATTGGGGCATTACTTCAAATCATTTTCATTTCACACGTTTCCCGGTAAAGAAGTTTTGCAGAGTAAGCCTTTCTTTTTCTTCTAATTCCTTGGCAACAGGCACTGGCAGGTTTGGGATGATGAAAGTGGAAGATTATATATGCCGACTGAGGATCCTAGCTGCTCAAGATCTCTCTTCAAAGACCCACACTGCACCCACCTACTCTGGAGGGTCCTTCGGGGCCCAGGAGGACACCGTCCCTCCTACAGAGGGGCTGCGCAGAGCGCAGGGCAGGGTCCTCGGAGCAGGGTCCTCGGAGCAGTGTCTGCCCTGCTGCAGCCCCTCTGAGGAAGGCCTGTGGGGAGCAGCACATTTGCACAGTAGCGATGACGTTTGTTGATAGGTTTTTAAAAAAATTGCTGACTTCCTCCTCCCTCCCTTTCATTTCTTTATACCTGTATGTGTGAGAAGGTGAAAAGCTCAGCTCAACAAGGAATATTGTGTAACTGGGTAAATGTGAATTACTTTGGATTAATTAATATTTGGGGAGATACAACTTTTTTCCTAATAACACGTATTATTTCCTTTTTGGAAACTTACCACAAAGGCTAATATCTGATATTGAGGGATCTTTTGCAAGCACACATATTGAAATGAGAAAGATATTCCTTTACTTTTCAATTTCTGTGCAATTTACCCTCACATTCAGCTTTACCACAAAGCATTTAGGCCTCAGGTCACAGAAATGATACGTTTGGTTTGGAGGTGTGAAAGATTCTCATGAATTAACATTTAACAAAAAGAAACAATACAAAAATAACAATATCAACACCTGTTGTGACTTTACATACTTGGAATGGTAATGAAGAGGTACAAATAAAACAGGAAAATTCCTTCCCATGGAATTGGAGTGAAAATTTGTAAAAGGGTGAGGCCCCTACTTGAGACCTCAAGGATGCCCTTGAATTAAAACGCTCCTTCGACTTCGATATAACATTTATTCTCAAACTTACAATGTCAGACAGAAGTTATTAATAATATCTAGGTTTCAAATACAGGGACCATGATAAAAAGATAATAAGCATGAATTAATCCTTTAATTAATTAATTTAGAGGAACACTTCTTATTCTGTTAATTTTCTTCAGCAGCTTTTGCGTTTTGCAGAGTAACTTCAGGCCTTGAGGTAAGTGCCTAAGATTACTCTTGAGGAATAACCTAAAGTTGGTTCCTAAACACCTGTTATCTGCCTAGCTGTTACTCATAACATATTAAGAATTTACATGTGGAGACACTACATTCGATTTTTATCTTCTAATAAAAAATCCTTGCAGGTGTGTCAGGCTTTCTTGTGTCTGAACTGCTGAGGTGTTTCTGAAGTTCGTTAATTGGTCACTTGACATTAGCATTAACTATTGTTCTGGTAATTATTTAAATTTAACCATACTTAAGAACAGATGAGGAAACTTAAAAAATAAGATAATGAAATGAAAATAGAAAAAAAATAAAGGAAGGAGAGTTAGTGATAAGACAATTTGGTAATTTTCTGTCAATAGGAACTTATTTTGACACCAAACATATATCCACAATAGCATCCGGAGGAGCAACATACTTTAGACTTCAAGCAAGCGTATGCATAGACTGTGTTTACATAAGTTGATGGATGCATCATAAAGGTTAAGATGGAGACTTTTGGAATCAGCAGTATTTGGATATTTAGTATATCTCCCACTTAGCTGTGTGCCCTTTTAACCTACTTGACATTTCTGACCTTCATTTTTTCACATATAAAATGGTCATGTAAACAGCCTAATCCAGAGGGAGATGTGAGAATCCACTGACTAATGTAGACAGAATTTCATTAATTTAGTTAACTAAGGATTTTGTACTGAACTAACTGTAGACTTTATTTTATTTAAAACAAGCTAGTATAGATAAATTATGTGGTCAGAAAAATCATGCATATGCACTTAAAAATTTTTATTATTTTTGGAATGACAAGTTTGAAAATCTACCAGAAAGCCACCAGAGGTATTTGGATATCGGGGGTCCGGCCTTCATTTCTACTCTGAAGAAACTCATGCTCCTCCTCAGTGTCCCCCCTGCAGACCCCGAGGTTCGGCTCTGCTTCCTGGCAGTGGGCACTTACTGCCAGCCAACAGCCCCCCTGCTCTGGCACCCACCGTTCGGATGTGGGAGGGCCTAATTTAGAAATCCGGTACTTTGGCTTATCAGTTTCTCAGACAAGTAAGAACCTTTGGGAGTAGAAAAGAGCACTGCTGACAACCACTCTCAGACAGATTCTCTCTAGCAAAGGGGGCATGTGGTCCATCTGCTGGTACGGATCGCTCTACTGGGGAGCCATTTGTTCTATTAATACAGCAAATCAGTACCTTGTGAAATATTTCCCCCTCACTCGTGCTCACTTCAGAGTGATGTGGAAGTTCTCTCTTTAAAAAGATTTTTAGTGAATTTCAAGGAACTACCAAAACTGTTAAACAAATACTACTGTAGGGTATGAAGGACATCTTTGTCATAAAGCAATTATTCTGCAATAGCAGTTTTTAAAAGCAGAGAAAAAGTTTGTCTATGTTAATTTGGTAGTATTAATACAATTACAGAAAAGGAGTTTGCTGAATTAAACTAAATAAGGAAATACCTACCTATTTTTACAGTTTCAAAAGGACATAAAAGCCTGATATTAATACTTCTTGATTTTTGCCTTAATTTAAAACTGCAAGCCACTATTGACAAACCTTTCACTTTTCTCTCTTTGGTGATATCTCCATCTTCTCTACCTTGCACAAAGATCCTAAACTGATGCTATGAACTTCTGCTGTGTTAGCAATGATGCAACAACATACCTTTCTGGCCAGGTGAGGTAAACAGAATCAACTCCTGTGAGCTGCGGGAGCTCTGCTAGGTGGGTACTGGATCATCTTGCCATCAAATGTGACCTGACACGCTCGACAACAGTTGATATATGTGTAGTAGTTACTAAGGCTAAACTCTTGATCAATATGTCAGATTTCAAAAGCGATTGCAACAAAGTAGACTCTGGATTATGAGTTAGCTGAATGCACAAAGGCAATGGAAGGACAAATCAGGCAGGACTGCCTGCATTTTGCATGTCAAAAGATAGAGCTCATGATGCTGGATTTATAAATGCTTCTGGAATTTAGGAAGGCAGTAGCCTGTGGATCATTTGGTAGGCTAAAAATGTTAAACATTACAAGTTATTTATAAGTAAGAAGGGGAAAGAGGAGAGGAGCATGCGCACACCACACCAAGTTTTGTAAACCCCAGTAATTCTGCCCAGGCCTGTGACTTGCTCAGACCTCACCTAAGCATCCATTAACATGATAATGTGCATTAATCCCGCCAAACACAACTCATCTGTCATCCTCAGTGGCAACCCATCTGTGTGCATGTTGAGGGGGGAAATTCACAGTTTTAGCTGTCGAGGGATTAGCTTCAGAGGAAAGGCTGGTTTTCTGTAATTCTTTGCTAGGAAAGCACTCATTTGTTTGCATTTATTGAAGCACCTATTTACTCTTCAGCTTTCATCATCTCACCAACATCTTAAGAGAAAGCTAAGCAGAGGACAGATAAAAAGGCAATAAAAACATCTCAGGACAATCAAGCTAAAGCAAAACTTAGTTTCCTCTTAAAGTTCATGATATTATTTATTCCTATTTCTTGGGCTGATTTCAGATACACATTCTCTCTGAGCAAAAGAAAAACGTGCATATGTTTATATCTCTGTGTTCATCAACGAGCGATGCTCTCCCATATTCCTTTTATCTGATTGATGTAAAATGGGTTAAAAACTATACGTTTTATTACCATATGCATATTCTGGTGGGTGAACAAGGAAAAGAAGATATTGCTTCAGAGAAGGTAAGGATAAAAACAGTGTAATTTTTCTCTCACCGATTATTTTTTTATTTAGTTATTTTTCAAGTACAGTTTTATTTAAATACAAGTACAGTGACTTCTCTCCTTGCCATTAAATCTTACCCAGTGGTTTAAAGGCATGTTCTTTGGGCTGTATCTACTTTGGAGAAAAGTACAGGTAACTTCCTTCTAATGTAAATCTACAAAAATATAAGAGGCACTGGGAAGAGAAACAACACTGAAATGTTTTGAGAATAAACTAACTATTCTTTTCAGTCAATTTAGTGGACAGAAAACTAAGTTACAAGGCATCATGATGGCCTGGGTGACTGAATTGTTCACTTTTCATGGGTTATCTTGAAATAATCCAGTAATGACCTTCTGTGTCAAAAAAATGCAAATAATCATTTAAAAAATAGGCATCACAAAGCAACCAGTTGGACTAATTTTTCATCAAAATGATCTGTCATTTAACTAGTCTGATCAGCAAATTTATTTTTAAAAAATTATGTTATTCCATGTGTAGGCACAGTTTGGAATTTTGTTTTTGTTTTTGTTGTTCTTGTTAATTGTATGAAGACAATAATCTTGTTTATTTTTCTTTTCCTAGTCTAGGGTGTCCTCAAGTGTGGTCTGTAGGATATTAAAAGATCTTAAATGCAAAATTTTCTATCACATAATAAATTTGGAAAAAACTGTGTTAAGTAAAGTTAACCAAGTTAATTCATGACAGGAATTCTTAGTTAATGAAACTAAGCAGGAAACAAACAAGGCAGTTATTTTACATTGTGTGTGTGTATATGCGTGCAAGCACACGACCTGGCAGGTTGCAAAGGGTGTGGACAGACCTCTAACAGTGAATGCAGGCAAAGCATAGAGTAAGCACTTCATCAAAATTAGCTAATATTGTTAGCATGCATATTTTTTTCCAAACATATTTGGCAATGTATCTTTCCCCCAAGTAACATTACTTGGAATTAAATTTGCAGAGCTCACTCTTGAAAACACTACCATAGACTAACACTGCAACACTTCTATTCTTAGAAATATCTGTTGGAAAATTTCTCCAAGTAATAAACCCTCAATGTGAAAAGAGCAGAATAAATTTTTTTAAGTACCTACTAAAGAAAGACAATTAAAGCCAATACATTCAAGGAAAAAGCATCAAACTAGAGAACTTGTTACTTGTTCAACTTTCTTTTGGGTACCTGGTACGAAACATTCATTAGCACCTGTCCATCACACCTGGTAAATTGAACAGATGTTAGAAAGCTGATACAGGAAAGAAAACACTACTATTTAGCTGTTCTTTTATTTTTTCTTCCTTTCAAGATGCTACTAGTGGAAATGACATAGAAATCTGTGGATGGCAGCACTTCTGAAAAAGAACATCTATGTAAATAGACCATGAAGGAGGCATGAAAGAATCTAGCAAGCTCCATTTGGGTCTTTAGACCTAATAGCCCAGATTTGGCCTACAGATGTGCATGCATGCACGAGGTAATACTAAATTTGACCGAAGCTGTGCAAACAATCCTAAAGCAAAAATGAGTCCAATGCTTGATGACTAAAGAATTGGAACTGCAATTTCCAGACAAGAGAGTCACAGAAAACCTGCTTGGGCACAGAGGGAATGTCCTGTTTCATCCTCACTGAGAGACCAGAGTAACCTTTGAAAAGAAAGAAATATTTAGAGTTTTTTAAATGTTTTTTTTACATTTAGGGATCTAATAACCAGATTTCAAATTTATTTAAGTCCACTAACAGTAAATTTTATGAAATAAAACATACTTCACTTCAATCCTTTAAAAATATGTGGGTATTTGTCATCTATCAAAGTCAGTGAAAGATTTAAAACTTGTGTATGTATACAGGACTTCAGTTTCCCGAAAGTGAACTCAGTGCCTTTGCTTGAATATGCAATGGTGCAATCACTAAAATAAATGTACTTGCTGCACTCAATTAAACATTGTATTGTACATGTGTGTTTATTCAATTGTGTGACGATACAGTGATTGAAACACACACGCTCGGCGCATTTGTCTCAATCTGTAGTGCATTTATTTAAATGTGCAATCAATCATAGACTCTGCTTTTAGTTTTTCTTTTGTATTTTTAGAGAATACTAAGTATAAACCACTGTGTGTAGACTGTGACATGAAGAACTGAAGTGCACAGTAAATAAAACAATATAAAATTGGAAATTTCAGGAAAAGAAATTAATGCAACTAATATGTATAGATGGGCAACTGCTGTCAAGTCTATTGTTTCAGGTCAGAGTTTTATGTTCTGAATTGCTCCTGTTGATAATAGTTTATGTGTATGATAATATTAACATACGTTTAATAGTAATTAAAAATGATATTAAAGATATTAAAATTTATTTTAAATAGTTTAGTTTATATTTACATATAGCTTTATTGAGTCTTGTTCTATATCATTATTTTGAGTATGCTTATTATTGTATTCACAAGACTATTCTATTAACTGAATTTATTGTGACTCCTTTCCTCTGTTTATGTCTGTTAATTCTCACTCAAGCTATAGTATGTTATATTTTTCAACTCTAAAGATTGCCCTTATCTTCAGTAGGGCTCTATCTGTACTTATTCTATGCGGCCTGAGTTGAGGAAATGCTCCTTTAGAGGAAATTTCCCTGTCTGATGTCCTTGCCTCAGAACCCAAGCAAAGGGTTTCTTTTCTCATGGAACATTTTCCTCTCCATCCAGTGCCAATGTAAAGACAGATTCCTTGCCCACTTCTGGACTTCTGTACATGCTGTTTTCTTTACCTAGAAAGTATGTTTCTCCTGTGATTGACCTGGTCACCTCTTCTTATATCTTATATGTTAACTTCTTTAGAGAAGCTGAAGACACTTCTATTCTTTTTTTTTCATTTATATATTCAATCAATTAATATGCATTGAATGCCCCTAATATTCTAGGCATTGGAAATACAGTGCTGAACAGGACAGACGCAACCCCCATGCTCCTGAAATTGATAATATAGTAATGTGTCCTTTCCATTCTTTACCTTCTTATTTCATTTCTTACATAGTACATGCTGTGATTTGTAATTTTTCTATTTGCTTATGTCTTTTCTTTGTCTCTCTCTCTCTCTGAAAGTTTCTTAAGGACCAGCATCATGACTCTCTGGCTTGCCTGTGTTTTCTTCAATACTCAGAAAAGTAACTGGAATATAACAGGTGGTCAAAAACTATTAGACTGATTAATTAGTTAAGAGAAGGGCAGATTTAGTCTTTTCAATGACCCAAAACAACCACTATTGTCACTACTTTACAGAGAGTTAAAGACATAGAAGCTGAGTGGCACTAATAGCATGTTCAAACTATACTGCTGGTCCATTAAAGGATCAGGCATTAACATGAAATGAGTGTTACTCAAAGTCTACACTCTTCTCCACGGTGTTCCAAATTATTTCATTTAACACCTGTGAGCAGCAGCAAAGAGTAAAGGGAATAACCTCTGAGGAAAGGCAGGTCCAAATTTGGAAAAGTTTCCTAACCTCCTTCACCTATGTAGTGGGGATAATAATACTACATAGCTCACAGCATACTGTAAACATCAAATAAGATAATACATATAAAGTGCTTAGAATAGTTTGAATATTAATATTGTTGTTATAGTGATTAGTATTATCACCTAGGAATAAAAAACTTATAATTGTGAGAAGTGTCTTCTGTGTGGAAGTCATTTGAATTATACTACTTCAACGAAAAGTCTAGGGACAATTTCTTATACTTTTGTTGTTTCTAGATTAACATTTATATCAGTGCCATGCCTTAAATGACATTTGGTCCATCTGTGTTGGATAGATGGGGTAAGTGGAGGATGAAGAAATATGGAATTACTTTGCTGAGGAAATAATAGATTGCAAAAGGTAAATCACTGGCTTAAACAACACTTTGAAAATTATTAAGCAAGCACAGTGTCTTAAAGTATGTTTAAATACAAGAGTGCTGTGCATTTACTGAGTCTAGAGAAACCATCTAGGGATTAGAACAGTCCAAAATTATAGACTAGACTCTCTTAACTTTCCTATATAAGTCTTATACTACCCACTGCCTATAAAATAGGGTTACCAGTAGAAACAGAAAGAGACAAAGATGATATTTAACAAGGCCATTATCATTACTGAAAGTAGATTTTTAAAAGTGAAGCATTTTGACATTTTAAATACTATACACACTGGGGTTATAATTACTTTCAGTAATAACTGACATAAGCTCTTGACTTAAGATAAAGGAAAAAGGGCCCAAGTTTTAATCATGACTTCACTTGTACTTCTTTGAAACTTTTGACTTTCCCTAAATCCAAAGCATGGGGAGGTTGAATGAGGGGGTAGAAAAGTGAACAGAAAGGGGAGAGAACAATTGGAAGAACACGACCTCAACAAGGATGATCCAGAGAGCTCCAAAGACTAACGCCTCACCCAGTCTCCTAGGAGCCTGAACCACTCTCTGCCATTTTCTCAACCTCGAATAAGCATGGGACTGTCCTTCTTGTCATGCACTGTGGGCCCACTGTGGGCTCCTGGAGGAACACACGTGCCTCCTGCCCCATGAAGGACAGCTGCCTGGCCAACGGGAGGCAGGTGGTCAGGCCCAGGAGGACCTACAAAGTTTAGACTCTGGCTGCCTTGCAGTTGGGCAGCTCAGGATAGAAAGAGTCATGTTTGGCAACTATTTCCATCAGGACAAGAACTTCTGAGTTGATTCTGAGCTACTTTATTTATGAACCCTGTTTAGCCTCTGGCCATCATCAATCTTACCCTATCCAGATGTTTGAACTACATCATTTTTGCCTGTTGCTGCCTAGCGCTCGCCACACTGATATTCGGACTTCCTGCTCAAGTCCCTGATTACTGGGACTTGATTCTATCTCCCTTGGTTGCCTGAAACAGTCCTAGTTTGCACCTATTGTTCCTGTGTGATACCCACAGCAATCCTATCCCTCTCGAAAGAGTCCTGATTTGGACCATAAATTAAATGATCATCCTGCTCCATCCTGACTCTAAGCCATCTGCTTTCATATTCATTCAGTAGGGAAATGCATCCAGAGCCATGTAGATCAATCAATCATGGCTTTAGGCTATCTAGGAAACTTCCAATGATTAAAAAACCAGTAATTGACTCCTAATGCGATAGCATTTATCAGTAGCTGGAATACTATAATGTTCCTTGTTTATTTATTATCCATCTTCCCTAACTGGAATATAATTTCCATAAGGGCAAGAACTTTTTCTGTTTTTTACACTGTCGTATTCCCAGTACATAGAAAGTGACCAATAACCATTCTTTTCTAAATAAATGAATGAAAGGAATCCAAAAGTTAAAGTAGCAGAATTTGACTGAATCTTACCATGGCCCCAAAACTATACTGAGGCCTTTACATGCACTGTACTTTCCGGTCCTAACAACTCTGTAGTGTAACTATTACTTTACAAGGTGAATGAGCCAAGGAAGATAATTTGGCCAAGGTCACATGAGCCCAGGATACTCACGCAACCAGAGTGCCAGAGTGCTTGGAGAGCATGCTGAAGCTACAGCTGAACCGTACACCCTGTTTTTTTTTAATTTTTAAATCTTCTGTGGAAACAGAAATAGACCTACTCTTCTGTTTTGTTTTGTTTTGTTTTAGCAGATTTGAGGAAGATCAGGTCTAGGTAATATTAAGTACTTTCAGTTTCTGAAGAGATATATTTTGATTAAAAAAAACACCAATAAACTGAAAACTTGTCATGCTTCCAAGTCTGAAGAGTAGTTAATGAAAAAAGCATATGCCTCATTTCAGTATTTCTGTAAGATGGTTAAAATAGCTAACACTAAATCAGGCAGTGTTGACTGCACGCTCACCATCTTGCCAGTAGACAGTAGAGGGAACTGTTAGTACATTCAGCAGAAAGGTGCAAACAGGCGATGGCAAAGGGGGAAGGAAGCAACCAACTACCGCATGCACGCGCTTGGGTGTCTTCTCATTTGAATGCCATGTTGTATCATCATGACCTTCTCTTACCCTGACAACTACTTACAGTTAATACTAAATGATATCTCTGAAATACTGGTTTTGTGTGCTAAGGTATTTAGAATTTCTTTTTTATTGAGCTTTCTCCCTGGGATCTCATTGTCATTCAGATGCAGTGTAGCTACCTGTCTGGGCTCCCACGGATTTCCCCCTCTTCTCCTCCGTTCTCACCAGTCATTGCCTCCTCTGACCTCTACACCTTCTCACAATCTCAACCATCTGGAACCATTTTCTTATTCTCCTCTGACGACTGTCATATCTTACTTAAGACTCTCCTTAAAACTCTTTTCTTCTGAGGAGATAATTTCAAGCTTACTTTGATAGATGTGTGGGCATTCTGGTCATGACATCCATCACCTCCTGGAAGCCAGGGGTTGATGGCACCAGTTCACTGTCTAGTCAATTAATCCTCCCTTTCTCAATACCTTATGTGATTCCCCCTCCAACCAGTACCTGATCAAAGAGAATTAGCTTTCCAGAGGGAAGAGGAATTCTCTTACTAAAGAGTTTAGGTACCACTATAGTCTGCTACAAGAAGCATCCAACTTCCCCTTGGATACTTGAGAAAATAACCATTCTATCTTCAAATGTCAGCAGTATGTGGGGCGAGCTGCATGACTGCTTTACATGCCTGTCTCTCCTACATGGCTCTTAAAGTGTCAGGGACAATACCCACTGAAATTCTTGTATGAACCACATGCGTCTCTAAAGCTACACTGCAGCGAGCACTTAAAACAGACAGCCAAGGCCTATTGAAATTTTAGTGAAAAATCTAATATCCATAGTGGGGCAATCATTAAAATTTGTTTCATAAAACTCTGACACCAAAGGAGATAAAGTAGAAAGACACCATGCTCACACATTAGTGGAAAATAATACACGTGTACTCTGTCTTGGAAATGTATAATGTTCAAGACCCTGAGAAGTCCTTTCCTAAACAAAGTCTATGGCTATTTTAGTCAGTGTTTCATAAATCTGTTCAATCAGAAACTTTTCCTTTTAATTGACATAGCACACAATGTTATCTAGCAAAAATAACATCCAACAGAACACAGTTTTAAAAATATTAACTCAAAAAAATAAAGGCTGGAAAGGCCTATAAAATAAATCAAGTTGAGCCCATTGATCTTAATAGGTAAATTTAGACATAGAGTGGATGTGAAGCAAATTTGTGAAACATCACATATTTTAGTTTCTTTATCCTTGAACTGACGTTTCCCCAGGCCAATCGAGTTCCCTCTAATCCCTGCTTGAGGAGCTTCTCCCTGCCCAGTGCCCATTGCTTTATGTAATAGTCAGAAACCTGCAAGTTACTTCATTGACATAGCTTAAAAATCATAGTCCTTACCACGACCTTCCATGGTTCCAGTGAACCGAAGGGGTAATCTCAGTGTCACCTAAATGTGCCCAAGGTCCTGACCAAAGTGTGGAGCTGTTTTCCCAAAGATGTTCAGTGTTTCCCACCTCTGGGGAACCTGCTCACCTTCCCTTACCAAATCCTTCTAATCCTTTGAGGCCTCTCAGTGTGCTTTCTCCATAGGACTGCTAGGGCATCCTCACCTGAAATTTCATATTCACATGTTCCCAAAGCACAGCATGCACACTGGACTTCACTGTGTATTTACGGGTTCATCTGATATTCTCCTTAAGAATAGGGTCTGCATGTGATTTACTCTAGAACCCTGTTGCCCAAAGCAAGTTCCTAGTAGATATTTGTGGAGTTCATCACATATTCCACAAATAGAATGTAGTGACAGAGTAACGGCTGTGCCCTATCACCTTTGAGGACTGCTGCTGTTGCTAAGCAAACCTAGTGAAATCACTGGGAATGTATATGTTGGAATGAACTGCTACTGTACTTTAAGGTTTGTACATGAACCATAATATATTATCAAAATGATCATTTTTGATAATACTTCAAGATGAGAAATAAAGATATGTGAAATTACTATATAACTTACATGATGCCATTTTGGGATGAATATTATAAAAGCAACAGAACAGTGGTGAGGTAATCACCAGTGGTAATCAATAAGCAATATTCAATTGATGATGACAGTACAGTATAAGGCTTGGAGACAGAAATGAATTTAAACTCTCCTTGGGGACATTTTAGTTCTATGACCACCATTAACTCTAATTCTCTGTTTCTTCATTAGTAAAATGATAAACTATTTATTGAGCATTTTCCATGTGTTAAGTTTTGTGTATTTAACCCATTTTAGTATATATTATACCATAATTTCACAACAAGTATATGAGAAAGATAATGCCCCCTTGTTATATATAAGAAAACAGAGTCTCAGAAGTTATACAAAGAACATGGCTAAAGATATACTACTAGCCACTGTGTATCAAATGCAGGATTCAAACCCAACTTTTCAGAGGTAAAGCATTGTTTTTATGTTCTGTACTCTAAAAGTCCTGGTAAAAATTAAGTAAATGCACTTGTAATCCCCTCATATAATATATCTCACACTAGATTTGCTCAACAAATATTCCTTCCCTTCCATTTTCTTTTCTGTTCATGGATTAATGGGAATTGCACCAAAACAATGGAAAGACCTTAGTTTGAGAATGGTTCTCTTACTTAATGAGGATAACAAGACCATGACTATTAAAAAGCTTCAAAAACACCCAAGCCTTCACAAATACAAATTTATGTTGCTCAACTGAGGAGCAATTCCTGGAGTACATGAGTGCTTATTTGGTGTCCTAAGATTAGGATTATGGTGTCCCAAAGATATGAGACATTTTATGTAGATGATGCAGCTCTTCTAAGTCCAAATTAAACTTATCTTTAAAGAAAAAAATAATGAAGTTATAAAACATTTCCTTGCCTCTTTTTCCCAGCAACAGGTAAGTTCCTCAAGTCTAAATTTATTTTAGGCAGGTGGCCTCTGCCTATCCTCCAGTGAGTTGTATCTGAATAACTACTGATACTACTGAGTTGAATACCACAGAAAGTTATCCTGTCTTTCACACATTGTCATTGACACTCGAAAATTTTTTCTAATTTGAACTTGAGCTAGTTGATCCTTCAGTCCAAATTTGGATATTCACAGAATGCACAGAAATTCAAAGCTCACTGCTCTATTTTCTGGTTTGTTTTGTTTTTGGTGTAGCATCTTTTCTACACACACAGATACACACACACAGCCACAGAGTGCCAAAAATATGCAGATGTAATGTGAAAAACTCAGCCAATCATCTAAATGTTTAAAAAATATCCAGATGTTAGATTTAATGTAGACAAAACATCTGGCAGATCAGCTTAGTGTTCTACCTTACATCCAGCTGTTGATGCTATGGAAGGGACAGCCTAGGTCTGTACTTAAAGATGAGCAAAGAAAACTAACAACACTGATGGGGTCAGATGTACAGGGCTGGTCTTCTAGAAAACACTTCTAATTTATTAGGTTGTTAGCATCATTAATATTTTTGAGTGAGGAAAACAGACATTTCAGAGAGCAGTGACTTTTATTTGGAACACTCCACCTTAAAACATGTTTCATGAACAACTCTTTTTCAGATATGTCATTTTAAAATTGTACTGGAATTTGAAGTAATTGACTTCTAGCAAAGTCTCCAGATTCATATTTGGAGTCAAATATTTTATAGAATAATAGTGCAAATAAAAAAAGAAGGAAAAAGCAAATAATTTTTGGCAGAGTGAAAGAGGGCAGCATCATCTAGCACCAAGTTATAGACCAAAAGATGTCCTACTGAATACACATGTCCCTGCACCACCGTCAGCTTCCTCCCATGTGAAGAGGGGCCAAGTTGAAGGCCAGAAGCAGAGGCAGCCCATCAGTCATAAGAATTGAAATTTGTTTTGAATGTACTTTACAAAAATGTAAATACCTCTAGGCTTGATAGTTACTGCAAAAACCACAATGAAAAGAAATGAACAACTCTTTTTCCTTCCAGACACTGTGCCATTCACATATCACAGGATTACATTTTAGATGTTATTTTCCTGTAAAAATATAACCATATAATAAAAGAAAAAAACTAACTGATGTGATAAGTGCTACTTCCTTCCTTAACTTTCATGGGGCATATTTTTAAAAGTCATAAGTGGTATAATAATGTCCTATAACAAAGGAGTAAGAGATGGCGAAAATGAAAAGGTACAGCAAATATTATTTTATTAACAATGAAGTCTCTATAAAATCATGGTATACATACCAACCTCTGAAAAATTATTAAAGGATGCCATGAGATAAAGCACAGAAAAAATTGTGAACAACAAAAAAATCACATGCTCTGGAAAAAGCAAAGAGAAAAAGATGGGCATGAAAATTTATAGACAGTTTGAGGGTAGGTTTTCAAAGTGGCATGTGACAGAGCCAAGCACAAATCCTCTTACTTATTAACGGGATTTGTCCCTGTACCTGTCACACATTGCTTTGAAAATATCTGCCTCTGTGAAAGGTATACTGCTTCTTTCCATCAGTTTTCCTCTTAAGAGACTAATGTATAATCTCTTTAGGTTCATCTTTTGTATTTCTGTGCATATGACAAATTGTTTTGAATACTCTTCATCCACACGAATAAGAAGGTAGGCACTAAGGGCTTATCACTGCATATTTAAAAATCCCTGAGATACTATTTTCCTCATTGGAAATAATTGTTCTATTAAAATAATCTCTATATTTATCATTGAAAAATTTCCAGCTAATGTATTCATGCTTGGATGCCACAGGCAATTGTCCCCAACCTTATCAGATGTAGTGTCTCCTTTTTATAACAAATATTTTGTTACCCATGTATTATGCTGAAATAAAATGTGTAGACATTGTACCCACTCTAAGGAAACCACATAATTTACAAAACTCAATACAATGCCCAACTATAAAATAGAAGAGAAAGAAAAATAAGTTCTCTATAACAACATATTTTGAAGTATAAATGCTTGAGCACTGCTACATGATGAACATGTAAAGAAGGGGCACCCTGATGACTACGCAGAGAGTCTTGCCAATTGGCGAGCACCTAAGCTCCCGCTGCACACCACAGCCAGATGTTGTGTCGATGCAGCAAACACCATGAAGGGACTTGCCGTCAGTGACCATCAATCAGTAAAGTTCAAAACAGTTCTTCTTAACTTTCATGATTAATTCTTAAAAAATTCAGCATATATTACAGTGTGAAAAATCTTTTATAATTACATGAAATAGAGTAGAATTCAGAGAGAAATGGATTTTTATTGCAGGTTGTAAGTGGTGTTTTTCATCTGCATGGATATGCAATGGGAACTCAAAAGTTCAGCAAACACAGGGCAGTGTTTCCTGTGCTAGACCCTCCTGCAAGCTGCACATGTCTAGCATTCTTTGGCTCCACCCACGGCAGGGATAGTTCAAGTGTCACTTCATTCATTTTTTGTAAAAACCTAATATAGTCTCAGAAATTCCCCAAATTCCTTTTAGGGTGTGATATTGTTCCCCAGTCAGAACTAGTGCTAGAGAATTACAGAAGAAGGACTAAAATAAATACTGCTACCTGCATCTTTTTGCTTTTCTTTTGTTTGTTCGAGTAAGGCAAAGCTTGGTTTTTAAAACTCCATCATATAATTCACACTGCACTCACACATTCTGTGGCAGGAGGACTCAAGATTCTCCTGATCATAACATTTTGTTAGAAATGAATGGAGTTAATACATAGGTTGGGGACATTTGAATGAAACTTATTAAAAGGAGTGTCACACATGATAAGGTAGACTGCTTAATTTTAAAATAGAAACAATAGATTTTGTCCTCAGGAATTACATTTCACATGCATAAACAATTAATCCACATACAAAAATGTAATTTATTAATCAAAGGGAAAAATAAGATGAAGAAGGAATTTGGGTGAAAAAAATAATGGTGCAAGCAGTTGTTTCAATAAAAAAATTTCCCACATGACATGATATGGTGCTAGATTTATTATTCCATTTATCCATTTATCTTTAAACAAGCCAACCATAGACATTTACCTTAGAATTCTAAAGTTGCTTATTTCTGTGCAGTACAGTTCTACAGAACCATGGATTGATGGTTTCATAAGGTATCAGTCACACTTCCATAGCATTTGCTGATATAAATATAAAAGCTTCATTTTAAAGGATAAATAAAGCCACACTATTATCTAAACAGGGTAAAATTTAACATCCTTGTGGTTTGTGGAAATTTTTGATGTGCCTGCTGGCTTTTCAATAAAAATCAATTATGCCTTAAATGCGAGCGGTAGTCAACATACTACAGACTATAAATTCAATTTCATACTCAGAAATATGGATTAGCTGAACTTGATGCCCTTCCATTGATTTCAGAAAGCAAAAGCTGATAAGGTAAATAATAGTAAGAGGCTCTCTGACACTCCACATCAAGTTCCGGATTTCCATATTATTTTTGTAAGAACTTTGCAGCCACCACAATATCCTCCTTGTGAAATATGTATGATGAATAGATATTATATGGATTGCTGATTCATCTCTCCATACAGAATGGATATTTTGCTTTCATAAGTCAGGAAGAAACTGCACAGAAAAAAGGAATATGCCTATTTCCCTCAACTCAGTGCAAGGTATATGTCAACTGATTGTGAATAAATCTAGTGGGTAATTAGAGAACACACCGATTAAGCACTGAGATCCCACCTGTAAATAAAAATTGTATAAACAAGGAACGAATGGATACTCTTCAGTTCTTCAGTGTTTTATTTATGTACACAACACAAACAAACATATGTACATAGACAGAAATTAAGGGGCAGAGAGAGTGAGTGAGAATGAGAGAGAGAAAAGAAAGCATTCTAAACACTGAAAAATATCCAGTCCTTCTGTTCGCTCAGAAGAGTACCTTAAATTGGCCAGAATCTCATGAAGTGGGGAATCATGAGAAGGGAAGCAAGAAATGATTTGGTACTACGAAGTCTAAGGAATAATGATCATGAGGAGGAAATTCAGAATAGTTTTCAGCATAATGGGAAATCTAGTCACATCTGCCACAGTTTTCTTCGTTCCTCCTTTAATGTGCAGAACATTTAGGTTTTATAGAAATGCTCAAGTCCATACTTTGAGAATTTTATGGCTCACCCGTTCTCTTGTGCAGTAAGCCTGGTGCACGCAGCTTAAATCCCAAAGAGTTCTCAGGAAGGTTTAGGCCCGGGCTCACCTTTTATCGGGATGAGTTTCTGCTTTCCTGACACAAACAAGAATTGTTTTGTCGCACATTCCACATGCTAACAGAGGAAAACCGTGGCTCATTAATTAAAAGATATAAGTTCCTTAAACAAAGAGTTTTCCACAACCTTCCTAGAATTATGGCCTAATGCCTCTGCTCCTCCAAAGAAATTAATTATACTTCAATTTCTCATGATAAAAGTTCATTTAATTAAGATAAACTTATATGTTTTTTATTTTACTATAAGTAACTTTATTAAAAGATGTTAAACATCAAAATAACCTATATTAAATACTTTGAATACTGAGTGGAACGTATCCTAAAGAAAAGCATTTCCAACAAAAAATAATTATTCATATATTCATCTATATGGTATCTGTTACTCAGCACTATCAGTTTCTAGAGAAAGCATAGAGAAAAATGGCAATGTAGGTATTGTGGGTTCCTTTCATGAATGACAAATTGTTTGCACAAGAAAAACATAAAATCACAAAAGAAATGGTACAATCTCATGTCTGACTTTTTCAGTTATTTATTGTCTGTGCAAAAGTCAACAAGCATTTCTTTTTTGCAACTCTTAGAAATCTATGTATATGTAGGTTTATTTATAAATAATTTTTTCATAACGGAATATAGGGGCAAACATATTTTTCAGCAATGTCTTTTCACATGTTATTTAAATTTAGGTAAAGAATACAACTAGAAATTTTATTTTTCTTATACCAATATATACTCATAAATCTGTAAAACATGAAGTTTCTCATAAAATATTTACCATGTGAATTAAAAAATTTAAGTTTCAGTGTATGAAATAACACTATCTTTGAAACATATCTGAGACAAAAATGCCACAACCAACAATTTTCCTCATATGTTGTAGTGTGATGGTAGCATATGAGAAAAAAGGCATCACATTGTTTATGAAAAAACAATTCTTGTAGATACACTTGGAAAACTGCAAACATTCATAAACAGTTACTCTTTGGGGATAGAGAAAAACTGCCATTAAACAGGTGTTAGAATTTAAATGACATCTCATTAGTGACTCCTTTTTGCAGCTCTGAGACAAATAAAACCTTCATTTAAAAGCATTAGTGCTATTCCTAAGGGTTTCTGGTATCATAATGTTTTGTTTTATGAAGATATTTAATTCCTCCCAGCATTTCTGCTTATTTATACAAAATAAACCAATTGTACTTTCAAGTTGAGCTGAGCATGAAGTCAGGGGCGAATACGGCCTCTGCAGTGCTGTAAATACCCCTGCCCCTCCCTCCACGGCAGCGAATCTGGGAGGTTGGAACCCAGCCCGAAAAACAAGGGTATTTTTGAGAATCACTACCAAATAGTGAATGAGTCCTTGTACCCTTTGTCCTCTGTTAAAGAATCATATATTAAACTGATAAGAACAAGTACTATGCTTGATCTTAGTCAAAAGTCTGAGAAATGATAAGTACTACATGGTTTCACTCATACGTGCAATCTAATGAACAAGATGAACTAGCAAGCAAAATCTGGACAGCCTCAGGTGTAGAGAGCAGGCTGACAGTTGTCCAGGCTGGTGTGCAGAGAGAAACTCATGAACACATACAACTGTGTGGTGACTGCCAGGAGAGGGGAGTAGGGAGAGGTGGAGGAGGGTATCGGGTAAATGGTGATGGACAGAGACTTGACTTGGGGTGGTGAGCATACAATACAGTATAAAGATGATGTTTATAGAACTGTGCACCTGAAACCTATGTAATTTTGTCAATCAGTGTCATCCTTATACACTCGATAAAAAGGAAGAAAAAGAACAGTCCTATAAAACACATATTTTCTTGATGTGAAAGTCACTAACTCTTTTTCCAAGTCTTCTCAGTGTAGAATGTGAGACTAGCTTCATAATTCAAGAATTATACGAGAATAGGCAGCTATTCAAAACTTACCAGCTATTTGGGAAGTTTAGTCATAATGTTATTTTTCTTTTTTTTTTTTTAATCCACACTTGAGGATATTTTTTTCATTGCTTTTAAAGAGAGAGGAAGAGAGAGAGAGAAAACACATTGATGCGAGAAAGGAATACACTGGTTGCCTCCTGAGTGGGCCCTGGCCAGGGACTCTACACATCCAGACCAAGGATCAGGATTGAACCTGCAATTTAGTCATGTGCCTTGACCGGGAACTGAAATGGCAACCTATCTGTTACAGGACGACATTCCAACAAACTGAGCCACACTGGCCGGAGCCTCACTGTCATTTTACACTACTGTCACGACAATCTCATTTCATTGCCTTGAAGAGCTGCACAATCCACATTTTAACTCAGCTGACTGGGGTTCATGGAATTTGATTCCTCATTGATTCTGTACTGTATCGGGGAAAGCCTCTGCTAAGACAAAAAGCAGGAAGTATATACTTGCTTCCTTTCAAATATTCTAATTATTATTGAGTATTGGGTATAGGAAATACAGTGATATGTTTTGGAAATGTAAAGACAGATCAAATCTGGCCCAGAAAGAGCTTAAAACTGAATAGGGACAAAGGTGGCAGAAAAAGAAGGGATAAGATAATCTCCAATCATGTGCAATGTGATTAGGACCATTTCTAACAGGAACAGTTAGAAAATGCAAGGGGTGAAGTTCACAGAAGAAAAAATGACCTTGGGCTGAGAGAATCAGAAAAGGAGAAGGCATTTGAAATGGATTTTACTGGGTTAGGATGATTTCATAAAGAGTGCATAGGTTTATGGAAATATAAGCTCTGTCCAAGGAATTTGCAGGAGACAAATTCTTTAGGACAAATTGTTTAGGAGCACACCCTGAGCTTGTTAGGAATACGGAGTCTGAAACCTGTGGGAAGGACAGGGATATGAGGTATGGGAAAATTACTGTAAAGGAATGAGAAAGTAAAGGTGAGGAGCCTCTTCAGAAGGCTAACTTCTGGTGTGGAGGCAAGAAGTCTGGAGGTCCGATTCAGATTAATAGCGTGGGAGACAATGTGGGAGAAAATACTGACTTTGCAGAGGTAGATTCTGTTGAATGTGGGAAATGACTGAAGAATGAGGAGTTAATAAGGACTCTGAAGATCCTTGATTTGCTGGCTTAAGGAAGAAGGAGATGTTAATTTGGGGTAGATGGAAGGGATGTTTTGGATATATTGAGTGTGAGGCATTAGTAAAGAATTGGAGTAGATAGTGCAATGTGATAATACAGGGAAGAGGTATTCCCAATTAAAAGGTAAAATTTCAATAACTTTCTATGTCAGAACCTTAGATGGGAGAAACATTTTACTGTCACAGCTTACTTACATCACAAAAAGACTGAGAAATAAATTAGTGATTCCTGATTTAGAGAAAATCTGAGCTTTATGTGACTACTATTAATCCAATACTTAATGATAGAAGTGAGGCTGAAGACAGAATTCTCTGGGCCAGATTTGCAGGCATATTTCTGCACAGAAATGAGACCACAGGAGTCAACAGTATCCAGAGGGAAGAGGTATAAAGATGGGAAAAAATGTCAAGCTGGAAAAAAAAAGGAAAAAGGCAGCATCGTGGGGCCATATATAGAAACCAAGTCAGAAAACCGCAATTCAATTTTGCAGTGGATTAGGATGCACTTGGTTACTGTTTATACACTTGGTGAATAAAAATAACAATACAAAGTGATGAAATTACTTACATAGCATTGCGTATTGAAATAATTGCTAAATCTATCCCAGTTGATTTTGACAAGGTTATAACACTGATCATTTCAAATTATTGTCCAATTCTCATTTAATCACACAGCTTAAGTAAAATAGAGCACAGAAAAAAGGGGAAGAACAGCGAACCAAAGGCAGTTCAAACACAGTAAGTGACATTTATTTTAAAAGAACACATTGCAGGTTGCGTGAAAAAATGTTCCCGCTGAAATCAGCTTATATTACAAAATACATGACCCTGTGACCTAAACATTGGAACACTAGTCTAGGATAACTCTAGAACAGCAGAATATAAATATGTGTATGCGTATGTGTGACATTTAAAACATATTCCCCTTTGAATATAATGAAGGTACACTTTCTTATTCATTGGCTTTATTCTTGTCCTCATCCAGGAAATGATTTAAAAATTTACAGAAAGGATGAAATCAGAAAGAAAAAAGGTACATAATAAAATGTTTGGACACCTATAGACATCAGTTTGTTCTTTTAATTGTGGCTAAAGCTTAAATCTACATCATCCTAGCTGTCCTGAGCCTCCTGTCTGAATTTTTCTCACTTCCATCTACTTCAGGTGCCCTTTACCTTGACACACCCATTCTTCTCTCAACACCAATTCACACAGGTAATGACTTTTTCTTTCTCTGTGGTTTACATCTTTATGTAAATCCAAGTCAATATATAATTAACTGTTAATCCTCATTCACTTCTCTTGAACAGATCAAAAGAGATATTAATAATTATTATCCTGTATATTGGCATCATCCTATTTTTCATGCCCTTTATTTTTTTAATCTCACCTGAGGACATGTTTATTGATTTTAGAGAGAGAGGAAGGGGGAGAGACACACACCCTGATGTGACGGAGAAACATCAATAGATTACCTTCCAGATCCACTGTCTCAGGACCAAACCTGCAACCTAGCGATGTGCCCTGACCAGGAATCGAACCACAGCTTTTGGTGTCCAGGACTGTGCTCCAATCAACTGAGCCACCTGGCCAGGGCTGCCGTGCCATATATATATGTATATATATATATACACACACACACACATACATATATAATCTCACTAGATTTGTAAACTGAATTAATATAAAATAATTTTCTTTATGGTCATTCTTATTTCTTAGGTTTCGTGTACGACTAATTGCTGAATAAAAGTTTTTACCCATTTCATAGAAGAATTCAAGGGATTTGGGAACAAATGGAGATGTTTGAGCAATGGGAATAACAAGAACTCCTAACATCTCTCACACCCCACACAGGAAACTGTTCATTCTGGCCACCACATCTGAACCAAACTGACCTGGGCATAGAGGATGTAGACTGGAGAGATCTAAAACTCCTAGTGCTTGGCCGGGGAGACCTTCCCTGCCTGGGTAACAAAAAAGGTGGCTTCAGCAATCCAAGTAAGCATCTCATTCCCGGTTGTCCTAACCTCCTCGTTCCTCAACATTTTCCTCTCCGAAGGAACAATCTTAATTCTTCAAATTTTCACATTTAAAGTGTTTTCTTTTCTCTACCCTTTCAGTATCTTTACTTAGCTGGTTCAGGCATATTAAATAGTAAGTGACTGTAACTCTAATGATTTTCTTGGTTTCTTGCATACTCAATTCTCCTAAGAGCTGGGACCTCCTGATCCTCCACCCAAGCTCTAGCCATTGGAACCAGCCCTATCTACTTGGACAGATGTAGGGGCCTTTTCTCCTTAGATTTGACAGGCACTATCAAGCTCTCATTCTGTCATTTACACTTTGGCCTTGTATCTTCAGTGCCCAGACCTCCATACTAGGCTTCTGTTTCAGGATGTGGGTCTATGGGTCTTAGCCCTTACACTGGAACAGTTTTGACTCAAGGACAGTGAGTTGCGATTTGTAACCCTGCAGCCAAAAAAACTCACTTCCAAGCTGTGTCCCGGCCATCTGTTGCCCAAGTCCCTGATGCCCTTTATCCCCACTCTTTGCCCATTCCTCTGTACTCATATTTACAAATGAGAAAGTCAGGTGTGAGGAGGTTGTATAACGTGTCCAAGGTAATAAGTTATAAAGTAAGTGGCAAGGCCAAGATTCGAATCCAGATCTAATTAACTGGGAAGTCCATAATCTTTCCCCATACCTCCAAATCACACAAATATATGCACATACAAACAGTATTTTCCAAAAGGGCTGCGTTTCATAACAAACTGCAAGAGTCAGCATGATAATCCTCAAATACAATAAGCATTAAATACAAGTCAATAAATGTACTAATGTTGCTGAATCCACTGAATCGACAGATAAATTTAGGGCCCCAGCCAGGTGTTTAATTCCTTAATTCCTTCTTCATACAGCTCTTTCAGGAGCCTTAAGTGCTATTTTAAAGATATTTTGAAAGCTTTTTAAAAAAATATTTTATTTACTTATTTTTAGACAGAGGGGATGGGAAGGAGAAAGAGAGGGAGAAAAATATCAACATGTGGTTGCCTCTCCTGTGTCCCCTAATGTGGATCTGGCCTGCAACCCAGGCACATGCCCTGACTGGGAATCGAACCAGCGACCCTTTGCTTCACAGGCTCGTGCTCAATCCACTGAGCCACACCAGCCAGGGCTAGAAAGCTTTTTTTTTAAATTAATATTTTAAGAGAAGTATTTATATTTATAAATAGAGCTAATATGTGAATTTTATAGTCCTTGACTTTCAGCCCTTATAATTTTCTTACATGTGATTAAGTGTATTTTTAAATATGTACTCACATTTACATTAGTCCCATTACAAGTTTCTATTATGGCCATACATAAGTTTCAATTGTATCCAGAGAAAAATCGGATCTTTAATTTTTCTCCTATTTTTCCTATATACAAGAGGAAAGAAAAGACAAACTTGACCCAAAATAATTACTAGCATATTAAAAATTTTACACACTCCTAAGTGTATCCTGTTTGCTTCTTTTTAAAAATATTGCCCTGAATGTTTGGTGGCTTAGAATCACACCTGAAAAAAATAGTGGTGGAAAGTGTTTTCTGTGTTAAATTATAATAAGATTCAAAACAACACCTTTTAGACTGGGTCAAATTTAAAATAATTATGTCAAAGGTATAAGAATATTTTGTCTTTTAAAAGCAAAATTTAGTTTTTTTATTGATGTTCAATAGGTATATTTAATATAATTTTCCAATGATGTGTTGTAAATAAAACTAAGACTTAGAAAAAATGCAAGGAAATCAAGAAGTTAATGAGTTTAAAATATTTTAAGTCAAATTCAGCCCAAATATTTTTGCATTATTAGATGGTCTAAGATCCCTATCAAAATATATTTAATCATGCAAGTGGGGAACTTTAAATTTCTTGTGATAAGAATGTCTGCAATTCTTTTTATTTTTAAACTTTCTATAACTCTTTTCACTAATTATTCACAAGTGTTTAGAAATATTGTAGGAAAACCTTTCCCAGAGCAAGAACAATTGCCAGCTTTCTCTGAAGCTAAAGTGCTGCGTCACTTTTATTTAAATCACGAATGTATTCCCTAAGAACGTTAGCTTTCTACACCTTCATCATATACTATAGGCCACCAAAGTTCTTATGCATGGGCTTGATGTGAACACTGTGTAGGATTATACACAAATCAGTGAAGATCCATTCCAAGCAGGCTATTTGCTTTTTCCTTTCTTCCTTGCCTCCTTTTTTTTGAGGTGGGGGACTGTTTTATATCGACAACCATCTGTGAGCCTGTCTTTCAGGCCATCAAACTCTCCCATCCATTACAGAGCCTTCCTCACCTCCGCTGCATGACAGCACAATAAAGATGACATACTAATTCAATGACTTGTAATTTCAGCTAAACAAAGACAAGTGCTGCAGCTTCTTCTTTTGTGTTAACAGTGCCATATCGGAGAAGCCAGCTATGCAAACATAGCACTGGGAGGGTTTTATGACAGCAGTTGAATGGGGAGACTAGCTTGGTGTTGCTTTTTATGGTTTTTGGCTCCATAATTTTTGGCTCTATGCTGCTGGCCATGGCTATTGTGTCTGGATTCTGTGTCAGCAGCAGCTAATTGTTCCAATAATGTTTATCATAGGGATCCACCGGGGAGCTGTATATGTGGAGATAAGCTACAGGGCAATGATACACACTATCTCACTGATCTCTATACACAGTGCTTTTGCCTCATGCCAAGAAGCTTTTTAGGTTCCTAGTCTTAAAAAAAAAAACAGCTTAATCATCATGCCAACAATAGTGTCTAAGGGGATGTAATCAGGTTCCTCTGATAATCTTAGTAACACATGAAAGTCATGCGCAAAAGCAGTAATTGAAGCAGTTGGTTCATTCTACCACCTGCTGTTGAAGTCACAGGTTAATCTAAATGAGGTCCCCTTCCGATGAAGCAGTATGCAAGGCACTTTTTATATCATAAATGTGCATTACAGGAGCCTTACAAAATAATAAAGTAATAGTTCATTAAATGAACTGTATGAAGTATCCCAGGCTTGTCCAGCTTCTCTCGCTGCTGTCAGATGGCACATCCAAGTGTAAATTCTGTCCTCATGTCTATACCCCAGTGCACACTTCAGTCTGCATATGGTTCCAGACAATGGGAGTTCCTGAGACAGATGCCCAAATGTAACTAAACGTCAGGCAGTCACGGGAATCAGCTGCAGGAAAGTGAAACATTTTTCTTTGTCTGCTTTTGATGCTGTTTCCCCCAAGATTACTAAATAGGATGTTGACAGTGTAAAAATAGCCCTAGAATCAACAATTAAGCAGCTTGCCATAGTCTACATTAGCCCATGTGTAAGGGATGACTTTTTCTAATTAAACTTTTAACACCTGATTTCCATTTAAAATTTTCTCAACTGTTTTTCATGAGGTCTTCATCTGACAAAGAATACTAAGATCATGCAGTATGCTGCTCTTCTAATAGGCAATTTCTTTAACAAAAGTGATTTTAAAAAATTATGGGAACTGTCAAAATAAGACTTTAATGGAAAAATTTAAATATAGAAGAAATGACACCTTCAGATTAAAATGTGCGCCTGATTTTAAGTTACTTCATTGAATAGTAATAACTACTATATTATTAGAGCAAACTCAGCATCAGATGCTAAAGTAGGTAACATTATGTTATTTAATTCAAAGCCATTCACTGAAATTGGTGTTATATCCGGAAAAGCTAAGGAAACCAAGGAAGCTACATAGTAGTCCAGATTTCTGGGTAAATAAATGCTTAGACTGGAAACCAAGTCAATCTGAGTTCAAAATATGAATGTTTCCCACCAAGATAAATGAATATAATGTACTTAGTGTGAAATAAATGAAAAAATAGTGTTTATGTGGAACAAGATGTCCCATTCTGAATTAGGCACTTATATTAAAGCCATAGGAGGAAATCAATTTGGGAACATAAATGGGCATATTCCTGGATTCAGTCCTGTGTGCACTAAAGGGAAGGGGAGAGAGGATATCATAGGACCTGGAGCAATATTTAATAAAACGAACAATGCATTATATTAATTTAACCTAATTCTGCAGCATAAGGCAATAATAAGCAATTAACAGAGTGACTATAATATAGAAGGTATGTAATAAATGTTTGCCAAATTATAATGGATGAATGAATGAATCAAATAATATTAATAAATGCAACCACAGAAGCTACTGCATTTAGGAGTGCTTACTATGTGCCAGACAGCATCTCAGTTTACATATGTTTGGTCTTGCATCCTCACAACAGTCTGCTAAACTTGGAATTATTATTCCTATTTTACAGGGGAGAAAACTGAACCTCTGAAACATCAGATCACTTGCTCATGGTTACATCAGTAGGAGAATAAGAGTGTCCAGACTTGACTCCAAGATCATCTGATTCTTCAAAGGTCTTACCTGAACAAATTAATAATTGAACTCAAAAATAAAAAGAACATAAAAAATTCTCTTTGCTTATCAAAAATCTGTACCTCACCTTTAAGGACGGCAGTCCTCTGTCCATGGAAGTAATCAGAAGAATGGTATTAATATAACAGGAATGATTTAGTTTAGACATTTGGTATAAACTTTCTTAACAGCAAGGATTGTCAAAATCTGGAATACGGTATTAAAGAAAGCTGGAGACTATTCTTCAAACATTCTAGAGATCTTTGAAACAAACTTTACATACATCTGTCTTGATTATTTTAAATGGAAGCCAGAAAAATAGAATATGTAACCTTTAAAAACATACCTTGGACAACATTTCTGTAATAACTGGATGCAAATTTTCTATAATTTTTATGTGATAGATAATACATCACTTAAAGTCTATGAACTAAAAAAATTCTAGCAATATCCATAACTTTCAATACCATATTAAAATATGTTTTTGCAAATGCTCATCACAGGAGATGCACTCATGAGCCTCAAGTATTAATTTTCTATTATTTAAGACCTGAACAGAATTCAAAATGGGACTGTTTGGAAAGGGGGAAAAAATAAAGAGAAGGAAAGAAGGAAAAAAAAGAAGGAAGGAAGAAGGAAGGAAGGAAGGAAGGAAGGAAGGAAGGAAGGAAGGAAGGAAGGAAATAAAGAAAGATACTTTTCCCTAAGGATTTTTTCAGAGAAGTTTTTGTTTCTCTTTTTCAGTGATACAATGTTTTCAAATTAAATTTATTTCTGTTAACCTCATACTATTTTAATGTAATTATATAATGTATCCCATGGTGGGCAGTAAGCAGAAGCTACACTAACCTGCTCCCAGGACCAATCTGGAATCACAACTAAATTGTAAAGAAATCATCCAGAATAACCAACTGAACACCAGCTGAGGAAAGCCCCATAACCAAGGGCAGACAGAGGAAACCACTTCACCGCGAGACTGGTAGGCATTGCAGAGGAGACATGAGATGACTGGCTGGGCTCCCATGGGCATCAGCTGAAGTTCTGGACATACAGTTCAGCAGTTAGGGGGTTCACCCTGAGAAGTGTGGGGTCTAAACCCCAAGCTGGGTTTCCAAGCCTACATCACCATAGCTGGAAAGGAAACCAGGTAACACCCAGAAAAGCAGCAGAGTTTCTGTCTGCCAGGGAGAGACAGCTTAGAGATGCAGAGAGCCACTTAAGGGGTGAAAGCACAAAATTCCATTCATAGCCACTTATACTAGGCTCTGGCAGAGGGAGGGCACAGTGGACTAGAGACACTAGAGTTGAGTCTAGGGTTGGTTGCTCTGGGGAGAGAACTGAAGGAACAGCCACTAGGATCCTTGTGCTGAGTCACTGCAGAAGCCATCTTTCTCAGGTAGAGCACTCCACTCCAAGTGGAATCAGCATGTGGGGAAGGCACGAACACTCACAGGAATTACTCTGCCCCTTCCTATGGAGCTTAAGCCAGGCTGCTGATTATAGCTTCAGGCTATATCACTAATACTTTAACAACTAAGGCAGATCTCTGGGAGCTCTATCAGATTTCAGCTGACCCTTCCCAGGGCCTGGTGCTGATAAAAGCCAGCACTGGTGCACAGCCTGGTTCTCTCTGCACACAAACAGGCCCAGCAGAGGGAGCCACATGCTGTGGATCACTGATAGCTCCGGACAGGTTGACCAGGACCAATCACAAGCAGTGTCTGAAAAAGGTTTACGCCACAGTCTTTGCAGATCTCCCTAATACACAGATACAAATACAAGGAAGAAGCCCAAAGGGAAGACAAAGAAACAGACCCCAAATGAAAGAACAAGAGAATCCCCCAGAAGAGCTAAATGAAATGGAGGCAAGCAATTTTAGAGAGTTTAGAGTAATGATTATAAGGATACTTAACAGCAAGTAAAAAGACATGGAAACCATAAAGAAGGACCAGTCAGAAATAAGAAAGGCAATATCTGAAATAAATATACACAAGAAGTATTAAACAGTAGGTTAGAGGATTGAATCAGTGATTTGGAAGCCAAGGTAGAAAAAAAATACCCAAACATAGCAGTAAAAAGAAAAAAGAATTAAACAACAACAAAAACAAAATGAGGAGAGCTTAAGATGCAATTTGGACAACATGAAGTGTAACATCTGTATCACAGCAACATCAGAAGGAAAAGAACGCTAGCAAGGGATCAAAAACCTATTTAAAGAAACAATAACCAAAAACTTTCCTAATCTTGTGTAGAAAAAAGACACACAAATCCAAGAAACTCAGAGAGTCCCAAATAAGTTGGATCCGAAGGAGCCTACATCAAGACACACCATAATTAAAATGACAAAGCTTAAAGACAAGGAGAGAATCCTAAAAGCTAGGAGAGAAAAGCAGATATACAAGGGAGCACTAATTAGACTGTCATATGATTTCTCAACAGAAATATTTCAGGCCAGAAGGGAGTGGCATGAAATATTCAAGAAGAAGAAAAGCAAGGACCTACAAATAAGGCTACTTATCCAGCAAGGCTATCATGTAAAATCGAAGGAGAATAAAGGAGCTTCCCAGAGAAGAAAAAGCTGAAGGAAGTTTGTTAACATTAAACCAGTACAGCAACAAATGTTAAAGGGCTTGCTTTAAGAAGAAGAAGGAAAAGAAAAAAAAAGATTTAAAATGGGTACTGAGGCCTATACCATAAGGACATAGTAATCAAAACAGGGTGGTAGTGGCATAAAAACAGACACACACAGGGGCTTTCGAGATGGCGATGGAATAGGACAGACCAGATACCAGTTCCTAGTACAAAAGTTTGAGAAACCTGTCCAATTGGAGGAGGAGAAAGCAGCAAGCCAGCAGTTGCCAAGCATATATGAAAATAAGGGACCAGAAACCTCGACGGTCACGGAGCAACCAGATGGTAGGGAGACAGCAGTGGTACAGTAGTCTCGGGATGGAGCAAAGAGAAACAGCAGGGATCTCTGCCGGTGCATGGTTGGGGACCCAGCGCCCAGTGGCGAGAGCCCAGTGGCGCCTGGGACAGCGTTCAGACGGCTCCCTCCCTGGGATTTTTCGGCCAGGCCAGCCAAGTGGCCCAGGCAAAGAGGTGTGGAAGGGATTTCAGCCTGAACACAATTTGGGGGACTAGTCGCCCAGACACACAGTATATCTGGGCGAGTTGATCCTCCTCCCTAGGATTTTTGGGCCGGGACCTGCCAAGAGGCCCAACCAGAGGGGAGCAGAGGGGATTTCAGCCTGCGCACAGTTCTGGGTCCAGTGCCTGGCGTGGTGCTGCTCCATCCCTAGGTTTTTTCAGCTGAGGTTGGCCAGGGGACCCAGACAAACATAGGAGCAGAAGGGATACACACCACGCAGCATGCCATGACGTGCGCACAGAGTTTCTAGGTCAGCACCCAGTCCTCAGATCGGCCCCTGGCTTCCAGTCCACCCCCCTCAGACTATCTGGAAGCCCCAAGCATTGAGGGATCCTGGGGAAAGAGCTGAGACCATCAACCCCCTACCCCCTTTCTGGCCAAGCAAGGTGGCATGCCAGGAGAGACTTGTCTGAGAGAGTTTGCTGAGAGGGTACTGAGGACAAAGGGCCCCAACCAAGGACTCTGTGGTTGCCAGCCCAGGAGAACTGAGAGGTACAGCGTGGGGCTCTGAATCCAATAGACACAAAAGCCTGGTCTGCTCCACACCCAGCTTGGCAGCGAACCCAAGATTGGGCAGAGGGCCTAGAGCTTCCCCACAGAATGGGGGCAGGTCTGTGCTCAATCCCGAGGGAACCAGGCAACTAGGCCGGTGCAGGTGCCCACAAATACCCCAAACCAGCCCATGGCGGTAACCCCTGGGAGGGGAGTGCTGTGAGGAAGTCCTAGTTCCCCATTGTGGGAGCTGGGGAGAGGCGCCAAGTGTCTGGATCCTGAGAGGGGCTGGCTGAAAATATCACAACAATCGACCCTCAGCCAACTACAACCACAAAAACCGGTTCAGCTAGTTTGAAGCCAACAAGTGACACTTCCTTTTTTGTTGTTTTTGGGGGATTCTTTTTATTTGTGTGTTTTTTGTTTCTTGTTTTTTTAAATTTAATTTAATTTAATTTTTATTCTTTCTTTCTTTTTTTTTTACTTTTCTTCCTTTTCCATTCCTTTTCTTTATCTTTTTGCTTTTTTAAAGTAATCTGTCATTTCTTTTAAATTTTAGTACTGTTTCATCTTTCGATACTTTAGTCCCCTTTTCTCGGATTTTCTGTTTTATTTCTTCTTTTCTTTCTAAAGTTATTGCTCTTTCTTCCATTCCCCTACCCTTTTTTTTTCTTTCTTCCTTTTATTTCTTTCCTTGTCATTTCTTTCTTTTACCCACAAGAGTCACAAGCAACTTGAAAATACGAAAAGACCAGAGCTGGACCCATAGAAGAGGCCTCCCAATAGTAGTCAGAGAGACAAATTGCACACTGCTATAGGAGAGAGGCCAAAGGTTGCTGCATATTTGAGTAGGTGGAAGCAGAGAATAACAGGATAACCGAAAGAGGCTGCACCACTGAATTGCACAGGCATTCCACCACAGAAGTTCACACCATAAACCCAGGGTGTCAAAACAGGTCAATCTAAGAAGCTGAGGATAACAAGAAGAGTCTCACAAACAATGGGAAGACAAAGAAACAATCCCCAAATGAAAGGAGAGGAGGAACCCTCAGAAAGAATGTTAGATGAAATAGAGGCAAGTCAACTATCAGATACTGAATTCAAAGCACTGGTTATCAGGAAGTTCAAAGAGCTCACAATGAGCTACCAGAAACTACAGGGGAGCTATAACAATCTCACCGTGAACTATATCAACCTGAAAAAGGAAATGGAAACTTTTAGCAAGGGCCAAGAGGAAATGAAGAATACAATTTCTGAATTGAAAAACACAGTAGAAAGCATTAAAAATAGGGTAGATGAGACAGAAGATCGGATTAGTGACTTGGAGGACAAAGTAGAAAGCATCTCACAGAAAGAACAGGAAAGGGAAAAGAGGCTCAGAAAGAATGAAGAGGGATTAAGAGAAATGCAAGACAATATGAAACGTAATAATATCAATAATAGGAATACCAAAAGGAGAAGAAGAAGAACAAGGGATAGAAAACATATTTGAAAGAGTAATGAGAGAAAATTTCCCTAATTTGATAAAAGAAAAAGTCGCACAAACCCAGGAATCACACAGAGTTCCATTCAAGAGGAACCCAAGGAAGCTCACTTCAAGACACATCATTATTAAAATGACAAAACTCCAAGACAAAGAGAGAATCTTAAAGGCAGCAAGGGAGAAAAAAGAAGCAACATACAAGGGAGCCCCAATAAGGTTAGCTACTGACTTCTCAATGAAAACACTCCAAGCAAGAAGAGAATGGCAAGAAATATTCCAAGTAATGAGAACCAGAGGCCTACAACCAAGGCTACTTTATCCAGCAAGGCTCTCAATCAAGATAGAAGGCCAAATAAAGAGCTTCCAAGACAAAAGAAGTCTAAAAGAATTTGCTGCCACCAAGCCAGCTCTACAAGAAATACTAAAAGGACTGCTTTAAGGAAAGGAAAGAAAACAGACAGACAGAGAGGAACACAGGTACAAAAATGGCAATGAATAAGTACCTATCAATAATAACCTTAAACGTAAATGGATTAAATGCTCCAATCAAAAGATACAAAATAGCTGAATGGATAAGAAAGCATGACCCACACGTATGCTGCCTACAAGAGACCCACCTCAGGACACAAGACCATCACAGACTAAAAATCAAAGGCTGGAAACAAATTTTCCAAGCAAATGGACAAGAAAAAAAAGATGGGGTAGAATTCTCACATTAGACAAAATAGACTTCAAAAAAAGAGCCATAAAGAGAGACCCAGAAGGTCACTTCATAATACTCAAGGAAAGAATCCACCAAGAGGACATTAACATCATAAATATATATGCACCTAACATAGGAGCACCCAAATATATAAAGAAAATCTTAGAGGAATTCAAGAAAGATATAGACAGCAACATGATTATAGTGGGGGATTTTAATACCCCACCATCAAAAATAGACAGATCTTCCAAACAAAATATCAACAAAGACATTGTGGCATTAAACAACACCCTTCATGAAATGGACCTAACTGATATATACAGAGCTCTTCACCCCAAAGAAGCTAAATACACATTCTTTTCAAATGTACAAGGAACATTCTCAAAGATAGACCACATGATAGGACACTAAACGAGCCTCAACAAATTCAAGAATATTGAAATCATACCAAGCATTTTCTCTGACCACAAGGGACTGAAACTGGAAACCAACCCCAAAGGAAAAAAATCCAAAACACCCAAAATCATGGAGACTGAATGGTATGCTATTAAACAATGAATGGGTCTAGAATGAAATTAGGGAAGAAATAAAAAAGTTTCTGAAAACAATCTCACAACAACCCAAAACTTATGGGACACAGCGAAGGCAGTTTTGAGAGGGAAGTTTATAGCAATACAGGCCTACCTAAAGAAGATAGAAACATTTCAAACAAACAACCTTACTCTATGCCTGCAAGAACTCAAGGAACAACAACAAAAACAGCCCAAAGCAAGTAGAAGGAAGGAAATAACCAAGATCAGAGCAGAACTAAATGACATAGAGACTAAAAGCACAATTCTAAGGATCAATGAATTTAGGAGTTGGTTCTTTGAAAAGATAAACAAAATAGACAAGCCTTTAAGTAGGCTCATCAAGAAAAGGGAACGGACACAAATAAACACAATCAGAAATGAAAGAGGAGAGATTACAACTGATACCACAGAAATAGAAAGGATTGTAAGAAATTACTATGAAGAACTGTATGCCAAGAAATTTGAGAACCTAGGGGAAATGGACACATTTCTAGAAAAATATAATCTCCCAAAACTCAATGAAAAAGAAGTACAAAACCTGAATAGACCAATAACAGCAAAAAAAATTGAAGCAGTAATCAAAAAACTTCCATCACACAAAAGCCCCGGACCAGGGACCAGATGGGTTCACAGGAGAATTCTACAAAGCATTGAAGGAAGAGCTAACCCCTATTCTTCAGAGACTATTCCAAAAAATCCAAAAGGATGGAAAACTCCCAAACTCCTTTTATGAAGCCAGCATCATCCTAATTCCAAAACCAGACAGAGATACGACAAAGAAAGGAAACTTCAGGCCAATATCACTGATGAACATAGACACTAAAATCCTCAACAAAATATTGGCAAATCGCATCCAATAATATATCCAAAAGATTATACACCATGACCAAGTGGGATTCATCCCAGGGATGCAAGGATGGTTCAACATTCACAAATCAGTAAATGTAATTCATCACATAAACAAAAGCAAAGACAAAAACCACATGATCATATCAATAGACGCGGAAAAAGCTTTTGATAAGGTACAACGCCCATTTATCATAAAAACACTCAGCAAAGTGGGAATAGAGGGAGCATTCCTCAATATAATAAAGGCCATATATGAGAGACCTACAGCCAATATCATACTCAATGGGCAAAAACTAAAAGCTTTTTCACTAAGATCAGGAACAAGACAAGGATGTCCACTTTCACCACTTCTATTCAATATAGTTTTGGAAGTTTTGGCCACAGCGATCAGGCAGGAAAAGGAAATAAAAGGCATCCAAACAGAAAAGGAGGAAACAAAACTGTCACTGTTTGCAGATGACATGATAGTGTACATGGAAAATCCTATAAACTCTACCAAAAAACTGCTCAAACTAATTAATGAATTTGGCAAAACAGCAGGATACAAAGTCAATATCCAGAAATCAAAGGCATTTTTGTATACTAACAATGAATCAGCAGAAGCAGAAATCAAGAAAAAATCTTTTTCAATATAGCAAAAAGAAAAATAAAATATCTGTGAATAAACCTAACCAAGGAGGTAAAAGACCTGTATGCAGAAAACTATACAGCACTGAAGAAAGAAATCAGGGAAGACACAAACAAATGGAAACATATACTGTGTTCATGGATTGGAAGAATTAACATCATCAAAATGTCCACACTACCCAAAGCAATATACAGATTCAATGCAATCCCTAATAAAGTACCAATGGCATGTTTCACAGACATAGAACAAACACTTCAAAAATTTATATGGAACCATAAACAACCCCCAATAGCAGCTGCAATTTTGAGAAAGAACAAAGTAGGAGGGATCACAATACCTGATACCAAAATGTATTACAAGGCCACTGTAATCAAAACAGCCTGGTACTGGCATAAAAACAGGCACATAGACCAATGGAACAGAACAGAGAGCCCAGAAATCAACCCAACTCTCTACAGTCAATTAATATCTGACAAAGGGGGCAGTAACATAAAATGGAGTAAAGATAGTCTCTTCAACAAATGGTGTTGGGAGAACTGGACAGCTACATGCAAAAAAAAATGAAACTTGAGAACAGACTTACACCATACACCAAAATAAATTCAAGGTGGATAAAAGACTTAAATATAAGCCATGACACCATTAAAGTCCTAGAGGAGAACATTGGCAAGAAAATCTCAGATATTTCACGTAGCAACATTTTTACTGATATGTCCCCTAGAGCAAGGAATATAAAGGAAAGAATAAACAAATGGGATCTCATCAAAATAAAAAGCTTCTGCATGGCTAAAGAAAACAGTATTAAATTAACAAGACAACCAACTGTATGGGAAAACATATTTGCCAATGATACCTCAGACAAAGATTTAATCTCCAAAATATACAAAGAACTTACACGACTCTACTCTAGGAAGACATCTAACCCTATTAAAAAATGGGAAAAGGACTTGAACAGACACTCCTCCAAGGAGGGCATACAGAATATCCAGAGACACATGAAGAGATGCTCAATATTGTTAGCTATCAGAGAGATGCAAATTAAAACCACAAAGAGACACTACATTACGCCGGTCAGGATGGCTATCATAAACAAAGCAACAAACAACAAATGTTGGAGAGGGTGTGGGGAAAAGGGGTCCTTAGTTCACTGTTGGTGGGACTGCAGACTGGTACAACCATTATGGAAAACAGTATGGAATTTTCTCAGAAAAATAAAAATTGACCTACCTTTTGACCCAGCAATTCCACTGGAATCCCAGCAATTATATCCTAAGAATCCTAAAACACCAATCTCAAAGATCCTATGCACCACAATGTTCATAGCAGCACAATTCACAATAGCCAAGAGTTGGAAGCAACCTAGGTGCCCATCAGTAAATGAATGGATCAAAAAATTATGGTACATATACACAATGGAATTCTATGCAGCAGAGAGAAAGAAGGAGCTACTACCCTTTGCAACAACATGGATGGAACTGGAAAGCATTATGCTGAGTGAAATAGGCCAGGTGCTGAAAGACAAATTAAACATCAAAAAAATTAAAAATAGATCTATCTTTTGACCCAGCAATTCCACCCTTGGGAATATATCCAAAAGAATGCAAAATACTAATATGAAAGAACATAAGCACCCTTATGTTCATTGCAGCACTACTTATAAGCACCAAGATATGGAATCACCTTAAGTGTCCATCAGTAAATGAGTGGATAGAACAACTGTGGGACATTTACACAAAAGAACACTACTTGGCCATAAAAAAGAAAATTTTACCCTTTGTGACAGTATGAATAGACCTGGAGAATATTATTTTAAATGAAATAAGCCAGTGGGAGAAAAACAAATACAGTATGATTTCACTCATATGTGGAATCTAATGAACAAACTGAACTAACAAGCAAAATAGAGACAGACTCATAGAGAGCAGATGACAGCTTGTGAGGGGATACATGCAGGGGGTGGAGGGATTGAGAAAAAAGGAAAAAAGGACTCATGGACATGGACAACAGTGTGGTGATTGCTGGGGTGAGGGTTATGTAAGGGCATTACATAGCAATGGGAAAAATATAATAAAGATTAGATTTAAAGGTTTAAAAATGAATTAAAAATTGCATATCCCCCTGAGATATCCAGTTTGAGAATAAAAAATAAAATAAAATAAAACTACATCATGTCAGAAAAATAAAGTAATTAGATCATTACCTTAAGTCTACCTATTTATTAATACAGTTGCTGGGATTGATTAAATTACAAAATTCTCAGAAAAGGTGGATCATCTATAACTAATTCCTTTGAGTCCTATAATAACACTCTCTGGTTTTCCACCACAGTTTAATTGGTCTACCCACCTCTAGTTTGTTATTGGAAAACTGAAAAAATTATAAAATAATATTTTGTTATTTTGAACCCTTCATTGTCTGTTTAGAATAAACACATTATGAGCTTTTTTAAGAACTACTAAAGCCAGGGACTCTGGTTTCTGGTCCAGATATAAGGACCTTGGAAGTCGTCACTCCATCCTGACAAGAATCAAAAGCTAAACAAACTTAAAAATCAACAACTTTCTTTGATCTATCAGAAGAGTGAGGTTATAAGGAAAATTCATGGATAGAAAGACTAAATATTGGCAAGATCTCAGTTCTTCTAAACTTATTCTGTAGCTTCAATATAATCCAAATGAAATTCCCATAAGTTATTTCATGGATATCAACAAACTGATGCTAAAGTTTATATGCAGAGGCATAAGACCTAAGAATAGCCAGCTCTATGTTGGAGGAAAAGAACAAAGTCAAAGGACTGAGACTACCTGATGTCAAGATCACTACAAACATACAGTAATCAAGGTGTGTGGTAACGGTGAAAGAATAGCCACACAGATCAATACAACAGAATAGAGCCCAGAAATAGATTCACATGAATATAGGCAACTGATCTTTGACGGAAGAGCAAAGGTAATATAATACAGTAAAAATAGTCATTTCAACAAAAATATTGGAACAATTTGACATCCATGTGCAAAATTTGATTCTAGACACAGAATCTTCACAAAAGATTATACTCTTCACAAAAATGAACAGAAAACTGATCATAAACCTAAATGTAAAATTCAAAACTATAAAGTCCTGAAAGATCTAGCAGAAAATGCAGCTGTGGTGATGACCTTTCAGATACAACAACAAAGGTATGATCAAAGAAGAAAAAAATTAATAAGCATGACTTCCCTGAAATTAAAAACTTCTACTCTGTGAAAGACACTGTCAAGAAAATGAAAAAAAAAAAAAAAAAACAAGCCAGGTTGTAAGAAAATATTCACAAAGGACACATCTGCTAAAAGTTTGTTATTCCGAATACAAAAGGAATTCTTCAAAGTCAATGACAATAAGAAAACTAACAACTTGATGTTAAAAAATGATCCAAAGACCTGAACAGACACCTCACCAAAGAAGATATATGGATGACAAGTACATGAAAATAGGTTTAAATTATATGTTTTAGGGAATTGGAAATTAATAAGATACCACTGTATACCTATTGGAATGATCAAAATCCAAAACACTGGCTGCACCAAATCCTGGCAGGGATGTGGAGCAACAGGTAACCTCATAAACTGCTGGTGGAAATGCAAAATAGTTCAACCACTTTGGAACACGGTTTGGCAGTTTCTTATAAAATGAAACATATTCTTATCATATAACAATAGAACATTATAACGGTGAGAAATCGTAACCCAGCTCACCATTCTTTTGACGTTGTTTCTGTAAGTGCTGACTCTGACTAATATGTAACTTGTAGATGAACAGCATGTTTGTATATGGATCCTAGGAACTAACTTCAAAAGATATAGACCCTGACCTTCAAGCACCGCAATTCTGAGAGGTCTGCTGACCTTCCTCAGTGGAGCCAGGATGACATGAAGCCAAGATGATGTGAGCCGGGATAACAGGAAGCCAGGATGACTAAACAAGGATGATGCACACTGGACCATCACTTGCCTTATCTGAATGGACTGTGCTTATTTGCACATTTAAAATTTTGCAACTCCTCCCTTGATCCCATTGTTCTGTTCCAGTCTCCCTCCTTATAAAAATCCCTGCCTCCAATGAGAGGTGGAGATGGATTTTGTGACATGAGTCCCCCATCTTCCAGGAGATGGGCTTTGAGACATGAGTCCCACATCTTCCAGGTGGCTAGCAGCTGCAAATAAACCACCTTCCATTTACATCAGCACCTGCCTCTCAAGTATTGGCTTTCATTTCAGTAGACTGCTGGGGCTGCGTTCAGTTACAATCCTATGATCCAGCTATTGTACTCCATGTTACTTCAATTCCTTGAGTAAATAACTGAAGAAGCTTGAAAAGAAACCAAAATGACCTTCAGTAAGTGAATGGATAAATAACCATGGTATATCCAGACAATGGAATATTATTCAGTGCTAAAAAGAATTAAATAATCAATTTATGAAATGACATGAAAGAAACTTACATGCATGTTACTAAGTGCAAGAAGCCAACCTGTAAAAGCTACTTATTACATGATTCCAATTATATGGAATTGAAATAGTCAAAACTTTTGAGACAATGCAAAGATTAATGGTTTCCAGCGGTTATGTAAGAGGCAGGAATAAATAGGGAGTACCCAACAATTTTTAGGGCCATGAAACTATTCTGTATAACACCACATGGTGAATACATATAATTTGCATTTGTCAAAACCCATAAAATGTACAATATGAAGAGGGAACTCTAATGTAGTCTTTGGACTTTGGGTGATGGTATTGCATCATGTAGGACCATCTATTCTAACAAATACACCACTATGGTGGAGCATATCGATAGTGGGGGAGGTTACATGTGTATCCGCCTGTGTGCATGCGTGTACAGGGAGTATATGGGAACTCTGTACTTTACATGCAACTTTGCTCTGAACCTAAAACTGATCTAAAAAGTAAAATTTATTAATTACAAAAAAGTCAACAGTTTTGAAAAAAATAATAGGAAAAACCTATTCCTCATTAGCTGTCAAGCAGTCTAGTTAAAATCTAAATCCGGCCTTATAATTTCCCAGCTGAAAATCTTTGAGGACTTCCCACTGCTTACCTAAACCAGTATGGCGTGTGTACCCCTGGTGGTTCCTGAGATGATTTTAAGCAATAAACAAATAACTCTAAATTTCTAACTGTGATGCATTTATTGTAGAGTGTTTTGGAAGAATAAAACTAACAAAAAAGTAGACATTGAGTAACCATTTGCTGATTCTGATAATTGGATTACCTCTACATAATGGTACCTGCCCCTACTAAGTCCACTATTAAGTCCACTAACAACTCAATTCCTTAGGAAGAATTCTTCTTTCCCCATTATTATCCATTGTAAATTAAAGGTACTTCCTGACATTGGGGGAGAATTTTAACCACTTGAATGTTAAGGCAGTTAACATTTCAAAATGATCTACCTTATAGTCTAAGTTGCTAACAACAACATAAAATGTTTTATAGTACTTGAAATATTTGAAAATGATTTAGAGTAATCATAAAATAAGCATAGCTGCAAGTAAAATATATTAGAGTAATAGAAAATAGAGCTGTCTTATACTTGGTAAAATCAAATTAAAATTAAAACTTTTTCACCAGTCTTTAATAACTCAGTGCTTGAAGAAATCATATATAAGGCAATTATTTATATTTCTCTTTTTACCTTTTTTGTAGTTTCACCATCTCTTGAATGTCTTGGCCTCTTTCTAACTGGCTTATAAAATTATAGATCGCTATGCAGTCATAGCTTGACTTTTCCCTCAGCGTGGAAAGATGCAGCTGCTAAAACAAAGGTGGACCACTTCTCGTCTTTGAAATGAAGGCCCTCCCCACTGTTAGGAAGAATCAGGAAATAAGAGGGACATTTCTCTTCTTTCCCTGCATGATGGTACTGTGATGTAAGAGGTGAATCCACCTACCCAGAACTAGAAAATCACTGCCAACCAAGCTTGAGAAAGTACTGACTGGTCCTGGAGAAAAAGTTTCCTGCAAAGTTTCATGAACCTTGGTAAGGGTGCCGGGACCTCAGGCAGGGCTAGAGCTGCAGCTGGAACAATGGCGTAATGTAGAATCAGATGAGGCTAAGGGGATGAGTCTTACAAAATGAATAACTGGTTAATTCCTCATGTTCAGAACTATACTATATATAATTTCCACTTGGTAAGTAATTCCTACATTTTACTTTTTATCCAGCTTATATCTTGGAGCCTTTACCCCTATTCTTGTCATGTATACACTAGACTGCACCAGCAGAAACTAAAACATTGTCTCCTCCTGATCCTTGGCAGGTAGTCACATGTCTGCTACATAATAGATATAAATAAAAAACGTCAGTGTTATACCTATCTCATTTCTGCTTTCTTAATGTGCAACAATTTATAAGATCACTTTATATATACTCTCATACCAATGATGTTGTCTACTACACACGTACATATTGTTTATGCAATATGGAAATATTTTGAGAGAAATATCAATTTTAGCCCAGAAATTTCATTAGTGTCTTAACTTTTATGCTTATAGAAGCTACAAAGTACATACTAGTCCTTAATTTTCCATTATATTAAATGTATGTAGTATACCTTTATTCTTTGTGACAGCCCAAACTTTTTTGAAAATTCTCTGTTTTCATAGTTCTGCAGTTGTGTGTCTCTTTCTTTGTGGGCAGAATCCCAGATAAATATTTCCAGGTGTGACAGGTTTATGTATAATTTCCAATGCGACAGATTTAAGTACTAGTTCCAGTTTTTTATCGTTCCCTTTACCTAATTTCTTTGCCATGAGACTTTGCAGTCTCTCCCACTAGAGGTGGAAGGTTTTCATCTTGACTTTGGACTCAGTCATGTGGCAGAAGAGAATCTGCCCATTCTGACACTAGCCTGAAAGAGCCACTGAGTCGTCATTCCTCTTGCTTCCCTACATTCTGCCACAACCATGAGCAGTGCTTCCCTTGAGTAGCTGCTGTCCCTCACCCCTGGCCTCAAAATGAATACAACGGAATCCAGAGTGAATTTAACCAACATACAAAGAGCAAAGTCCAGCCAGATCTATACCACAAAGCAGAGTTGCCCAACCAAGCCCCACCTACATAAGCTAACCTCAGCCACATTGTAGATGTATGAGGAAAGAAAAATCGATGAGTGTCATTTTAAGCCACTGAGCTTTGAGGCAGTATATTGTACTGCAGTATTATGGCTACACACAGCCCTTGATGCAATCAGTAACCATGCCACAAGTTTACTAGCTCCTATCTAGTAAGAGTTGTGGGGCTGTAGTGGATTTGCAGAAGCCAACACAGTCGTGAGGCATGGTGTTTCTACAGCTGTTAAAACTGCAATCCTGTAAGAGCTGTGATGCAGCAGCAACAGGTGAATTTCCATGAAACAATCTCTGGGCATCTGGATCTGTATTACTAGCTTGATTGCATTCAAGCCCATACACTGGCCATCCCAGTAATTCTGCAAGCAAATTGATACCCCAAAATAAATAATTATTCCATTACCTGACTAGAGTGGATTATGTTGCCAGAAACTATACCTTGAATTGAGACAGTAGTTGTATTAATTTTACTTTTTTTAATCAGTCAATTTTAATGATAGCAGCAAGGTAAATTGAGTTGTAGCCTACAAACATTACTAAATAATAAAAGAATGTTATTAAGAACTGTACTCAGGAGGGGTTGAGGAGGGGGGATAAAGGAGGAAAAATTGGGAATACCGTAATAGCATAATCAATAAAAATACTTAAATAAAGTAAAAAATAAATGACCTTTACATATGAAAAAAATTTACCTTGTAAATTTTCCAACAAAATTTGCAAGGTAAAATCAAAAGTACAAAGCTAATATATTAAAATCTAAGTTAAATTTTGATTTGGGCATTTTGTCTTATTTTTCTTTCTTGTTTAATTTCTATCACCTTTAGGTAGTGAAATTCCAGTTGGATAACCAGAATTCAAGGTCCAAGTCTACTTTTATCAATTATTCAGTCTTGGGTAGGTCATATAATCTCCCCAAGATCCACTTTCTTCATGGTAAAATGTGAAAAATAACTAACACCTGCTCTGAAGAAGCATTATTATGAGTAACAAATATTATTATTTAAAAAGTCACTTTAAATGCTTTAAAACAAGGTCAAGATAAATACACACATATATATTATATACATGTTCATATGGTAATTTGCACATATTCAAATATATGTGTCTATGGTTTATCAGCTCAAATTCACTGAAAAAAATGACCCCTGGGTTTATTTGTATTTCAATAATGTTTCCAATTTGGATAACTTCCCATCACAGTTTATGATCTCATCTACCATGTGGTCTATTCTCGCTTTCTGCTTGCAACCCATAGAAAGGGTATTATCACTAAACATGGTAGAAAACATAATTAATTCACCAGGAAACAGTTAATTGTTCATAATATTTAATGTCAATCTTTTTCTCAGTTTATCATAACAAGGCACTTCAAAGTGACTGAGCTTTTAAATGTGTGATTATAATTGTATTTATTAAACAATCTATAAGTGTTTACTTACCAATAGAAAAAAAATGCTTGAGTTGGAAAAAAAAGAGAAAAAGTCAAGTTTAACTAAATACCATGTGAATGGTATTAGATTATGGAAAAAAACCCTTGGAGATAATTTTTGATTTCCATATTAATATTCACTTTTCCATAACAGTAAATGCCTACAAATGGCTGAAATTAACAATGAAACAAACTGTACATCTTGTGCCTGTACAGAAAAACAGTTCTGAAGACCTTAAAAATGTAAACTGCTCATAGGTAACCAAAAGAGAATGATTTTTAAATTTTGTCTGAATTTATGTAATTTCTAGAGAAAAGAAAGTGTGTTAATGGCAATAATTTATAGCTTAGTTACACTGAAACACATTTTAAAAACTGCATAGGAAAATAGTGATTAGAAATAAAACTATACTGCTTTTTTACCAAGGAAACCTTAGCCAAGTGTGGGAGTGACACCATCCCCTGCTAGTTGTTAACCCAATGTTAAGTGCCTAGAGATTCATCATTCAACCAAAGTGCACTGAGCCTTTTCTGTGTCTGGGATGTAAATGCCAGGGTAAAAGTAAAATAAGTAGATGAGTTTTGCTCTGTGATAGTTTACATTCCAGCAGGGAGAGACAGTCAGGATGCATGTAAAGAAGTAAATAATAAAAGTTTAGAGAGTGAAAAATATTTTTAAGAAAATAAAGTCAATAATCACTACAGAGTAACAGGGCAACAGCAGGTAGGAGAGTAAGGGAAAGTTTCTTTTAAGAGGGTGGCATTTGAGGTAAGACAAATAACTATGGAAGATATATGGTACATTTAATTATTTTCTACTGAGAAATAGCTCTACAGAGGGAAAACTTAAAAACTGATTAAAACCAATTTTACTAAAAAAAATGTGTCCAAGATTTAGACAGAACAATGAAGAACAATGGCCAAAACTAAATAAGAACATTTCAAAAGCACGCACAAATGTCTAAAGTTCTGATATATGGACATATTTGCTTGGCCTCAGAAGTCAGATGGACCTGAATTTAAATCTCTCTCTGAAACCATCAACGGAGTGGCCTAGGGCAAGTCACTTCATCTCTCTGACAGTACCTACTTCCTAGACTTGTATTCAATGAGAGACATTCTTAGCCTTCATGTAAGGTAAAAAACACTTTATCATACAAAATAGTACCACTGAAAAAGAATTAGAGGGCACTAAGGTTAATAATGTTTTCAACAAAAGGCAAGTGAAGAGCATTTAGATTTTATATGGGCGTCAACAGGAAGCTCAAATAAGTATAGGCAGTAAAGTGCTCTTTCCCTATAAATCTTCTTCTGTTGTTCCTCTGGGTATATTTTCCTTAATATTATACTCTTAGGTGTATAGGCCCTTGTACTTCTGGACTAACTTAAAAACACTAGCAGATTCTGACACACGCAGGTATATCCCAATTTAACCCCTATGTTGATAACATGATTTTGTTTTACTTTGAAAAAAAACATTATATGAAAGATTTGACCTCAAAGCATCTTTCCAGACTATATGTATTTAGATTATGAAAAAGCAACTAGCCCTAGCTGGTGTAGCTCAGTGGATTGAACATAGGCCTGGGAACCAAACAACTGCAGTTCGATTCCCAGTCAGGGCACATGTCTGGGTTGCAGGCCAGTTCCCAGCAGAGGACGCACAAGGGGCAACCACACATTGATATTTCTCTCCCTCCTTCTCTTGCTCTCTAAAGATAAATAAATAAAATCTTTAAAAAAAAAGAAGAGAAAAAGCAACTAGCCCTGATTTTGCAATACCATGTAAAACAATCAATCCTGGCTATTTTGTATTCTGCCTCATTTATCTTTAACACAGCCTATGGCTAAACTTCACTCAGCAAAAGTTTTAGAAAGTACATTCATCTGCAGTTCTGGGACATAGGGAGGAAAAGATTGCTTTTTTAATTTTAAAATTAAGGAAGTCTGATTTACAGGTCACTTAGGAATAAAATAGATGCTATTTTAAAAGTTCATTAAAAATAATTTCTACTACTGTTGGAAATACCTTCCAAATATCCTTGTTAATATCTTCTCAAATTACTACACTGATATTTTTCCACCACACTGAAAGTTTTCAAAATACAAACTCAACAGTAAGGAATTATTTCAATACCGGTACTATAATTACTGAGTAATAATAACGAGTAAAGCAGGACTCCAGGGGTCAGAAGAATGAGTAAGGATTCTCAAGGAGCTGATCATCTTAGTGACAAAGCAGAGACAAATAGCAAGCCTATTTAGAATCCCAGAAAGCTGATTAGGAAAACAACCCTGCAAATTTCATTAGTATTTCCTTCACTCTCTCTGAAGGGGGTGTAGCAATTAAATCACCTAAGTGTTGGCTTTAAAGTGCCTCAGATTGAGACCTTCGAGTGAACTCTTGAACCCAGGCTGAAAACCTAGGTCTTTGGACCACTGTGCCTTTCTGAAAGCCTTATCAAGATCTCCACCTTCCCTGGGGGGATTTCTATAGCCCAGTCCTTAAAATGGCCATGCACTCTCGGACACTTACAACCACATAAGTGGCTGCAAGGCCCCTTCTCATGTTCCGGGTGCACACACACAGTAAACCCGGCCTTCTCCAGCTGCAACACTTACTGCAAAGGCCACAGCAAACACCTCTCACTATTTCTCACTCAGCACTGACCCTGGTTTTATTGTGGAGTAGGGTTAATGCCACCACTGCAGCTCTAAAAAAAACTTTCTTACTGGTATTTTAAGAGAAATCTCAATTGATTTTATTGAGGTATAATTTACCAAAAAAGTACCTATTTTAAGTGCACAATTTGATAAATTTTGACAAATTTATACACCTGGTTAACTATCTTTAAATCAGGTAATAAAATATCTCCATCTTTTGAACATTTGTTTTACTCTTTTCTTAGGATAAATCACTAGGAGCCAGAGTATGAAGTGAGAGGTACATACATTTTTACGGTTTTCAGGAGAGATTGCCAGTCACTTCCAGAAAGCTGCTACACTTCGCTGTGCTCTCAGTTGTGGGGCAGAGTGCTAAATGTAGGTAAGAGGTCACCGCCCTGGTGGCAACTGTGATGTCCCTTCCCACAAAATCTGAATTTTTATTGAAGTGAGTGAAAGGAGCTTTAAACATGATTTATTTGCTTTGATAATTGCTATAATTGAAACATTACAGAATCCTTAGGAGCAAATTAAAAGCACGTTGGGAATAGAAACTGTCGATACGTGTTTAAGAAGATGGCAATCTAATATAAAAGTTTTAAAATATCTTTTTTCTGCCCTGGCTGGTGTAGCTCAGTGGATTGAGCATGGGCCTGCAACACAAAGGACCTAGGTTCAATTCCCAGTCAGGGCACATACTGGGGTTGCAGGCCAGTTCCCAGCAGGGGATGCAAGAGAGACAACCATACACTGATATTTCTCTCCCTCTCTCCTTCCCTTCCCCTCTAAAGATAAATAAATAAAATATTTAAAAAATAAATAAATAAAATAAAATATCTTTTTTCAAAAATAGCAAAACTATAACTGGGCTAATATTTATGTGTGAGAACTGGTCTTGCAGCAATGCTATTCCAGGGAGAGTTGATAGGCCAGTACTATCAGCATTGACTGGGAACTTACTAGGAATGCAAATTCTCAGGCCCCACCACAGACCAGAATCAGAAATGCTCAGCTTTAGGCCCCTTAATCTGTGTTTCCATAGGCCCTCTGGTTGACTCCAGAGGGGTCAAGTTTGAAAAGGATATATACTTTGAAGATATTTTTTAAAGAGAAAAAAAAATCCTTTCCAACATTCAGGAGTAAATATAGCACTCATCTACCACCAAACAGTTTTTCAGTCTTTCCTTTAACCTGTTAGATCTAGATTTCTTATCTTCTAATACAGTTGGAATTACCTAAGATTCTGTCTGGATTTAAAAATTCATGATCGCCATGTGCAAAATTCTGAATTTGGAGTTATGACAGGTCATGAGCCATGATCTTTGACTTCAAAGAGCTTACATTTGGTTGAGCAGGTGTAACATAACTAAACGTGCAGGCTCCACTGGTAACTGTAGAGTGACACAGATAATGGACCATATAGTCCCAGAGAGAGATGCAGATGAAGGTCGTGTAGAGGAGGTGAAGCTCACTTGATGGTTTGGGCAGAGAGCTTGGCTTCTTTGAAAAGATGTAACATCAGCTGTGTATCAAAAGTTGTCTGGGTTTTGCATTAGTGGAAGAAGGAAAGCTGAGTTAGAAGGCTATTGGAAACTCACATTCTTTCCATGGGTATTTTGTGAAGTATACAATTCTCAAAAGTGGTTCCCTAGTCAGTAGAAAATGAGAATCCACTTGTAGGATGGTTTTTGGTTATGCAAATCAGATAACAAGACATATTAAAAGAAAACAAAGTCACTTAAGCAATATGCACCAAAATACCTTTATAGCTGACTAGAAAAAGAAGTAGACTTAAACTATGATTTTATTCTTCAAAACCTTTGAAATTTACCTGCTCACAGAAAAATAAAACTTGAAAATGTACATGTTTTTTACAAAAAGAATTGTAGCTAAATGTTTGGCAAATTATTCTATAAAAGCTTTGTAATGACCACATTTTCCTACACCACTTAAAAATCCAAGTATTTAATAATGAACTAGTTTAATGAAATTAAAAAAAAACTGTTGACACTGCTGTAGGACATTAGCTAGACACATGAAAAAATTAGCTTCAATAACCTATACAAACCAAACTTGGTATATTTACCTTGTACAATTCCCAGGATTATCCTCTGTTTCTCTTTAGAGAAATTGCAATGAAATTATAAATATATGCAGAAAGGTCAAGGAGAGTAAAATAAAATATCTTAAAACTTCCCCTTACTACTAAGAAAAGACACTTTTATGCATAGAAAACTGATAAAGATTTTTAACACCGTTTCAAATCAATTTGACTGGTCAACTGACTGATCGGTAGCTATGAGTTAGCAGTAGTTTTTTAAAATAACTTACTAGCACAGAAAATTTTGCATTTGGTGATATCTCTTACAAATTCCACCTCTCACGGGTATGATATTTGCATTTAAAGGCAAAGGATATTATATAAGCAGATATAATGAAATACGAAGTGGAGGTTTTCACTTTCAAGTACACTGAGTCTATTAAATTGGCCTCTAAGGGTTATGATTAAGTATTGACAGTGCTCTGATCAAAAACATGTAGTGTATCCCAACACACATTGTAATGATCATTGTGGTGCTGATGGTAAAATTTGATATTTCAATAGTTCTCATAAACTAAGGGGCTAAAATATCTATGTGATTTTAACCTATACTAGTAATATCTGGAAAAATTAGACTTGAACCATTCCAATTGCTACCTTGTAAATTGGGGATTAAATAAAACAGAATGTGTGACTTTGTCCAGGTACCATCGAGGTTTACGTACAAAGTGTTCAGTTGAGTGCTCAACTGCCTCGACTGATATTTATTGAGCGGATCACTGTGAAAACACCATGTTGCCTGTAGTCATTTCTTGGCTTCCTCCAATAAAAATCACTATGCTTTTAATAGAGCTTTGAACTATAGAGTTTCCAAAGATTTCTTTGAAAACCTCCCTGTTACTTATCTCTGTAAATAATAACAGTATTTATAACAGCTCTCTCTGCTGTTATCTCATTTTCCTGTCTAATAATGTGACATCTGACATATTTATTTGAGAGGAAAAGTGACCAAGAATTAATGTATTGTAAACCACTAGGCATTTGAGCAATTTTGTAAATATATGGCATCATGTTATAATTTCCTCATATTTTTCTCTCCATATAGTATCTATTTTGAGCACAGAATAAACAAAATTTAGCTCTAAAATATTTCTCAGGTATATTTATTATAACTTCCACTAAAAATGTTTTTCATTTCACTGTTATCTCAGAGCTGTACATTAAAACTTCAGTAAAATATAAAACAGTAGATAAAATTTTGTTTTTACAGAGAAACTTTTAAAATTAAAACTAAGTACCTACATTCAAAGATAGAATAACTATAACAACATTTACAACTATTATATACAGCAATGTATTTGGCACGCTAGGTCTCTGTAAGTCAGAGCACAAATAATCACATAATACATCAGACCAAAATAAGAAAAACTTTATAAATACCTCCTTCCACAGATAGGTAGTTTTCTATTATGTGACTGCATAGATTCAAGCTTGACTCTTCAGTAATATGAATAAAGTAAATCCTAAACTCCAGTTCCTTCTTAATGACATCATTAGTACAAGTTGTATATAAATATAAGTTCTGCTATTTGCCTCTAATAACTTATGCATATTTACAACCCCATACATATAATTTTAGTGATGTCTGTTTAAGTAGCATAACAATTTATACTGTAAATTGTGATTTAACTTGTAACTCTAATTAATTTGAGCTTACGGGCTCAATCAATTCATGAAATTGTATTCACAAAACCAGTTAAAACACCAAATAGTAATTGTAAAAAAAGTTGTCTTTAATTGTCTCTTTCAAATAACTTTGAAAAGGCTCTAATCCATAATTCATACCTATCAACAGATCTAAAGTGTGCAAACCAAAAAGTTTATACTCTCACAATTGGTAGGTATTTAAAAGTTTTAGAAATAATTTTGATTATAGACAATCTCCAACTTACAGAAAAATTACCAGTAGACAAGAATTTTTCCTTGAAAGATTTGAGAGTAACATGTCAATCTGATGCCCCCTGACATCAGAATGGTTTTGTATTTCTGGTAAATAAGTACAGTCTTTTACATAACTGCAACACAGTCAGGAAATTCCTGCCTGCTACTCCTTAGACCCCAGGCAGTTTCACCAATTGCCTCACAGCGAAAGGATCTAGTTCAGAGTCAGGCCCGTTTTAGTTGTCACGGCTCGTTAGCCACCTTTCATTTGGTACATTCTTCAGTATCTTTTTGGTGACTTTGCCACTTTGAATATTGCAGGCCAGTGACTTTGTAGAAGACCCCTCTGTGTGGGATTGTCCAATGCATCCTCATGACTAGACTTAAATTATGCATTTTTAGCAGAAGTATAGAAGTTGTGTTTTTCTAATTGCATGTTATAGCAAGAGGTACACAATTTTGGTTTATCCTGTTATTGATGGTGATTATTTTGGGGTTTTTGCTTGTTTGTTTTTGGCTTAAAGAACACACTTTCATTGTATTGGTTCTGCAGGCCAGAAGTAAATGTCAGCAGGGTTGGTTCCCTGAGGGTATGAGAGAAAATGTGTTCCATGACTCTCTCTAGCTTCTGGTGGTTTGCCGGAAATCTCTGGCACTCCTTGGTTTAGAGAAGCGTCACTCCCATTTCTGCATTCATCTTCACATGGTGTTCTTGCATGCATGGCTCTGTGACCAAGTTTATCCCATCTACTAGGACCCCAGTTACACTGGGTTGGAGCTCACCCTACTCCTTTATGATCTTCTCTTAACTAATCACCTTAACTAATGACCCTTTTTCCAAGTAAAGTCATATTCTAAGGTACCAGGGGCTATATTTCCTATGAATGTCCAGAAGACACAATTCGGCTTGTAACAGAGGCAGAAAGGATTGCTCCTTCCACTCTTCATCCAGGTCCTGTCAGTGCCAATTGCTTCCAGAAACAGTAGTTAGTTGCTGTTTCCAGGTGTCTTTTCTTACACTCCTAGAAATGGCCTCATGTGTCCCATCAGAGTAACTAGTACCAGCTTGCCAGGGCCGCTCAGAATCTATCTCCTGGGGATCCCCTCCAAACATGGATATTCCACCTTTCCCCCCAAAATTCTTGAGAAATAACGGACAAATATAACTGTATATGTTTAAAGTGTACAGTATGATGATTTAATATACATGTACACTGTGGAATAATTATCAAGATAATTAACACATATATCAGCTCATACAGTTAACTTTTTTGTGCATGATGAAATTAATCATCTATTCTCAGCACCTTTCAAGTATATAGTGCCATATTGTTAATTATAGCCACCATGTTGTACATTAGACCCTCAAAACTTTTCTTGTAAATAGTTTATGCCCTTTGACCAACTCCTTCCTAATCTGCCTTCCCCCAAAACCTGACAACCACCATTCTATTCTCAGTTGATATAAAATTGGATTTAAAAAAAATCTTTCTAGATTTCACATATAAGTGATATCATATAGTACTTATCTTTCTCCGTCTGGCTTATTTCAGGTATCATAATGCCTTCCAGGTTCACCAATGTTAAAAGTAGCAGGATTTCCTTTTTTCAAAGGCTAAATAATATTCCAGTGTGTGTTTACCACATTTTAAAAATTCATGTATCTGTTGAAGGGCATTTAAGTTGTTTCCATTTCATGGTTATTGTGAATAATGCTGCAGTGAGCATGTAGTGTGGGTATCTCTTTGTGAAACTGGTTTCACTTCCCTCAGATGTATGCCCAAGAGTGGGATTGCTGGATCAGATGGCAGTTCTATTTTTAATTTTTTGAGGAACCTCCAAACTGTTTTCCATAGTGGGTGTATTGAATTTACATTCCCAAGAACAGTACACATGGATCTTTTATCTCCACATCATTGCCAAAATTTGCAATATCTTGTCTTCTTGATAATACACAACATAACAGGCATGGGGTGGTATCTGATTGTGGTTTTGATTCTCGTTTCTCTGACGATTGGCGATGTTGTGCACTTTTCAACATGTATGAGCCATTTGTATGTCTTCTTTGGAATAATGTTCACTCAGGTCTTTTTCCCATTTTAAATGGATAACTTATTTTTTAGTTTTATTTTTTTGCCATTGAGTTTCAGGTGATGTAGTTTTATATACGGAACATCCTAATGACTCCACCAAACAACTGATAAATGAATTCAGTAAAGTTGCAGGATACAAAATCAACATACAAAAATGACTTGCATTTTCAAAAACAATTAACTCCATGAAAGATAAATTAAGAAAGCAACCCCATTTACAATTCCATCAAAAACAATAAAATACTAAAGAATAAATTTAACCAAGGAGGTGAGAGACCTGTACACAGATAACTATGCCACCGATGGAAAAAAAAAAAAGGAAAAAAACACAAATAAAAGGAAAGACATCCTGTGATCTTGGAACAAAAGAATTGTCTATTGTTAAAATTTCCATATTGCCCAAAGCAATCTATGAACTCATTGCAATCCCTAGGAAAATTCCAATGGCAGTTCTAGTAGAAAAAGAAAAAAAATCCTAAAATTCATATGGAACCACAGAAGACCCTGACTGGTCAAAACAATCTTAATAAAGAGGAATAAAACTGGATGTCTCAAACTTTCTGACTTTAAATATATTGCAAACCTATAATAATCAAAGCAGTATGATTCTTGCATAAAAGCATGTACACAGATTCTGGGAGAGAATAGAGAGCCCAGAAAAACAAGCTCACACACATACTGTTAACTAATCTTTACGAAGGCTCTAATAATATACAATGGGGAAAGGATAGTCTTTTCAATAAATGGGGCTGGGAAAACTTCTTATACACATGCAAAAGAATGAGATTAGACCTCTATCATATGGCACTGACAAAAATGAACATAACTGCATTAAAGATTTAAATTTGAAGCCTGAAACCATAATATCTTAGAAGAAAACATAGCATGAAAGCTCCTTATCATTGTTCTAGGCAATGTTTTTTTTGGATAAGACACCAAAAACACAGGCAACAAAACCTAAAATAAGCAGCTTGACTACATCAAACTAAAAACCATTCTCTTTTGCTACCTTTGTCAACTGATGATTTTTTTGTAATGATATATACTTTGATCTTTTTCTCCTTATCATGTGTGTATCTATTATAGGTTTTAGCTTTTTGGTTACCATGAGGCTTTTGTAAGCTAGTAACACCTTCATAACATTTAATTGCCCCCTCACATTTCATGTTTTTAATGTCACAATTTAATGTATTCTGTATTTATTAATAAAATATTGCATATTATATTCAACATTTTTGTTTTAACCTACATGCTAGAGTTCAAAGTCATTTATGTATGACAATTGCAGTATTAGTGTATTTTGAATTTGATTATATATTTATCTTTACCTGTAAATTTTATATTTTCATGTTTTATGCTACTAAATAATGTCTTTTCATTTCAGCTTGAAGAACTTCCATTAGCATTTCTTTTTAGGCAGAAATTGTGGTAACAAATTACCCTGGGAAAGTCTTTATCTCTCCTCCATTTATGAAATACAACTTTGCTAGGTAAGTTGGCATTGGTTGGCATTTTAAAAAATTGAACATATAATCCTACTCTCTACTGGCCTTCTAGGTTCTGCTGAGAAATCAGATTTTTTTTCAGGTTTTTTTGATATTTGATGAGGTTTGTTTGTTTGCTTGCTTATTTATTAGAGAGGGAGAATGGGGAGAGAAGAATCATCAATGTGAAAGAGAAACATCTACTAGTGGCCTCCTATCTATGTCCCAGCCAGGGAAGAAACAAAAAAATCCACAACCAAGGTATTATATTTTTTCCCTTGCTGCTTTCAGAATTCTGTCTTTGTCTTTGATTTTTGAGAGTTTGATTAGAATGTGTGTCAACAGAAATCTCTTTAGAATGAATCTTTTGGGGGATTTTGTGGCTTCATGCACCTGGACAGCCAAATCTGCCCCAGACCTGGGAAGTTGCAGGTAATGTAGGAGCGCTACCTCCGGCTCTACCCCACACCACATGCTCTATCACCCCTCACACCCTCAACAGAGAGATTATTTTAGAACCTCTCACTAATTTTCACCTCTTCTTCAAGTTTCCACATATTTCTCTTTCTTCAAATTTCATAGACGATCTGGGAACTGGGATAGCAAAAGCTTTCCTTCAGGATAAAGGATAAAGAAAAGATGGATTGGATAAAGATGGACTGAAGAAAGATAGAGAACCCTCAGGTTCTATTTATTATCCTTTGCTACTCTACTCAATTATGTCCAGCCCCAGCCCAGGGAGTACAGCAGCCACTTAAAAGATGTGTAGTTAAGGGGAGCACTATACCTCACGTGGAGGACACAACACAATTTCACTCTTGGTTTTTACCTATTGTCACTATATTTTTATAAATTTGGCTAATTAGCCACATCATTATTTTAAAAACATTTTAGAAAATCAATATGCTCAATAAAATCTTGAAATCATATACTCTCACATTCTATGTTTGCTTCCTTCAATTCTTCCTTTCAAATAAGAGCTATAGTCTTAATTTATGAGAAAAATCTATATGCTAGTTATGTAATTCCATAGAGCAAATATAATTAAATGAATAAAAGTAGTAAGTATGTATTAAGGATAAGTAAGAAAATATAGCAGTAAAAAGTAGTTTGAAATCAAATTTTAAAGAACTCTTTGAGGCAAAAATAGAGGTTAGATTAAAATTACAACCGATAGTGAAAACTGATGGCATCAAAATAAAGCAGAATAAATATATATAGAATAGTACAAATACTGTTATTTAAAAGACATCATTAAGAAGTTCTTACAACATTATAGTAGTCTTAGAAAATGAATAGGTGAATAAATTATTTCCTTTGACATAAAATTTCCTCCATAAAATGTCTCTGACACCACAAATTATGAATTACTGTGGATATCTTTAAAGACTTAATACCTTCTGTGTTTCACATTTCCTTCTATATTAAATATTTTCAGGGAGGAAGAACAAACTGTAAACTGATTTGTTCACAAAAAAAAGTACTTCACTAGTTTACTTAATTTCTCATTAAATCTGTTACAGGGTAAGTAAAATGCTCCCTTCTACGGGCTAAGCATTGGACTATTACTGTAGAATAGTCTTAATATTTTATTTAAAATATTTAAATGTAAAGACATAAATTAATAAAGTCTGAACTCTTATGTTAAAGAAAGTCCAAATACAATAAATAAAATGTGCATGATTCCCAGCTCATGATAATAAATAGTGGACTTTCAATACAACTCTGCTAAATGAACAAATTAATGGAAAAAATAAAATGCTGAAAATATTCACTTTAAAACACATATATTTTAACTATTTATAGCCATCATATTTTCTTAAGGCAGATATTCTTACTCAATTCTCATTTCCAATTGTAAATAATAATTACCTTACTTTACTTTTTATTATTTTGGTTAATATTGGTGACTCTTCTGTGCCATCACAGCCTCCAATTTTTAAAAAGAAAACAAGATGCCTGAAAATAAGCAAAAAGTGCTCCATTTCCCTCAGTGCTTCTATTAAGTCTACCTGTTCTTTTAAGGATAATCCCAACTCTTAGAGTAATGATTCACAAGCAGTATTCTGCACTACAATGGGACAGATATATCTGGGAGAGTCCCAGAAGGCCTATGGAAATAAGGCTACCTTCCTGGCTGAAGGTATTTAACAGACATATACACACAAAAAATCACTGATGTGTCTTATGCTGATTCAGGGGATCAGTTATTTAAGTAAATAAATATGTGTACATATACACATGTGTACAAATATATGCATGCATATGTGTGTATATATACACATAGATTTATATGTGTATACAGGTGTGTGAGTGTGTGTGCATTTGTGTGTATAGCTGAGAATACTACCTGTCATATAGTAAATATCAGAAAACATTAGCTAGTATATACTTCTCATTAACATTTAAAACAACTTAAAAAATGCTGGAAAGAAAATGCTAAATATTGAACATATGGATAATATCTGATATTTGAAGATATTGTTGAAGAAACTTTCATTTCAAGAACATAATAAAATTTTAGATTTATCTGTCTAAAAATTATAAATGAACATAATAAAATTTTAGATTTATGTGTCTAAAAATTACAAATTCATGAAGAAAAAAACAAATGGTCTAAGTCATTTGTATAATCCAAGTACTAGAATGAATGTATTATAAATATAATATATTCTTTTCTGTTATGGTCATTTCCTACATAGATAATTAATATTCTGCTTGACAAACAGTAAAATGTTGAGTTTTTAGTAGACTTCTAGTTGAGAAATTTAGGAAATTTAATCTCATAATATTGAATTTCTTAAAGCTATACAATTTAAGTGGTGAGAAGCCTCAATTATTTTTTTTTAAATAGTGTAACAAATTCCAAAATATACCTATTTTGGGGCAGAAGTCTAACAAAACATATTTGTGCCATAAAATTGAATATTACCTTAACTTCTACTACTTTCAGTCAGAGTTCAGTGCTTGACAGAGATGTTTTGTGCTATAGAAAGATTTTCAGGTAAAACTTACATACTTTGAAATACTACTTTAATTCATTTTATTATTTGGATACTTTAAAATGAAGAGAAACCCAAAATGTAATATAGGGTATTCTACTCAAAATAAGCAAAAAGCAATTTTACAAAATATATAGCATCTTCTTTCTTTCTTTATTCAGTTTGTTTAAGAAATAATAATTTACAGATAAAGTTGCAGTTCCTCATATTTACCCATCGAATTCTACTTCTCTCTCTCCTTCTCTAATATGAACCAGTACTATGAATTTGATCTGTATATAATCCACATTTTTATACTTTAACTACATGCAACTGTGTGAATCTATAACTACCATATAAATTGCATGTTTTGATACACATTTTATCATTTGATTTTAAATATGATGTCATTCTCATGGTTCTATTTTCTTAAACAATACATTACTTTTAACCACAGGAGAATTTAAAAAAATATAATATATTTATTTTATGTTCATTTATTTTGCACTTACATTTCTGTAAGAAAACTTGGACTATAACTAATTAATTTCTTGAAATCTGTTGGAAATTACTTTTTGACCTAGTAAGTGATCACTATTTTTAATAAATATTTTACATGAATTTATTAAGAAGGTATATGCACTATTGGCTGGGGCTAGGGTAAATCAATCTTAGGTATTTCTGTGACATAGCCTTAGACAATTTGGCCATACTCTGTTCTTAAGCTTATTTTTGTAGCTCTTCACATCTCCAATTGAAGCATTTCATTAATAGAGATAATTAGCAATAATCATGTCCATGCAACAGATACTCTGTTAAGTATCTTAAAGTTCCAGTTCTGTTACCTTTGGTGTTCCTAAAATACCTTGCAGTAAAGTTTCACTTGAAGCAAATGTGACATTATTTCACAGCAGAATTCAGGTAACCACACCCACAGTTGAGGTAGCCAATCTAGGGTGCCTTTCCTAAGAGACTGGGTTATAGTGCTATGTAGACTTTAGTGCCATGGCACTGGAGTGCCATGCCCATGTATAAGGAACAAAGAGTACATAAAATATTCTAGCTGAACAATGTATGTCAAATGCCACTAATATCATCGATGAAAATCCACTTTTAACATCCGCAATGCTAAGAATTAGTAAACTTTCACCAAAGAAAACTAATTTCCAAAACTCATGCTAATTAGCAGTGTCTGGTGTAGGCAGAAGTCAAAGATAGCTTTCGTACTTTCATTAACCACTTCTGGAATGTGGGTTTTTAGATTAAATGCTCTATCACCAGATCCAAGATAGTGGAGGAGTAAGTGGAAGCTACACTGACTTCCTCCCAGGACCAATCTGGAATTGCAACTAAATTGTAGAGAACTGATCCTGAATAACCAACTAAACACTAGCTGGAGAGAAGCCTTATAACCTCGGAGAGACAGAAGAAGCCACTTCACCACAACAAGAGGCACTGTAGAGGAGTCAGGCAAAGGCTGCCTGGGCTCCCATGGGCAGCAGCTGAAGTTCTGAAAGGATATCTCAGCAGTCAGGGGGTTCCCCTTGAGAAGCTTGAGGCCTAATCCACACACTGGCCTCCCTAGCCTACAGCACCAGAGCTGAAAAGGAACCCAGATAACATCCAGCTGTGAAAAGCAGCAGGGTTTCAGTCTGCCTGGGAGTGATGGCTAGAGATTCAGAGACCCTCTTAAAAGCCAACACACAGGAATACCATTTGCAGTCACTTTCCCTGGGCTCTGACAGAGGGACAGCAGGGTAGACTAGTGTCACTTGAGGAGAGTCTGGGGCTTGTGGCTGTGGGAAGGGACCAAAAGGAACAGCTACAAGGATCCCTGTGCTGAGTCGTTCCCTGAGTACTTCAGAAGGCATCTTTCTCAAATAGAGCACTCCACCCTGTGGTGCTTAAGCTGGGCTGCTGATTACAGCTTGATTTTATTAACACCATTAGTTTAACAGCTAAGGCTGAAAATACAAGGAAGCGGCCAAAATGAGAAGACACAAATGAAAACAAAAACAGACCCTAAATGAAAGAACAAGAGAATTCTCCAGAGAACTAAAGACAATGGTGGCAAGCAATTGACTGGATAGAGTTTAGAGTAATGATTATAAGGATACTCAGAAGCATGAAAAAAGAATAGAAACCATAAAAAAGGACCATCAGAAATAAAGAATGCTGTATTTGAAATAAGTGACACATTAGAAGGAATAAACACTAGGTTAGATGAAGTAGAGGATCAAATCAGTGTTTGGGAATACAAGGTAGAAAGAAACACCTAGGCAGAGCAGCAAAAAGAAAAAATAATTTAAAATAATGAGGAGAGATGAAGAGCATTGTGGGCACATGAAGTGTAACAACATCCGCATCATCGGAATACCAGAAGGAGAAGGGAGCCAGCAAGGGATCAATACAGAGAGATCTGATCGGACCACTAAGGAGGAGCAGGAAGGGCCTATACGAGGAGGCTGCCCAAGGCCATGGTAAACAGCCTAGGACTAGACTGGCTGAGAAGCTGAATGCCTCTAGAATGTAAGGAATTACAGGCGAGAAGATCTGGAGTAAAAGAAGAGCTCTCAGACAGGCTGGCTCTGATTCTCAGGCTCTTCTGCCTGGATGATGGTACTACAGCTGCCTATTTCCCGAACAACAGTATGTTTGTTGCATGGGAAGGACCTGCAGGCACAGCTTGGGATCAGGCTGGCCTGGCAGAGGGTGGCAGGGTTATTCTTCTTTGGATGTTCTAGAGAGAACAGGCTCTGAGACAGAAGCCTGCCATTCTCCCAAAATTGTGTAGCTTTTATATGTTATGTTGTTTTAGCTTGTAAATTAACCCTACAGAAATAAGATAATTAAAACTAACAGAGGCAATGATAGGAGAACTCAGGTGTTACAGAGTTTAGCCATAATTGATAGGTTTAAGTGATTAAAGTTGTAACTAAAGAGTTAGGGTTTGTTCTTAATTGATAGGCCTAAGTAACTAATTCATGTGGGAAACTGGTATTCCAAAAATTGTGAAGCTTTTGAATAAAAACTCCTGTCTTTATCACCAAACTTTTGCCTCTGAAATTTTGTCTAGAGGGTGACAGTGGGCAGTAGGACCACAACTGCTTTTCAGTAGCAGGATCAAAAACCTTTTTAGAAAATAATGAGCAAAAATGTCCCTAATCTGGTGAAGGCGTCCAGGAAGATCAGTGAGTCCCAAACGAGTTAGACGCAAGGAGGCCTACACCAAGACACATCAATAAATAAAATGAGAAGGCTTAAAGGCAACGAGAAAATCCTAAAAAACTGCAAGAGAAAAGCATGTAGGTACCTACAAGGGAACACCAATTAAACTGTCATATGAATCCTCAACAGCAGCATTTCAGGTCAGAAGGGCAAAGGGTGAAACATTCAAGGTGATGAAAAATAAGACCTACAACCAAGGTTACTTTACCCAGCAAGTCTATATTTAAAATTGAAGGAGAAATAAGGAACTTCCCAGACAAGAAAAAACTGAAGGAGATTGTTAACATAAAACCAGTACTGCAACAAACATTAAAGGGCTTGCTTTCTAAGAGAAGAAAAGGAACAAGAAAAGGAAAAGAGGAAAACAGTGTAACAATACAATGACACTACGATGTATCTACTAATAATTACCTTAAGTGTAAGTGGCATAAATGCTCCCACCAAAGGGAGTAGGGTGGCTGAATGGATAAGATAACAAGCCCCATATATGCCCTGACTCTTAAGAGACCCAACTCAAATGGAAAGATACACACAGACTAAAAGGAAAAGGGTTGAAAAAAGGTATTTCATGCAAATGGAAAAGAAAGAAAAAGCTGGGGTAGCAGCACTTATAGCCAACAAAATAGACTTTAAAACCAAGGCTATAGAAAGAGACAAAGAAAGACACTACACATAATGATAAAAGGAACAACCCAACAAGAGTATATAACTCCACTAAACATTTATACATAACACAGGAGCACCTAAATATGCAAAGCAAACCTTGATGGACATAAAGAGAGAGGCTGACACAAATACAGTAATAGCTGGAGATTTTAACACCCTATAGACTTCTGTGGATAGATCTTCCTGACAGAAAATCAAAAGGGAGACCGCGGATTTAAATGGGACACCATCAGGGGAGCCCAACCTTTTGGCATCTCTGGGCCACATTGGAAGAAGAGTTGTCTTGGGCCACACATTAAATACACAAACATTAATGAAAACTGATGAGCCAAAAAAAAAAGGTTTTAAGTAAATTTAGAATTTTGTGTGGGGCCGCACTCATAGCCACCCTGGGCCATGTGTGGCCCACAGGCTGTGGGTTGGACATCCCTGTGGAATCAAATAGATTTAATCGATATTTTCAGAGCATCTCACCCCAAAGCAGCAGAATAGACATATTTTTCAAGTGCACTTGGAATGCTTTCTAGGAGAGACCATGTGTTAGGACACAAAACAAGACTCAATAAATTTAAGAAGATTGAAATCATAACAAACATCTTCTTTGACCACAGTGTTATGAAACTAGAAATCAGTCACAAGAAGAACACTGAAAAACACACAAGGACATGGAAGTTAAATAACATTATTGAACAATGAGTTGGTCAACAATGAGATCAAAGAAAAAACTCAAAAGATACCTTGAAACAAATGAAAATAAGGATACAACAATACAAAATCTGTGGGACACTGGGAAAGTACTTCTAACATGGAAATTCATAGCATTACAGGCCTGTCTCAAAAAAGCAAAAGTCCAAATAAAAAAATCTAACTTCACACTTAAAGGAACTTGAAAAAGAACAACAAAGCCCAAAGTGAGTGGAAGAAAGGAAATAATAAAGATCAGAGCAAAAATAAATGAAATAGAGTCTAAAAAATGATACAAAAAAATCAGTGAGTCCAAGAGCTGATTCCTTGAAAAACTAAACAAGATTGACAAACTTTAACCAGATTCATCAAGGAAAAGAGAGAAAGAACCCAAATAAATAAAATCAGAAATGAAAGAGAAATAGCAACTGATGTCAAAGAAATACAAAGGATTGTAAAATATTATAAACAAGAATATGTCAACAAACTGGATAACTGGGATAGAATGGATAAATCTCTGGAACATTCAGATCAGAGAATCTGAATAGACAGATTATACCCAGTGAAATTGAAGCAGCAATAAAAAAAGAAACACCTAACAAACAAGCAAAAGCCCTAAACCAGATGGCTTCCAGGTGAATTTCATTAAACACCTTGTTTTTCTTCCAAGAAGAACACCTCTCCTCCTCAAACTATTCCAAAATATTCAAGAGGAGGAAAGACTTCCAAGCTCATCTTATGAGGCCAGCATTATCCTAATTTAAAAATCAGTTAAACACACTACAAAGAAAGAGTTATAGGCCAATATCCTAATGAGCACAGGCACTAAATCCTCAACAAAATAATACTAAATTGTTACAGAAATACATTTAAAAATCATACACCATGATCAAGTACGATTTATTCCATTGATACAAGGTTGGTACAATATGCACAATCAATAAACATGACACACCACATAAATAAAATGAAGGATAATAACCACATGACCATATCAATAGATGCAGGAAAAGCACTTGATAAAACCCAGCACCCATTTATGATAAATGCTCTCAGCAAAGTGGGAACGGAGGAAACATACCTAAACATAATAAAATTCATGTATGACAACCCACTGCCAGCATCATACCCAGCAAGCAAAAACTACCAGCTTTCCCCTTAAGTCTGGGAAAAAGACAGGGATGCCCCCTTTCACCTATTTTATTCAACACAGTACTGGAAGTCTTAGCCACAGCAATCAGACAACAAGAAGGAATAAAAGGCATGTATATTGGAAAGGAAGAAATAAAACTGTCATTGTTTGCAGATAACATGATACTATATATAGGGAACCCTAAAGATTCCACCAAGAAACTACTAGGACTGACAAATTGATTCAGTAAAATAACAGGACACAAAATTAATATCCAGATCACTTGTGTTTTATATGCCAATAATGAACTATATGAAAAGGAAATTAAGAATACAAAGCCCTTCACAGTTGCTTCAAAAATAATGAAATGCCTAGGACTAAATTTAACCAAGAATGTAAAATACCTATACTCGGCAAATTATAAGACACTGAAAAATAATTTGAAGAAGATAAAAGAGTGGAAGCATATACCTTATTCATGGATAAAAAGAATTAACACTAAAATGTCCATACTACCCAAAGCAATCTATAGATTCAGTGCAATTACTACCAAGATACTAAGAAGGAATTTCACAGAACCAGAACAAATATTTCGAAAATTTATGGGAGCAAAACAAGGCCCTGAATCAGAACAGTGATAAAAGTTGGAGGAATCACACTCCCTAAAATCAAACTCTACTATCAGGCCATAGTAATCAAAACAGCCTAGCACTGGCATAAAAACAGGGACATAAGATCAGTGGCATAGGATAGAAAGCCTGGAAATAAACCCACATCTTTATAGTTAATTAATATTTGACAAAGGAGGCAAAAATATACAATGGGCTAAAGATAGTTTATTCAGTAAACGGTGTCAAGAAAATTGGGCAGATATGTGCAGAAAAATGAAACTAGATCAGCTTCTTATACCACAAACAAGAATAAATTTCAAACTGTATGAAAGACTTAAATGTTAGACCTGAAACCATAAAAATTCTAGAAGAAAATGTAGGAGGTAGAATCTTACATACTGCTTATAGCAATATTTTTTTCCTGATATATGCCCTTAGGCAAGGGAAGCAAAGGAAAAAATAAACAAGTGGGACTACATCAAACTAAAAAGGTTTTGCACAACAAAGGAAACTATCAATAAAATAAAAAGATAATCCACTAAATAGGAGAACATATCCACCAATGGTATATCTAATAAAGAGTAGATATCCAAAATTCATAAAGAAGTTATAAAACCACACCCACAAAAAAAAGACCATACACACAAACTAATCCAATTACAAAATGGGCAAAGGACCTAAATAGACGCTTCTCCAAGAAGCATTTACAGATGGCAAATAGACAGGGGAAAAGATAGTAAACACCACTAATCACCAGGGAAAAACAAATTAAAACCACACTGAGATCTCACCCCACACCCATGAGATGGCTATCATCAATTAATCTATAAACAAGTGCTGGCAAGGATGTTTATCAAGTGGGACCTTCCTTCACTGTGGGTAGGAATACATATTAGTGCAGCCACTGTGGAAAGCAGTATGCATTTTCATCAAAATATTAAAAATTAAGCTTTGTTATGAGCCAGTGATGATTACACTTTTGAGAATTTATCCAAAGAAACCTGAAACACTGATTAGAAAGAATATGAACACCCCTATGTTCACTACAGCATTATTTACAACAGCCAAGATTTGGAAGCAACCCAAGTGCCCCTCAGTAGATGAATGGATAAAACATATATGGTACATTTACACAATGGAATACTACTCAGCCATAAACAAGAAGAGAATTTTACCCTTTACAACAGCATGGATGGTCCTGGAGAACATTATGATGAAGTGAAATAAACCAGTCAGAGAAAGAAAAATACCATATGATTTCACTTATATGTAGAATCTAATGAACAAACCAAATGAACAAGCAAAACAGATTCATAGAGAGCAGGATGACGCTATTGGGTGGTGACATTAGGGGTGGACGGATGAAGCCCCGCCCCCCCCCAAAGAACTCATGGACATGCACGACAGTGAGATAGTATGGTAATAGTGGGTGTGCGGGGGATGAAGGTGGAAGAGGGTATATGGGGAAATAAATGGTAATGGGAAAATACAATAAAAACTAAACTTGTAAAAACAAACAAGTAAATAAATAAATAAATATTCCTTTTGACTTGTGATATGATTAATCTATCCATTTTTGGCAGGACATTCGATCTGTTGTGCTGTGGATTTGTCCCTTTCCCCCTGTCATTTTATCAGTATTTGTGTTACATGTTTCGAGGTTATTTGACTAACTGTATACAGATTCAGTTTTTTATATCACCTTGGTAGATGGTTACTTTTAGTGACTTGTAATGCTCCTTCTCAGTTTAATAATGGTTTTACCCTAAAAACCTGAAGAATTCATTATTAATTTTGCTACAATGGCATTGTTTGGGACAGTGTTTAATATCTATATATTTTTAAGCTCTGTATGCTACTTTAATTGTGTATTTCTTACACATAAAAAATATATATACCCAATCTTTCACCATGTCATTTTAGTCAGTTCCGTTACATGCATTGCAGTTAGCCATATATAAAAGATTATTTCCATTCTCATATTTTTGGTTTTGGTTTATGCTGATTTTTCTTTTCTTCTTCCTACCTTTCCCCCTTTTCTATTTCTATTGTGAACTCATCATGCTTTTTCTCATTCTTTCCTTTGTTTTTTCTTGCTAATATGAATGTTATCCCCATTCCTTTAGTGCTCTTTTTAATTTCTATCTATAATAATAATAATTTCTATAAATACTACTGAGTTTTTATAACTTCTTAATGTAATTTTCTACAACCATTTAACATAGATCATAATTTCTCAAACTCATCACTTGACATTTGGGGCCAGATAACTTCTGTTGTAAGGGGCAGCCCTGCACATTGGAGGACGTTCAGCAGCATGGCTGGCCTCTGCCCACTATGTACCATCACCCTTTCCCCAGTAGTGACACATAAAAGCGTCTGCAGACATTTCCAAGTTCCCTGGGAGGATAAAATCATGCCTGGTTGACAACCACTGATTTAGAGGATAAGGAACACCCATAAAGCTCCTACTTTGCTATTTTTTTTATGACAAGGAGAAAGGTAATACTTGCAAGCTGATACATACCTAACTATTACCTTGTGTAATTAGCCTCTTGATTAACAGCTAAAGGAATTAAAAGCCAACTATATGTCTAAGTTTTTAGAATTACAGTTCTTATAAAGTTCTTTGATCACCACTTATTTTTCTATCTTCACAAAACATCAGTTAAGAACCAAATAAAAGTGAAAAAAGGTTTTCACCTTTTTTTTTTTTTGCCAGAAAAGTATCTGTCTACAAAGAGTTGCACAGCCACTGGGGCGCAGCCAGGATTCCCCCAGCGCGACAATGGACTTGGCATTGCACTGACCAAATACAAACAGCAGTTTGTCAATAGGCTTCGCATTAGCTACAAAATGTTTTTTGGCAAAATAAAAGCATCCCTCTGGGTACAATGGAAAAAAAAAAACAGCAACTCCCTTTCATTTGGGATCCCTCTGTATAGAGTACCAAATTAATTAAAAGATTATAATTCTGAGATGGGTTTAGAAAAGATTTTTTTAAGGAAAAAAGGGAGCAGAGGAGAAATTCTACTAAAAATATTTTGACGCTATCAGTTTATCCTTAGTTGCTATAGACCTATAAATCCTAGGTAACTCTCAGAGATTTGTGGGGCGAGTTGTTTCGTTTTGATTATTTCTTAAATTAAAACTAACAGTACAGAAATTATTATTTGATAGCCAAATATGGAGAATATAAATACTTTCCTATAATGATGATAACAAAACTATACTTATTTTGCTTTCAAAGTCTATAGAAAATAAAAATGAGACATAGAGTGAACAAAAACTATACATTTATAAAAATATAATTTTTTATTGTCGTTCAAGTAGAGTTGTCTACATCCCCCCCATTCTCCCCACCCACCCACCACCACCTCACTCCCTTAATCCTACCTGCCTTTGGCTTTGTCCATGGGTCTTTGATACATGTTCCTTGATGACCAATATCATTTCTTTGAAATAAATGTAAATAATGATTTGTATTATAGCTTTCAAATAATAAAATGAGCTGAGAATCATGGGAAACTGAACACAAATGCTCAAAGCAAAACTAGTTTTCCTAAATATGTAAAGAATCAAAATAATTTTAACTTAAATAACTAACAAACTAGTTCAGCACCAAAATCACTTAATAAAGGTGAAAGTAGTTTATTTGCTTGGGCCCCTGTGCATATATATATATATATATATATATATATATATATATATATATATGGCTAGAAATTACTCTAGAGAGACAGAGAATAGATTCTGCTTACCATTAAATGCCCAGTTAAGGTCAGCAATGTTTAGAGAATTTTGAAACCATTCACTACTTTTTAACCCCAAACTATACAGTATCAGAAATGGACAAGTTTATTTAGGAAGTTCATAACATAAATGTTGGTGGACCTGCCTGACTTAAAACTCAGTAAAAACTATTCAAAAAGGTATTTTTAACATGGCAGACCCAGATTTTTTGTTATTTGATCACAACAATATCTTCAATAATTTTAAAAATTCTAACATATTTGTCATTTTCTTGAAGTAGTTTTTCATACAAATGGTATCCCTCTCCTGTGAACACACTTTCTAAGTCACAATTCTTATTTCAAAAGTCCGTGCTCCTAGTCTAGGCCAGCACTGCACTAAGTATAACATTAATATACACTCTCTTCTCCAGCACCCTGACTGATAGTTATATTGTAAAAGTGTCTGCAAAATGACAAACTACCCCAGACTTATGGCTGTGGTTAGCTTGATGAAACAGGAGGACACTGAAGTCCAGGTCATTGCACTAGAAAGGCCAGAGATGTAACAAGGTGCTCTGTGCAGGCACTTGCAAACAGGCAGTAGAGGGAGATGAGGATGGGAAGGGAAGGAGGGCCTTGTTCATGATGGTAGGGAGTTTGGACTTTATTCCAAAGTCTGCAGGATGCTTCTCAAAAAAAGAGGATTTTCAAAACTGAAGTTATTGGAGTTACATTGGTTAATAAAATTATATATGTTTCAAGGGTCAAAAAGGGTTTTGAGAAAAGGGATGACATGAATAGTGTTGCATGTTACAAACTTCATGGTATGGCAGTTTGTATAGGGCTGTTTGAAGGGGAGGGCATCCTGGGACAGAGGACAGTCAGCAGATTCTCCTTGGGATCACATGTAGACAAAGACAAAGAACTGAAAAATGCTACAAAAAAAAACTGAGCCAAAATACATGATTTAATTAAATATGTAGTTAAGAGAAAAAGTTTCTAAAAGCAGTAACCCAGAATACAGAGGGTACCACAGTTTCAGATAGCATGTGTAGGGGAAGAAAATTATGTAATAATTTCTATTATATTTTGGACACTCAACATTTAACAAGTATTTATTGAGCAACTATTATGTGCCGGGCTCTTTTCAGAGCTACTGATACCACACAGAACAAAACAGACAAATTATCTAAACTCATGAAAATTATACTTATTGTGGGATACTGATAAACAAGGTAAATATGTATGATATTTGATATTTAAGTGATAAATAATAACAGAGAGGAGAAAGGGATATGGATTGTGGGGCTTGAAAGTTTAGATGATGTGGACAAGGAGAAACTTCCCTAATAAAATGACTTTGAGTAGCTTAGATTGAAGCAATCACCAAATAAAAACTATTAAAATTAATTTTTTATTTTTAGTTAAAAATGAGACATCAGTAAGAATAATTGCTTTAAAAATGCAATAGATATGATGAGCATTATCCATTTTCAAGTTTACTTTTCCTTGTTTCATTTTCCACTCATTTCTTTATGGACCAAAATTGTACTGAAAGCCTACTATGTATGCAACATGAGCAGCTGTGGGATAAATATTTTTGATATTGTTATTACCTTTATTTTAAAAGATTTGTATAATACAAAATAAACTTTATGTATTTCCCAATATAATTGCCATTTCTGATAATCTCAGTTCCTTAGTATAATCCGAGCTACCATCTAGCAACATTTTTCCTTCTGCCGGAAAGAATTCCTGTAACATTGATTTATTTTTCTTCCTTTGGCTGTCTTTACCCATTTTGCCCTGTCTCTGGCAAGCACTGAACATTTATTTAGCCATAGTTTTTGAAATTTATGCCCTCCTGGGTTGACAATCTTTTCTCTCCACTACTTTAAAGATATTGCTCAATTGTTCTCTCATGTTGTTTCCATCGAAAAGTTTATACCATCCTTCCCCACCCCACTCTGTAAATGTTTTTTTCCTATAAATACTCCTAAATTATTTTCTTTATCACTATTTTTCTTTATCACTATATTTGGTTATGATGTGCCTGGATGCAATTCTCATCTTATTTGTCATGCTTAGGTTTCACTGAATTTCTTAGCTTTAGGTATATTTCGTCACATTGGGATATTATTTTTAGCATTATCACTTTAAATGAAATTTTGCTTCCCTCCTTTCTCTTCTTTTCCAAAAAATTAATACATTAGACCTCTGTACATATGTATTTATGATATTCATTTTATTTTTTTATTTAATTATTTTTTAAGTACAGTTTTCTGTCTATTTCTCCCATCCCAGCCCACCACCCCATATTCCCTGCCTCCCTCCCATTTCCACCCCCCTTAGTTATTGTCCCTGTATCCTTTACACTTGTTCCTCTAAATCCCTCCCCTTTTTCTCCTTAAATTTCCTCCCCTCTCCCCTCTGGTCGCTGTCCCCCTGTTTTCTATTTCAGTGTCTTTGTTTTTATTTTGCTTGCTTGTTTGTTTTGTTATTTAGCTTCCTGTTAAAGGTGAGATCATACGGTATTTGTCTTTCATTAACAGGAAAATCTCAGATATTTCATGCAGCAACATTTTTACTGATATGTCCCCTAGAGAAAGGAATATAAAGGAATGAATAAACAAATGGGATCTCATAAAAATAAAAAAACTTCTATGTGGCTAAAGAAAACAGTATTAAATTAAAAAGACAACCAACTGTATGGGAAAACATATTTGCCAATGATACCTCAGACAAAGGTTTAATCTCCAAAATATAGAAAGAACCCACATGACTACACTCTAAGAAGACAACTAACCCAATTAAAAAAATGGGAAAAGGACTTGAACAGACACTTCTCCAAGGAGGAGATAGAGAAGATCCAGAGACACATGTACATATGTATTTGGCTTCTTGAAGGGACCTCACAGCTCAATGATTCATTGTTTTTACAAAAAAATTATTTTGTGATAACTATAGACTCACAAGAAGTTGAGAGGATAATAGTACCAAGAGGTCCCATGTACCTTTCTCTGTTTCTTCTGAATAATTGTTATGTTTTGAATAATTATAGCATGGTATCAGAAGTGCACACTGACATCGATACAGTGTGTGTGTATCTTTCTTTATCATTTTATCACAGGTGTATAATTACCACCATGATCAAGACAGAGAACTGTTCCAATAGCTCTAAGGTCTCCCTCATACTTCTTTATACAGACACACTCAAACTCTCACCCTCACTCCTGGCACACACAAAGTTGTTTTCCATCCCCAGACTGTTGTTTAGAAAATGTTATATATGTGAACATTTTTTTCACTCAACACAATGCTCTTGGGATCCATCTAAGACATTGCATAGATTATTGCTGAGTAGTGCTTCCTAAGATGTGCCACATACCTATTGAAAGACATTGATCATTTACAGAGTTTGTATATTAAAACTAAATTTCTATGAAAATTATGTACATGTTTAGTGTAGACCTAAGTTTTAACATTTCTCTGGAATGCTCAGACGTGAAATGATTATGTTGTATTGTAAATGTATAATTAACTTAAAAAAATACTGATGAATCACTTTAGAGCAGCTGCACTATTTTGCATTCCCACCAGCAACGTAGGAGAGATCCACTTTCTCTGCATCCCACCAGCATTTGGTACAGTCATTTTCCCCACCAGATCCTACTGAGTGTGTAATAATATCTGATTGAGGTCTCAGTCTGCATTTCCCTCATGGCAGTGATCCAGAGCATTTTTAAATGTGCGCTTACTTGCCATCAGTATATCCTCTTTCATGAAATACCTGTCCACGCCTTTTGCCCTCTTGCTGAGTTCTTTATGTACTCCAGATACAAGGTCTTCTTTAGTAGGGGAACTGCAAATACTTTCTCCCAGCCTGTAGCTTGTCTTTTCAACCTTTTAACAGAGTCTTTTGCAGAGCAATAACATTTAATTTTGACACAGTCTAATTTATCTATGTTTTTCTTTTCTAGATCATGCTTTTGGTGTCATGTCTTACGAGTTTCTCACTAAGCCCTAGGTCCTTATTTTTTTCCTGTGTTTTCTTCTAAATTTTTATATTTGCATGTAAAAATATATAATGCATTTTGAGTTAGTTTTGAATAAGGTATGAGGTTTAGGTAGACATTCATCATTTTGTCTTTGGATATCCAGTAACTCCAGACCTATTTATTGACAATGCTGTGCTTCCTCACTTGAAGTGCTTTAGAAACTTTGTGAACAATCAGAGGCTGCACTTGTGTGGGGAACTGTGGGGTCCTCCATTCCATTCCATTCCATTTTTCTATATGTCTATATCTCTGCCAGTAGAACACAGTCAAGATTACTTAGCTATGTAAGTTTTGAAATTAAAGTGACATCTGCATTACTTAGTTTTCACATATTTTAGCTAGTCTAATTTCTAAGACTTTCCATATGAAGTTTAAAATTAGTTTAGTCTTCTCTATGCCTACAAAAATCTTGCTTGCATTTTTATGGGGATTACATTAAACCTGTGAGTGCTTTGAAACAATGTATATTTTACTATCTTTACTAAGTATGTTCTATAAATTTTAATTTGATCTTATAATCTTCTTATCATTATGTAATGTGAGTCTCTGCTCTCAATAATTTTCTTTTCTCTAAAGTGAACTTCATCTGATATTAACACAGCCAGTACTGGTTTTTTTTTACTGTTTGCATTTTATATTTCTTCACATCCTTTTACTTTCAACTTCTCTAAATTACTGCATTCAAAGCTGGTTTCTTAATTACAGCATACAGGTAGATGATGGGTTTTTTGTTTGTTTGTTTGTTTTCTTGTTTCACACTCTATCTTTTCTTTGGTGTTAATTTACCATAATTTTTATCAGTTAGGGCTCATATCTGCCATTTTATTCCTTTTTTGATATTTGCTCTCCATTTTTCTGTTTCCTTTTTCCTTCCTTCCTGTGAGTTACATACACTTTTAACTGAAATTTTAATTTCTCTATGTGGTTTTTGAGTGTATTTCTTTGTATAACTTCTTAGTATTTTCGTTTTTAGAACTAATCCATAATAAAATTTGTTCTTTATAGTTTTTTTAGTGGTTATTCTAGGTATTATATATACATAACTTACCACAGTCTACTGCTGTTACCATTTTACTAGTTTTAGTGAAGGTTAGGAATCTTATGCCTCATTTATGTTTTTTGTCTTGCTATTTCCTCTATATACATTTAGAGCCACATAAGTGCTACAATTTTAATTCAACAGTAAAATTTAATTAAGAAAACTCTAGAAAAGTCTATTACATTTGCCCATATGTTTACTCTTCCTTCCTGAAGTTGCAAGACTCCTTTTTTTAATCACTTTCTTTCTGTATGCACACTGTTTCATTGTTCTTCTGCAGGTCTGCTGGTGACAAATGCTGTTTTCTTCATCTGAGAATGTGTGTTTGCCCCCTTCATCCCAACACATATTTTCCCTGAGTACACGTTCTGGACTAACACTTTTCTTTCAGCACTTGAAAATCCTTGTCCTTCTTTCTCCAACATCAGTGGTTTCTGATGATAAATCTACTGTCATTTATCTTGCTTTAGATAAAGTGTACTCTTTCTCTGACTACTTTGAACATCTTTTCTCTTTCATTATTTTAAGAAGCTTGATTATGATATGTCTTGGTGTGGCTTCCTTTACATCTATCTTGATTAGAAGTCACTCATTTCTTGAATCTGTAGGCTTATGACTTTTCCCAGGTTTTGAAAATTTTCAGCTATTATTTTTTAATATGTTTTCAGCCTTACGTTTTTCTCCCCTCTTTTGGGATTCAACTAACATACATTTTAGATAGTTTACGAATGTTCCATCCCACAATTTCCTGAGGCTCTGTGTTTTTTGAATTTTTTTAGGTATAATTTCTCTCTTGTTCAATTTGGTAAATTTCTATTATTCTACGTCAAGTTTACTGGTTCTTTTTCTGTGCTCTGTGCTCTAGGATGAATCCATTCTCTTGAATTTTTATTTTTTCATTCTAAAATTTCCATTTTTATTTTTTCATTCATATCTTCTCTTTCTTTGAGATTGTGACAAGAATTTTTAATTTTTCAATTGTTTCAAGCACATTTGTAACTGCTTATTGAAGCATTTTTATAATGGCTGCCTTAAATTTTTTGTCAGGTAATTCTAACATCTCTGCCATCTTGTTGCTCCAGTGAGGGAAGGAAAAAGCGTATTTTTTCCCACTTTTTTTTTTCTTTCCACTGCAGTGAGTGGAAGGAAAAAGAAACCAGGTTCCTCACTAGGTTTCCAACAGTAGACCCTGACTGAGAGCGGCAAGGTTACCTCATTGTTACTCCAACAGAGCCTCCACTGAGACTATGCGGTGGTAACTTTGTGACTGCAGGGTGCTGGTGAAAGTGCTGCCTGTCTAGGAGAATCCCTCCGACACCATCCTATTGAGAGCAGGGACAAGAGTGCCTTATTATCTGGTGGAGGTGAAAGTGCACTCCACCCATGTGGTCTCCACTAACACTACAGAAGGAACAGTGCTCTCTGCTGCCAGGCAAAGGGTAGAAGAAGTCTTGGCTCTCCATTCAGCCTTGCTTAAAACCTTGAGGAGAGAGAGAGTGTGGGGAGCTCATTTATAGCCTGGTAACAGTGGAAGTCTTGGTTCTCAATCTGACCATTACTGCCAAGAGTGTGGCCACTTTTTTCCTATGATTTTTGGCTAGATTATAGCAATTATTGTATAAAACTTTTCTGTCTTATTAGGTTGCCCCTTTCCTGATATTTTGACTTGAGAAATTAGCTGTCTCTTGGGGCTTTTTTGTCTTTGTTAGCATTTCCGGTTTGCCAACTTCTTCAGTACCCAGTCTGGAATAAATGCAGCAAATCGAAAAGCCAGGAATCTCACTGTTACGCTCTTCCAGCTAGGCTCCCTGGGAGTTCAGGTGTTTTCTCTTCCATAGCAGTCAAAATCTGTGCCAGTACCAGTGACTTATCTTAGGGAGGAGTTTCTTGCCCTTTCTCCAATGAAAGCAGACCTCTGCTTGGTATCAATAAAGCATCCTGGATGGCAACCAGTTTCCAACCTCTTTCCTGGGAGTAAAGAGTCTTTGCTTCCGACCTCTTTCCAGAAGCAATGGATTTTTGCCTATCTCCTATGACATGTGGTTGCTGCTCTTCTCCCGGCTCAAAGCTTTCACTGTGTACTAGGGAGGAGCTGGGAAGATGCCTGGCTTTGGTCCTGCACCTCAGTATCAGAGGACCACTTCTTGCATGCCTATGTCACCGAGGGAACTCTCTCCAGTTTCCTCCTTGCCTTCAGTCTTTCTTAAGAGCACCAGTGGAAATCTTTAGAAAAGAGCTTTTGAGTTATTGTGAAACCCCATGTGTCTTTGGCTTCCGACTATTCTAACCTGGCTTGCTAGTTCTCAGGAAACCTTAGAAAATCATGAACATTTTAGCTGACATTTTGTTACCAACTTGAAAACTGACTGCCTATTTCTATACTCTGCAAACAAGAAAGATGTTTATATGTCTGTTTCTTCTTGGAAGATCTGGTCATTATTTGGAATTCAGTTTAATTGGTTGACTTTGCAACCTCAACTCTCTGATGGTCTCAGAAAAAGTTGTGATTTGGGGGATTATCTGCTTTTTTCTTAATTCTAGGGTGGAAGTAAAATTCTCTTGCACCTTTCTGGGTCCTAATCATAAGTGGAACCACAAAGGTCTTTGCATGCTAGCTTTCTAAAGATAAATTGTGAACTTTAAATAATATAATGGGATGCAAATTACAAAAGAACTATGCATACCTTATTGTAATTGCCATATGCATATATTTAAATACAATAAATAATTCTAAGGCACAAACCTAGTTTAACAAAAATTCTACTCCCTACACAGATTACTGGTTTAATAACAGTGTTTAGAATTGTGCTCTTTTCAGGTTGAAATTCAGAGATTTTATTTTTCCACTCTAGTTCTCTCACCTGCATCCATTGCCCACATGGGACTATCTGTGCCCACAGTGGTCAGTTCCTTGTCACAGGCGATATATGAAATAGAAGCTTTCAGCTTCTTCTAATCATTCCTGGTATTGTTTAGTCTCATAACATTCAAATAATCAATACTTTTATTTCAATGTCTAATTGTGACTGTACAAAGTCATAATTAGAAACCTGAGAGGCATTATTCTTTGCTGATGTTTTCTAAAATAACCTCTGCCTAAGGCCCTCACAATCTTTGCAGCAACTGTGACAGGAGAACTTAGGTCTCCCTCGCTTCAGATTTTAAGTATGGTTTAGCTGAGAGTATTTAGTCCCATGACTCAAAAGTCCTTTTCCATAGGGATGTTTTCTGTGTCTTAATAATTCTGCATATCCCCTGAGGTTACATAGTTCACTGTGCTTCCCTTTCAAAGATGGTTATAAGTGTTGGTATGTGCAGTACAAAAAAAATCCCTGCTTTCTTACTAAGTGCCCTACAGACCAATGATCTAGGTCATTTACTTTAAAGGATCTCCAGATAGGCAAACAGAGAAATAAAATAACTACTCTTTACAATACAATTTGGTGATTATGATTTAAGGTAGTGCTATTCTGTAGCACTTTTAGTGATGATGAAAATATTTTATATCCATGGTGTCCAATGAGGTAGCAACTAGTTATACAAAGATGCTGAACACTTGAAATATGACTGACACTACTAAGAAAATAAATTTTCAAATGTTATTTCACTTTAATTAATTTAAATTTAAATAGCTACATGTAGCTAGTGGCGACTGTATTAAACAGCACCATTATAAAGTAAACAAACACAGGAGCCTCGCTCACCGTGCAACAGGGCCGCGGAACTGCCCCGGAAGCCTGAGGGCGGCCACACCCTCCCCCGCCTGCCTGCCCGAAGGCCCCAGGCTTTGTCCACCACTTGGCACTGTCCAGAGATTATTACTAAAATGAGTTTTGAGTAATGACTCTAATTTTGCCGGATGTACTAAGAAAAGGGACTTAAAAATCAAGGGGAAATATAAAAAGGTACAGAGGTATAAGGGAGCATGCTAAGTTTAGTAAACCATGAGATATTCCAGTATGGATGAGCTGATAGTATACTAGATGTGGAGGCACAGGGGGCGCTGAAAGCAATTAGGAGCATAAAGGGCTTTTTCTGTCATTCAGAGAAATTTGGGTTTTATTCTGATGGCACGGGAGGCCCCTCAAGAATTTGAAAGAAAGCAGAACAGAATCAGATGTACCTTGTAGGGAGATTATCTTTTGAAATCACATAGACTTAGTTAAAATTAAGTAAGGATGTGGAATAACTATATTACATAATAAATAAAACAATTAAATAGGTTAAATAGCCATGCCATATTTATGCACCCATGAAATACTTAAAGAACCAATCAAATAGCTGACCACAAAGAAAAAAATTTAAAATCAAATGTAGAAAATGTAAAGGCCCAAGTAGCTCATCATAAATATTGTGATTATAATTATATTTAAAAACTTAGCAAAAGCATTTGGTAAAAAGTGTTTCAGGAGATGCCACTTAAAGAGTTGCAACTATCATATTAAAAATATGTCATTTTGTTCCCTGGATAATTTTTTCAACTTAGTGCTTTTAACCCCGTGCACCTTTACCTTGTAGCCCCATCTATATGGCTTTATTCGGTGCCACTGCTTAATTATAAGAGGCTTTAGGTAAGATATTCATGCCACCTTAAAAAAAGAAATGTAGTTTACTGTCCTCCAAGTCTGCATTTACATAAAAATATTTAATAAGTGTTCAGCATTCTCTGAAAAAATTCTATCCTTATTTGAGGTTTTTTTTTAATTTGGGTTTAGATATTTAGTATCTCTCAAATTCTCTTTTGTATTCCCCTGACTGCCTAAACAGATGCATAAATCATATTCTCCATAATTAACCCACTAACTTTTCTTTGTTTTTGATTCTCTCTTATTAATGATCCTCTGTATAGCTTATGGTTTCTACTAAATCTATTCATTGGCAGGGTGCATGGGACAATCAGTCTTTGAAAAATGAAGCAACTGGTTTACATTACCAAAGAACAAATATAATTTGATTGATTTGCAGTAGTCAGGTTTTCAAAATACTTCAAAGTCAGATTATATGCTTTTAATCAATTCAGTGAAAGGTTAATATTTTGAAATATCAGGGCTATATATATATTTCAACTATTATTTTGAATAATAGATACTCATTTTAAGCAAAATGAATTTTAAATTTGTAGCATTTGGTAAATACATTACATGCTTTTTAAGGAAATATATTTGAGATCTAAATATATTTAGAGACCTGAAACATTCTTAGAATAAGATATTAAATAAGCTGAGAAATACACACAAATGTACAAATCAAATAGTCGATTATTTTAAGTATATTAAGAATTTAAAATGAGAATATTCCATGACAGTTTTCATGAATTCATTTAAAGTACACTGAACTGGCTCTATGATGACATTATTTTAGACTAATATTACATAGCAGGTGATAGCTTTTTAATAAATAAATACCTAAAAGTAGTCATTATAAAATAATTTCATAGCATCGTCCCCAGAGAGAGCATCATGTGCAGGTTCGGCTTCTCATTCATTCTAAAATACATGTGTTGCACACTCCTGACATTTAAAGAGAGACCGACCAAGAGACTATGGTATTCGGGTGAGGAGGCAGAAGGTAGGAGTAACAAGGTGAACAAAGCCTGCCTGGTGCCTCAAAGTGCAAAGCATTGTTACCTACTGACAATGAAACAAAGGGGTGGTGGTGCCACAATTATGATAAAAGAATTCAACCAAATTAACTTGTTAAATGCAATTCTTACAATATCATGAGAGCATTTAAATTTTCACTGCAAAGATTTTATACCTTTCTGCTAACTTTTTACCAGTCCTTAGCTTTATATTTAAAAATTTAGCTGTTGGGAACCGCCTGGCCTGGTTTCAGGAGCTGTAATCCCCCCATGGCTAAGGCTGAGTGAGCAACCTTCAGACCATAAGCCACTGAGGAGACAAAGCTTATCTCCCTGGCAGGAGCTCCGCTTCTGCTCCTTTTACTTCATCCATAACTGGTCCCCAGTGCTTGACTGATTAGCCAATGATGGGTAGGTAACATTCCCCAAGTGGGGAAACAACCTAAGATAGGCACATTCATTGGGAGGCCCCAGGAAAGGACTTGAGGGACTATAGCAAAAGCAGGTGATGGACCCTCAGCCCTAGGCTTTGACATAGTTTGAGTCCTCATTCTGTCTGCAAGAAGTCTCCTAATCTCTTGGCTGCCTTACTTCCCCTGCCTGACTTAAGCCTGAAACAATGCTGGTGGTGAGTGCTGCCCCATGCTGGAAAGGGCAGGTTCCCTGGGGTGATCAGACCTAAAAAAGAATATGTACAATCCTGTGAAACCTTTGTTTAGAATGCTCCCAATTAGATGATAAGGATCTGAGCAGGAAATGAGTTTGTTTCCCAAAGTTTTGTAGCCCTTTAGCTAACAGACCCTGATTCAGAATAGGCCCTCATAGTTCTTTGAATGCTATCTATTGTTTGATCCTTACTGCCTGACAATGACTAATGAACTTTACCTGTATTCCTGTGCTAACTGAACCCAATAAAAGCCTATGGGGCAAGGACTGGGGTGCTCTCCCCTTGAGAGAGTGGCCATGCCGTCCCTTTTCCTCCACAGGACTCAGCGGTCCATGTGAATTTCTCTCATGTCTTATCCATAATGCCGTGGACACGGTGGGCCAGTGTCTGCGTCATTTAGCTATTTCTAATTTTTCACAGTAAATATCTTTTATTAAAAACAATCTAATACGTATCTTCATGTAAGATATGCCAACTAAAAACTTCCATTATTATTGACTTCATTTTCCTGATATTCCATATTAAATATCAAAATAAGTACTGAAGAAATAAGAAGAATCAAGCAATACTTTTTTTAAAGGAAGTAAAAGAGTAGTTTCAATTAAGTAACCTAACATTATACATTCAGAACATTAAAATAAGAGAGAACTCACTCTTGCTGGTGTAGCTCAGCAGATTGAGCATGGGCATACAAACCAAGGGGCTGCCTGTTTGATTCCCAGTAGGGACACATTCCTAGGGTTGCAGGCCAGGTCCCCAGCTGGGTGCTTGAGAGGCAACCACACATTGTTATTTATCTCCCTCTATTTCTCCTTCCCTTTCCCTCTCTCTAAAAATAAATGAATAAAATCTTTAAAAAATAAATTTAAAAAGAAAGACCTTAATTCTTCTGATGGACAACCATCTACCTCAATCAAGAATATCTTTCAATCTGTAGAGAGTCTGCAAGGTAGTAAACATATACTATGTTAATGAAGTATTCCTGCCTTAACATATTTGTTGACTCATCCCTCAATTATATGTACACAGCAGTTTTACAATAACTAGAAAAATGAAAAATGTTTTTCAAAAATCACAAAATGCTATTCCAGAAACAAGTATACATTCTAAATGACATAAAAATTGCTTTCCAAGAAGACTTCTGCAGCATGCATAGACAATAATAGACCTATTCTGAGAAGGTTAGTGAGTTTTTTAGGCTAAGAGTTTTTCATGTGAGATTTTCCAGCCATAATACGTTTTCCATACCATAAATAGTGACTGAAAATAAACACAGATTTTTCTGAGAGGTAATTTTACATTTTGCCACATATTTGTCACAACACTCCACCTTAAAATAATATTTCTGATTTCTCACCTTACCTGACCCATTAATAGTCTTCCTCCCCAATTTCATGCTTCAGTGTGATCACTAACAAAACAGTCTACATTTCTCAGCTGAGGGGTGATAGCATTTCTGAATGACCAGAAACCCTTTGGAATTGTACCCTGTATGATTTTCAAGGGTGTTTAATCCATTTGTATGGTCCAAATTTTCCATTTGAATTTGCATCAGGTCATGTAATATCAGTTTCTTCTGTGTCACCGGATGTAGCAATAACTTTATATAACGTGACACTGTGTAATGGAGACTTCGAAAGCCCTCTTTCTTCCACAAGAGTGGGATCTATCAAACACCACATCTGTCCCTATGCCACTGACCTACTTAATGGGTGTACCTACTAAACAGAAAATATCTACCTCACTTTGCACATCTCAGTGAATTTTGCAGTGCACATCACTGAATTTTATTTATATGCTCACTGGAGCAGTGGATCCTGGGGAGGGAGCATTATTCCTGCTTAAAATTTGGTTGGCAAAAGACAGTGAGTTCCATCTTTAGGCCACAGTTATGTATTATTTTCTAGATGAGGGACTTGCAAAGAATGGCTCATATCTGGCCCAAGTCTGGCTTTCTAAATAAACATTTATTGGAATACAGCCACACCATTTTTTAAAATATGGTCTATGGCTGCTATCAGGTTACAAACACAGAACTTAGTAGTTGTCACAAAGGCTATATGTCCCACAAGACCCCACCTTTCGGGACACAACAGAGTCTCAATCTGGATTTGAAGTTAGCAAGGTCGGGTTTATGCATTAAATTCCCTTTGTGTTCTGCTATCTCTGTTCTATTACTTTAACATGGACATGGGACTAGGTACATTGATACAATCCAGAGACCAATCTCTCTGTGTACTTTTATCAAGTTTAAATTGCGCACTTAAAAACAGTGTCTTTTCAGTATCCTACCAAATGTATAAAAGGTACTATATCTAAAAAAACATTGGAGGATCTATTCAGGGGTGTCCTTCAAGTGTATTCTACTTACACAATATGAAGCTGAAGAAGCTCAGAAAATCCAGTAGTTTCTTCAAGAAGCATGTGTAATGTTAAAACCGCTAAAAGTAGCTTTTAGAGGGCAACTTAATTAGTCCTTTTACCTTAATGCATACAATAATTTGACCTCTGGAATACGAAAACCTTGGAGACTATACTGGTTTGGGATGAATTTCCCAGAAACAAAGTTTCTCCTTTTTGAAAAGTGTTCAGTTGTGAAAGTATATCCATCCCCTCCTCCCTTTTTAAGCCTATAGCCATCATATTTGCACATATGATCAAAAATGCTGAAAGGGAAGAATAAAATGATATTGTGCTAGCCACTAACCACCTCATGGGCCAGACTGCCCTGGGTGCTTCAGTGACTGCCTGGGAGTCAGATATGAAGAAAGATAACAACTCTAAGTGAACAAGGGTAGTCTGCTTCCCCCTGGGATGGCTCATTCACACTGCCTGCAGCACTCAAGAGAACACTACTTTTTCAAGTATTATGTTTAATGTGGGCAAAGGAGCCCCAGTGAAGCACACCCAGGGGTGCAGGGGAGCCCGGCACTCTTGACTGAGGGTGGCTGCCAACAACTTGAGGAAGCCACACTAACATGATTTTTCTGACTGTTAAGTTGAAGTAATACAATATTCCTAATAATGTTGAAAAATAATTATTTTAACCATAATATAATTTAAATTATTTTTTAATTTTTAATAAAATTGATGAGAACTTTTAAAACTGTATATTTGCAGTATTTCTATTTGACTGTACAGTACTTATAAATAAGTTAATGCATTTGAAACCATCTTTTAAACTGAAAAGCATTTTGAAGCTGTAAGATTCTTTTGGTTACCTTTACAAATTAATACTAGATTTCCCATCATATGATGGCTTGGACTCCTGTTTACTTACTGGTGCATTTAATGTGTTTGATGAGCCCAACCAATGACCTAATTGGTAGAGTTATCATACAATCATTGTGGATTCTTAAAATAGATTACATGGGGCTTGGGGGATGCTCAATACTGCATCAGTCATACTCCTGGCAGGAAGTTGGTACAACTGTCCAACAGAGTAATTAAGAAAAGTTTAAGGAAGTGATGAATAAGCTTAAATGAAACTAGCAATAATAGGTAAAGCACCCTCTAGGTAATAGTAGTGGGGAGTTGTTGGCATCCAGGTCTGAAGAACAAGAGAAAGAAGCAGGTACTAAACCCAAGGCAGAGAGCCACTTGGGACTTTGGGAGAGAAATGCAGCTACTGCCATGTTTGGCAGGGCACCATGGGAACAAAACCTCAACCTCCCACAACTTCTACCCTTCCATCTTTTGCCTATATCTGTTGAACACAATCTTAAACTAGACAATAGGGATTCTATTAATGAAGTTCATAAATGTCAGCAGGAAAAAAATTAAAGAATATACAAAATATAGAGAGAAGTAATTAAATGAATTCTAAAATGACTTTTCTATGTTATGTATGAAAATAATGTTAAAAATAAAGTTAACTGACATGAATGGGGTACATTCATTCATTTATTCAGCAAAACTTTAGCAAATGCCTACTATATTATCTGCTTTGTGCTGGGAACTAAGTGAAATAATTTGATCTGATTCCCCTCCTCAAAGATTTTGTTATTTCATCTGAAATATAAGTGTGAAAAATAAAATATTGCAATTCTATGCTGTAAAAGAAACCAATGAGATGGTAGAAGAAGAAATTAAGAGGATATTTCCAGGAGGAATATTATACCACATAGGAAACAGGCAAGTGGACAGTGGGCAAGTGGAGTGGAAAAAGTGACAGCAGAGACAGACAGTGCAGAGCATGTAAAGACACAGCAGCCAGGTTCAGGAAACAGACTTTTTCAGTTTTGCTAGAAGGAAGAAAAACCTAGGGCCGATAGTTCTGGCCTAAAACACTGAGGTGCTTTACTTCATTTGTTAGCAGTTGTGTTTTCCTAGAAGTGGATGGGAAGCCAGAAAAATTTTAAGCAAAGGCCTGGGAAATATGCATTTGAGAAATATAATTGTGGCAGGTATATGAAAAAATATAGGGGAAGGGTAAAAAACTGGAGAGTAATTAAAAGAGTATCACAAAATCCAGAATAAAAGCACCAAGGACTCTGTATTAGTCAGAGTTTCCCAGAGGCACAGAACCAGTGGGATACAACTTGCAGTTGGCAAACTGGAGAGCCAGGGAGAGCTGATGTTTCCGTTTGAGTCCAAAGGCAGGAGAAAACTAGTGTCAGTTTGAAGACAGGATGAATTCCTTCTTACTCCTGGGAGGATCAACCTTTTTTTTCTACTCAGGCTTGGAACTGATCAAATGGGGCCCACTCACTACGGGGAGAGAAATCTGCTTTATTCAGTCTACTGCTTCGGTCATTAATCTCATCCAGAAACACTCTCCTCACAGACACAGCCAGAATAATTGACCAGATGACTGGGCCCCTCTTGGCCAGGTCAAACTGACATACAAAAGTAACCATCACACGAATGAAATCATGAACAACGATAGGATTAGTGCAGAGTATATGTAACAGAAATTTGAAGTCAAATGGCTGTCAGAGGTCAGGGTCAAGCCTGATGCCCAAGATACCTGGGTGAAATGTGATGTTGTGGACCACTGTGTGATACACCTGAGGAACACCAAACTAGGGCAGTTCAGGTTTAGAGAGGCTGTGTTAGCACCTGCAAGACACACCAGCACATGGGAGAGAAATTTGTAGTAAAATTAAGATGGCTTTTACATAGTCACTACAAACATTTAGATAGACAACTTTCATATAAGTAGTTATTACTATAACTAAATTACAGTAACACAATACGGCCTTATTCATATCATCAAATGTAAAAAAATAAAGCATTAAGGTGATCTGCATTTCTCTTTGAAAAAGAGTAAAATCAGTGGTTCACTTACACTGAATATGTGGATTCACTCTACCTTCAAGAGATTGGTATGCTGGTATCAGAAAATATTAGTTCAATATTTTCATTTAATATTTTAGAGGTTATATTTTTTCAAATTTTTATATATTTTTATACAGATGTTTTGAAACAATAGTAATAACCTTGTTTATTCAAAAATAATTCAGGTAAATAGCTATTCAATAAAGGGTTATACAAATTCCCTTGATTAGCTTTTGTTCCAAACTGGTATTTCAGTTTGTGTGAATAGTACCTTGATAATCATGAATTTTACTACATATAAAATTAATGTATTTTTAACATATAATTGTATTTTTATTAATCACAAAAAACACCTTGTTAATTTTTTTGTGTTGAGCTCTGAGAGTATATGCTGTGTAATTATATCAAAAATGAATACATTTAATATCATTTGCAAAAAATATCATTTCAGTACTATTTGTAAAGACACACAAGCTGATATAATTTGCTTATTCAACAATTAATTGTAAAACATACTGTAACCCTAAGGCTCTACAGCTTCCTCCACTTCCTCTGCATTCTTCCCCTTCCGCTCCAGTTTCATCCCCTGTGGGCCTGCTCTGGTGCCCAGAGAAGTCGCCAAACACTCTGTGGAATGTGGTCCATACCAAACAATGTACCACATTCACTTACTGCTTCTTGTGTTTCTTTTAACTGTAACTCGGAAAGCAGGGGATAATCTCTTAGAGGTCAGGGGCCCAGGCTCTTATGTTATGGTTCATAGTTTCTAGCAACCATGTTAATTATATAGTTTTTGTGTTCTCTACATTGATAGATATATTTATCCTGAACATTACATAAAAGGACTGAAACAAAAGAAATAAGACAATATTCTATATAAATTATTGCCAGATAATTAAAAAATAAAACAGCAAGCTACACTTATTGCACACATCACAATTTTACACAAAAAATTAATGTTCTTAGTCAACATCCTAGATCTTAGATAAGCATCATGTGCGGCAAAATCTGAGAATTACAAATTTTAACTTTGGCTTATGACTGAAATACATGATATAACTCTAGTATGTGCATGTGAAAAATCATTTAAAAGAGAAGTTGCATAAAAAAACTTTCTTATACAAGTTAAAATAGTTTAGTACCAAAATAATAAACCATCTGACCATAACAAATTTGGTCCTGTTTTAAAAAATATTTGAATAAGTGTATGTATAACTAATAAACATGTTTTTATTATTTTACCTCCTTTGTAGCATTTGTGTGATACTTCTGTACTTTTATATATACACAGATACTCATTTATAAACATAAAGCAACTGTGTTCTCAAAGATTCATTACAAAGTTAAATTTCATAAGTTGAATTTCAGTTTTGGTTCTTTCCAATAGGAAAAAACCAAAGCTTGTTTGAAAGGACCTCAGGTTAGAAGATAACACAGACCCAGTGAACCAGAGTAACTGCTCCCCGGGGTGGAAACGGCTCCAGCTCTACTGGCCTAGTGCTCTGTGGTCACGGACACGAATGATAGTCAATGTCCTAAATGTCTCTGTGGAACACACCTGAATCCCACTAAAATTAAAGAAAGAAATTGAATTCTTATTTTATTGATATTTTAAAGCATAATTTTCATTAAAAAATAACTAGGTGTTTGTGCTTAATTCTTCTAAAATATCCTAGAATTTTGTGCCATTCAAAATCTTAGGGTAACACAGACTGTTTTGTTGTTGTAGTTTATAGTAATAGTATTTCTAAATGTGATACATAACACAGAGTGAACTTTAAATACAAATATCTAGGTAGGATTAGGTACCCTCCACCATTCCTCATTTGTCCTTAATAATTAGTTAATCTAACCCCTACTGACTTGCTGAAGTTCAACAGATAAAATCAAGTTCATCCTCACTGGAAAGACCCTATTTATCTTCCAAGTTTTCCTGCTTTCTTTTCCCTCTTTACATACAAGAAGGAAAGAAGGGGAAGAACCCCATTGCAGTGTAATACCGCTTCACACACACCACACGGGTGTGTGTCAAAACCCTCGCCAGTCATTTCCCACCAGCAGTTCCCCTGCTGGCCAGTTTGTGAGCCTCTCCAACTCCCCTTCTCCCCCAGGTAGCTGGCTGCTTGGTGTTTACTGATTAATTTGCATCAAATGTTCTCCTAGCAACCAACACTAGGATTGTATTAGACACTATTGTAAAAAACTGTTTTCTGTTAAAGAAGCTTAGACATTCTAAACACCATAAACAGAAACTGATAGTCTTTAAGCAAAGCTATAATGTGATCCTTCAGATGCTTAAAAGAAATGTCAGCCAACTGCTATTTTTTGTTCATTTTACATGGAAAAAATCAACATTTTTCCATTTAAAATTTTCATTTGCATCCCCAATTATAACAACGTTAATATTGACAGTAGAGGACTATTATATATTATGTATTTTAAATAAATTCACTAATAATTTATGACATTTTGTAATTGTCAGTATAAAACATACAAAACAAACAGGTCTGCTTTATAATGGACACTTTAATTATATATAGAATAAAGTAAAATTTTCTAAAAACATTGTAATTAATTTTCATAATTTAGACAAAAGTAATATGAAACCCAAAAATTTTGATTCAGACGAACTTTACTGAAAAGTTAATGTATATATTTTTCTCCACTTTTCAAATAGTGTTACTTTGTCATCAATTATGTGCAAATTGCAATAACTTTTTTAAATTTCAAAATATTATCTGATAGAAAGAGCCAATATGAGAGAATATATGTATAATAAATCATCTGCAATAACATAAAATAAACTGGCTAACAGTATATGATGATTATCTTAGCAGGTCTTTAAAACAAGAGGAGAAACTATTTGATGATGTCCCATTAAGATTTTAATCTAACAGAGAACAATACCAGAGAAGAAAGTAAGATATTTTAGTAAGATCAATAATAGTTATTAGATTATTAAGATTAAAAGTGATAGTCCTCAGGCAGTGAAATATTTTATAATTTAAAAATGTAAGATTAAAAATAAAAACCTACAGTTTAATCATTGGATAAAGATTAATAGAATATTTTCCCAGAGGTAAGAGTAAAGCAGCAAATCTTTCATAAGAAAAGGAATTACCAGTTCAGCTATGATGACTATTCCACCCAGAATATTAGAAGAACGCCACCGCTCCAATTTTTCTTTTTCACTAAAATTTATTGTTTTCTATGTAGGTAGTTCTTAAACTTTACCTGTACTTTTAAGAAATCTAAATTGCAAAAAACTAACCACTTACTTAGTCTCAAGTTTTTTAGTTAGGTAGAGTACCTAATTCTAATTCAAAGTTTAGCAATTATACATATAGATACTGTACCTTGTTAGCAATCTGGTAGATCGCTGCAAAGCAATTTTTTACTTTCAGGGATGTGGAGAAATAGGAACTCATATCTATGCCAGGTACACTGCAAGGTTCACTTTTTTTTTATTTTTCTAAATGCCTCAAATAATCCTTTCCAAAACAGTTGAGACAGATATTATCTTCAAATTAGAGATCCTATCTGAGATTTAGAAACAGCAAATAGCTTGCCAAAGATCATAGAGTAAGGCAAAGCCAAGATGAAACTCATTCCTGTGGGGCCCCAATCTGATCATCTTTTCAAAGTGCTTCCCACCCTTATGGAAGTGATTCTTCACTCTTTGACCACTCGGTGCCTTGCTGATGGTCAAATTTCCCAAAACATTCTCCCAGACTTGGACTGGACTTTAAAATGACTATTTTCTTATTTTTGATGGCTTATCAAACTCCCAACATATTTACAAGGTAATGACAAAAATTAGACTAAACTACAAAGAAACATCATGACTAATTATCAGCTGTAAGTGTTTACCTTCAGGTAGAGAATAAAATCCAATTTGAGTGGCGATATTGAGTGTGTATAAAAAAGAGATTATTTCTTGTGAATTCACACACATACATACACACGGATGCTTTTCTTCTCCATTTTTGCATAGCCTTGTCTAAAAAACTTTCTGCTAATGAGATTTTGAAAACAGATGTCTTTGATATCCACAAACCGACCTACCAAAAGGTCCTGGATCAATATTTTGGGTTAAGCCATTGTCCTTTGTTAAAACCATGGTTGTATTTATAATGAATGAAAAAATGTAGAAAGAGAATAATCTGTTGTTATACTGCTGAATTTTAATTCTCCATTGAGCAGCACCAAACAAAAGATTTACACAAAAGTTTTTCGAAAATGTATTACTACAAATACACATGTTCAATGATATCACCAACATTTTGAAGAGTACATCACTAAAACATATGACTTAATGATCTGCTTTCAAAACATTGGTGAAAATAATGGCTAAAACTGCTACAAGAGGATGTAAAATTCAAATAAAATGATTTGTCCTGAACAGTGAGGTTTGGTTGATTGGGTGTCTCCTGCAAGGTGAAAGGTAACCGGTTCAATCCCCAGTGAGGGCACTTGCCCTGGCAGTGGATTCAGTCCCAGGTCAGGGTGCATTCAAGAGACAATCAATGTTTCTCTCTCACCTCAATGTTTCTCTCCCTTTCTTTTTCCCTCCCTTTTCCTGTCTCTAAAAATAAGTAAATAAAATATTTTTAAAAGAATAAAATTCTTTTATATACATGTATGCCTTTGTGTTAATAATGAAAGGCAATATTGAAAGCTAATGCTTTACCAAGGTCAACATAATGCCCTCACTAAAGGTGGAAGAAGTAAATGATACCTAAAGGGAATAGTAAGCAGAAGGAAACATAACAAATGCTATATTAATTCTGGAAAATATAATGGAATACCAAGAATATGAAAATGCTTAGGAATTTGAGAGAGAAATATAAGCTAAGTATTGTCTTGATTGTTTAGTTGTTTATGAACAGGTAAGAGAAAAATCAAAGATTCCCTATCTCTTCAGTGGCCAGAAGAGGTAGGAAATCAGTGAGGTAGAAAAATTAATTTTTTTAAACAAAGACGTCCTTTTCACAGTTTCCAAACCATTAGTGCAACTGGAATCAGTTTTATAAGAGATACTATAGAATATTAAGCAAATTATATTTCCTATGGTATTAAATTATTTTTGCATTGCCCTGGCTGATGTGGCTCAGTGGATTGAGTGCTGGCCTGTGAACCAAAAGGTGGCTGGTTTGATTCCCAGTCAGGGCACAAGTCTGGGTTGCAGGTCAGGTCCCTAGCTGAGGGTGAGTGAGAGGCAACTGACTGATGTACATCTCACACATTGAGATTTCTCTCCCTCTCTTTCTCCTTCCCTTCCCCCTCTCTAAAAGTAAATAAAATCTTTAACAATATGTTTTTATATTAAAATAATTTCCTTATACATACTAAAACAGTGTCTATATTCAGAGCAGCTATTGCCTAAGGGTGATTGTGGCTGGTAAAATAGCCTTACCGGTGTATTTCCAGAGAAGCCTCTCTCGCTGAACGATTTTGTCAGACACAAGGAACTGTAAAGCTATTTGATCCAGCTGCATGCAGGATCTCTATTCCAACACCCACATCGTCTTTATTTTTCCACTTTCAGTCTTGCATCATTTTAGTTCTTCACTCCAATTCCTGACATCACTCCTGCTACCTTTAGCTCATATGATCAACTCATCGACAACCCAAATTTATGACTCTTCCTCAAACCCTCTGTATCTACAGTCTTGACAACATGAGCATTCTCGTAAATATGGTCATACCCAACATCTGGAAATGGCTCTGTCCAAAATAATAAACTCTAAAACCGCACTCTTTGATTATAATTCTGCACCTTATAACATTTCCTCTGCATCATTTCATCTCCTCCTTGTTTTTCTTTCCACGCCACCAACCTTTTCTCTTAGTAGGGCAGTTTCCTCATGGATTCACTGTTCTCTATAACTGTCTGAGGCCTCAAGATGCTCCAGTTCAACCATTCTCACCTCTCCACCCTAGACCCAGGATGCAAGGAATTCAGCCAACACTCCTGGTGTTCCAGGCCCGGGTTGCTGGTGGAATGCACTGCCTTTATGGACATATTCCCTAACTTCAGCCCAGCCCAGGAGGCTTTGGCCTTCGTCAATCCATCAGTAGTCAGTTTTTTCCTGTTCCTCTAGTGCCCATTAAAATTACTCACTGTCTTCCTCAAAAGTGTTCCCTAATGATGTACCAGTGTACACTTAATCAACATCTCTTTGAAAAACAAAACAAAAAAGCCCTGCTTTGTAGCCTCAGCTGATTTTCAAACTGCCAATCCTCCCACTGGGACCTACATCAGGGTACCACTGTGACATCACTAAACACAGAGTGAGGAAGCCCTGTGTTTAGTAAGCTCTGTAGTAAGTCACACACCTTTTATGGTACTTCTACCTCATACAACATTGTTTCTGTTCTCAGAAAAATTGATAAAAATAACCTCAAGGGCATAGATGACAATACTAAATTTATTAAAATAATTAGGAAGTGATAAACATTGAGTACTTATTGCCTTTGTGTAAATATAATTGACTGTATATTTATACAATTTACATTGTAAAAATGGGTGTGCTAGCAACCGACTTGTAAAACTTCCTGAGAACTTGGCAGTTAGCTGTCACTAGCCTGTGATATGCCAGCACATCACTGCTTCACTCATTGCAAACCTTCTCTTTCTTCTTGCCAGTAACCCTGCCTCATAGTTTACTGAGAAAACAGACTGTCCATTCTTTCAACTTCTTGCCAATATATCTACGAATTTCTCTACAGTTTAACTCCTTCTGACCTCACTTCCAGTTGTCTCAGAAGAGTCCCTTATTCTGTTCCAAATGAATTCTCTAGCTTAGTTACTGTGATTTCTTCCCAGTAGCCCCAGAACTCTGTGTCCTTGGCACTCCCTCCCTCTCCTGTATTTCCAAATGCTCTCTGTCCTTGCCCCATCTGTATAAACGTATTCAGGATCCCCATCAATGAAATTAAAAATATCTCTTGACCCTGACCCTGAGTCTACCTCTAGTGCTCTGCATTTTTATACTTGCATATTATTTTCATTAGTAATTCCATAGGAAGAACAGTTCTTAATACCAATTTCTATAGTTTCATTCTTGTTCCTTGCTTTCTTTATGAAATTTGATAACATTATCATGGGGGAAAAAGATGAATCATTTTCAAAATGCTAAATTTCAAAGATATTTTTTCAGTTCTTGAACATTTCTCATAGCAATATCTTTTCTGATATATTTTCTCAGACAAGGGAACCAAAAAATATATTCATAAACAAAAGAACTACATCAAATTAAAAAGTTATTGCACAGGAAAGGAAACCATCAGCTAAATGAAAAGACAACCCACTGCATAAAAGAACATATTTGTCAATGATACATCTAATAATGAGTTTATACCCAAAATTTATAATGAATTTATAAAACTCAACACCAACACAACAAATAACCCAATTAAAAATATGCACAAGACCTGAACAGACATTTCTTCAGAGAGGACATACAGATGGTCAATAGAAATATGAAAACATTTTCAATGTCACTAAACATCAGAGAAATGCAAATTAAAACCACAATGAGATGTCAGCTCACACTTGTTAAACTGGCTATCATCAATAAATGAACAAACATCAAATGGTGATGAAGATGTGGAGAAAAGAGAACCCTGATGCACTGTTGGTGGGAATGCAGACTGATGCAGCCACTGTGGAAAAGAGTATGGAGTTTCCTCAGAAAACTAAAAATGGAACTGCTTTACGGCTCAGTGATTCCACTTATGGCAATTTATCTGAAGAAACTAGAAACACTAATTTGAAAGAATAAATGTGCCCCTATATTCACTGCAGCATATAAACAAGATCCAAGATTTGGAAGAAGCCCAAGTGCCCATTACTGAATAAAAGAGCTGTGGTACATGTGCACAATGGAATACTATGCAGCCATAAAAAGGAAGAAAATCTTACCCTTTGTGACAGTATGGAAAGGCCTGGAGGGTATTATACTAAGTGTAGTAGGGCAGCCCAAGAAAGACAGGCACATGTGTTTTCACTCCTATGTAAAATCTAATGAACAAAATGAACAGGCAAAACAGAAACACTCATAGACAGAGAACAGGCTGACAGCTATCAAGGGGAGGGGTTTGGTGGAGGGTGGTGGATGGATTGAGCAAAAAAAAAAAAAGAGAGAAAAAAATGTATGGACATGGATAAGAGTGTGGTAACTGCCGAAAATGGGTGGGGAGTAGAGCGGGAGGAGGTGGAAGAAATTATAGAGGGATAAATGGTGAGGAATGGATATGTCACTTGGGGTAGTGAACATACAATACAGTGAACCAGATGATGTGTTGTAGAGTTGTGTACCTGAAACTTGTACAATATTGTTAACCAGTGTCATCCCAATAAATACAATAAAATAAATAAATTCTTTCAGCATTTGACCCTATTGTACCTTCCCCCTTGAATTATCTGTCCCCCAACTATTGTTTGGTAATCTCCAAACCTGTGAAAGAATAGGCAGGGCATCTTCTATGAACATTCCTGCAAAGACCACTTAATTAAAACAACCTCCATGCAGTTGGAAGGATGTTAACAAGGAACGCTAAATATATGTTGCAACTGAGAATAGGAGAGCTTCAGCCTTTGAAGATGTAGAGAGTAGGGAAGCATTTTACTGTTACCTTGGGAGAACAGACCACTTGCCAAACCTACTGGCCCCTATGTTTATCCTCACTTGAGGGGTTGCTGCTGCTTGTTGCATCCCAGCAGTTGGACCTGAGACTCAATATCTAGACAGAAGAAAATAACACTATGTAAGGGACACAGATGAGGGGGGAGATTCAGAACACTCAGAACACTATTGAAATAGAACAGGGGTGGAGGCAAAAACACAATTTCAATAAAAAATAAAATCACACAAGCAGATTCAAATTTCATATTTGTGTATACACACAGACAAACACTCTGGACAATGCATATTTCTAAAATATTGCATTGTCCCCATATTAGCTCATTAGCTCAGTTTTCCTCCCCTAAACTCAACCCGAGAGATTTCTCAGAAGGAATAGGGACAGTGGTGAATCCTAGAACCTAATATGAAAACTAAGAAATCCTGGAGAAAGGAAAGGTGGTTAGGCTGTAGCATCAGAGAATGCCAGTACCTCCAAATAAGAGGGGACCACATAGCACAGGCTGTTGTGAATGAAAAAGGCCAGAAAAATGACATTAAAAGCTCCCCCAAACTAGAGAGTAGGATAGCACAAAGTGTTGTGAGGAGGCCAAATGCTGGGCTATAGAGTAATCTGGCAGGTTTAGTGAAACCAAGTATTTAAATACCCAATGACATCAGTTCTGCTTCTGAGTATATAGGGGCCACAGCATGCAGTTGTCTAGTTTGCACTGCTGTGAAATTCCAGGAGGTACCATTCACATGGGTAATAAAAGTGTGTGCTCCATTTAAAATTACCTTAATCTTGTAGATGTAAACAATTGAAACAAGTACATGGTAAGTTGTTAGTTCATAACTATTTAAAAGAAAGAATAAATGCATAAAAATTATTTTGTTACATAAACATATAATTAACTGAAAATAGATGGTTATATGCATTCATAATAAAGGAATAACACACTAAAATAGTTTATATATAACTTTTGCTTTCAGTAAGTCTATGATTACAACTTTCACTAAATGCACAAAGGCAAAAATAAATTTTTTTCAAACAGATATATCACATATAACATCCACCCCTCCTTGTTTCTTAAATTATTTTGTCTTGACCTATCAATGAGAACTTTTTCCCTGACCTCTCATAATTCAATATCTGGAATCCAGAAAAAATGGCTGTTTCCATCTGTTCCTCTCAGAGTGATCAATATTTAGTTAAGTTCATGCATAATAATGAATATGTATCTCCCAGAACGTGCTTTGTCAAATTTTGGTATATAATTTTGTCCAGGAGCAAGACCTTGACAGAGGTTATCTGCATTTTCATTTTATTTTACAAGGGATGTGGGAATGCTGACTATCTATTTTTTACGTTTCCCCCCATATTATTGCTTTGTAAAGGAAAGCATTCTGCCACAGTGAAATAGGCATGTGTTTCAAAAAATTCTCCCTTTAGGCCCACACATGGGCTAACTTCAATAAATGAAAGTGGCATAGTTTATAGAATTGGTTTCTCACTAAGTACTTGAGTTGAATCAGCTTTTTAGATGCTTTCAGAATTTTAAGGGAAGCAAAAGAAAAAGCATTCTTCCAACATCAAGAAAACACTTTACCACAGATAATTGCCCCATTTAATTTGCATTTCAATGCATACCAAACTGAAAAATAGCAATACTCAGGAGGCCAACTGGATGGAAGACTTCCTATCAAAGTAATAAAGTGATAGGTGAACAAGAGGGAGAAGAGAAAGGGCTGGGTGGAATGATTTACTGGAGTCTAAGTGTTGGTTGCAAATTCCCAAGCTTAAGTTACCAACATTTATTCCCGTCTCACTACCAATGTCTCTTCTGCCAGCAAGGGAAAAAAAAATCCAGACAGCCTAAGAAATCAGCCAACAAACCTCATTATTGATGGCGTCAGGTAGTAGATCAATGCTGGAGGAAAATCAATGTTAAAATATTTTCAGTAGTGCATACAGATGAAGAGCCTCGGCAGTATTTCTTATGAAAACCACAAAAGTCTGCAGCCACCCCCTCGAGTCATTGCTTCACAGCAGACACGAACTTATCTGGTGCTCTGGAAATACTAATTTGCACCACGTTACTTCCTGTGTTGTATAAAGTTGGCAACTATTTTCTATGAACAGAAAACAAAACATACATGAAGATTCCACTGAAAGTAAAGTGTAATTTGGCACATGGTGTTTTGTTTTAAGGATATTTTCTGGAAAGTTTAAGGAGTTGGAAAACATGATGAAGAGCACATCAGGTTTTCATTTCAAAAGAGTATGTAAAAGTAATTCTTATTGCATGGAAAGTTAAAGTCCCAGAGGAGAAAATGTCAAAAGATGCTTATTTAAGAAGGGGAGAATAATAGGAAGCAATTTTGAAGAATCATCCTGATGTATAGCTTCTAGTACCAAAATACCCTTACACTGTATGGTAGTTTTATTTCTAAATCATAGACCAGATCAGAGCATAGTACTTTCCTGCCCCAAAGTTCATGGATTCTATGAAGTTATCAGAGTAAGATTACTCCTGGGTGAATGGGGAGATGGTGAAAGGTTATCATTAAAGTCAGGTTTACTCTGTGGCTAATAAAATGTAACTTTAGGTTCTTATTTACATAGGTGTCTTCCAAGTCTCAAGGAAAGGAGCTCTAAAAATCTCATATCCATAATTGTGAAGTCATTTTCCTAAAGAGGGTGTCTTAAAAGTACTTAGCTCCAGGAGCCATAAAACTTGTCTTTGCCATTGGGTGTTATTACCCAGTAGAAGTCAACAGAGATTAACATGCTCCTTAGTAAACAGAGGAGTATCTATTATTCTGCCAGGATTGTATCTGCATCAGGAGGGAAATCCTTGTCTTCTGGAGAAAAGCTTTATGACTTTCATGAAGGAAAGGGAAAGAAGAACCTCACATCAAAGGAAAACAGCAGAGAATTCCTAATAAGTCTCATTTACCTTCTCAGAGAAAAATGAAGTACAACTTACCAAGTATTATTACTGTAAATAATTTATATACTTTGTAATTTCTCCATTCTTACTTGTATTCTACATGGCCTGTTAGTACATACCAATTTACAGTAAAACCCCCAAAGGTGTCTTTAAGGCAGTAAAGAGCCAGAAATCCTATGTCCTTCCAGATGAAATTTTAAATGATAAAACTAGGAACACAATGGTAGAAGCTGAAAGAAGAAAAATAGGCTGATTAAGTCCACATGTCTGTAGGAAGAAGGAGCGAAGTCAGGCGACTAGAAACCTTTGCACCATCATGGATACTTCCTCTAACGCCTCACACTCCCATCAGCCTGGCTGGAAACCCCATTGGCTCTTACTCGTAAAACAGTTCTCTTGTCATGCCTTCTACCACTGTCATTCTGCTCCAAGCCACTACCTTTTCTTACCTTCTGTTTCAGCAGTCTACTAACTATTTCCACCCTTCGCCTCCCACACCCATTCTTTGCGAAGCAGTTCCAGTGATCCCATGTCATTTTCCGCTCAGAATAAAATCTAATCCTAAAATCGGCCCACCAGGTCCTTTATGATTTAATTCCCTGCCTCACTCCTCTATCATCTTTCTGCCTAACCTTTAGCTCTCTGCCCTTGTTTCCTCTACCCCAGCAACACTAGCCTCCTTGAGGCTCTGTGACCGTATCAGGCACACTTCGACCTTTCCACTTGTGTTCTCTCCAGATCCACATGAGTCATTTACTTCCTCCTTCAGGTCTGGCTCACATGTCACCTTTTAACCACAACACGCCGTTTGGCCATCATATCTAAAATTGCGGCTTTTTCTTCAACATTGTCTATCTGTCCTTTCTGATTTATTTTTCACATTAGCATTTATTATCATCTACACTTGTATATTTTAGTTCATTTTATTTTGCTTATTGTCTGCTACTCCATACTAGCTTGTGAGGTCGGTGAGGGAAAGGCATTTTGTCTTTTGCTTACTGCTCAATTTCCAGGGCCTAGAATGGGACCAGCATTAAGTAACTGTTCAATAAATACTTGCTGAAGAAATAAGTTAATGAATAACTGGGGCTCTCAGTCAGCTTCCTATTGTTTTCAGCATGAACATAAAGTCTTTGGCAAGATATAAAACTCTTTCATAATATGTCCTCAACTGATTTTTCCCTACTCGTTGCTTACCATTCCCCTGTACACTCTGTCAACCAGTCAGGATAAACTCTCTATCCATTCCTCAACACGCCAGGCACTTTCATGCCTCATTCTCTTGTTCACACTGCGCCGTCTGTCTGGAAAGTCTCTTTTTATCTTCTCCTCATTCTCTCCTTAGCTAACCATGCACATCTCTAGAGACCTAATTCCATGCTTTCCCCTCCGTGAAGCTGTCTGTGACTCTCCCAGACAGAATTAATTAATCCCTGCACAGTGCTCCCAGAGTAGGTTTTATGTGTCTCTTTTAAAACAATCAAATTATATTACAGTTATTTATAACCCCAGCATGGAATACAGTGTTTGACACATAATAAATATTTGTTGAATAAATCAATTATCTAAGAGCTCCATCTTTCTAGGCCCAATACATCAGATTAATCCACAATGTTTTGTCACTGATTTCTTACCAGCCTGGCTATAACTACACTATTGCGGTTATTAATAACTAATATCCATTAAGCACTCAGTATGTTATTTCAAACACACATACAATTTTATATCATCATCATGAAGTGCTTTATTTCTATATCCTAGTTGTATTTGATGGTAGAGTTAAGGAAACTGAGTCATGAAATAGTTAATAAAGGTCTGCTTCCTTAAAAATGTGCTCTTGGCCATGAAGCTATAGTATTTCACATAAAAAATGTCTTATTCAGAAAGCCTAGGAAGAATAAGAAATGATCCAAACTATCCATATATGCCGTATCTTTCACTTTCTGAGTGGTATTTAGTAGAACAGCTCTTCACAAGGTACATAAAACCTCAGTGGATTAAAGAATATTAGACTAACTACTGGTCCATTGAAAATATATGAGTAACACTCCAATAGAAGTATAAATTCAGGAAGAGTTATAAAATTACCCAATGAAATGCTAGATACTTTAATAAATGATTAAAAATGGAAAAAGTATTACCTGTTAGTAGAAATTTTCATTAAAGAAATTCCCCTCCTACATAAAGAAAAAATATTCCCAGAAAATGTAAAGATTTTATCAATATACTTATCAAAGCCTCTTACTAGCTATTGCCACCTTAGCTGTTCTCACTGTTCTCAAATAACTTTTCAAAGGGAAGGGCTAAGGAAAATACAAAATGAAACCATCACATGAAACGAGTTGATATATTTATAAATGACTACTCCCTTTAGGGGATTGCAGAATAAAAGGAGAACATTATCACTTACACAGTTAAGCGTTTGGAAATACTTCTACATTTAATTCCACTTTAAGAGGTAACAGAACCAGATTTAAAAAGTTAGCTGGAAATCTCAGTTTCTAGTCCAGCATGTAACTTGGCAGTCACCACTCTGCCCTAAGGAGTAAAAACCTCACTAAGTTTAAGCATCAACAACCCTTCTCAGATGTGTCAGAACTAACCACTGCTGCCCCCCAAATTAAAGAGACAGGGGAATACTGAGAATCCCAGCTTACCATAGCAGAAACCTATTAGCAGCAAACTTCTGCAGGGCACAGTGTCAGGACAGGAAACTTAAACTTTAATTTGCAAGTTGCTATTAAAAGTTGTTATTACAAGAGAAGTAATTACAGGTATTGCGGAGGTTGTGGAGAAAAAAGAGCCCTCACTCACTGCTGGTGGGAATGTAAACTGGTACAGCCACTAGAAACAGTGCAAAGGCTCCTCAAAATATAAAGGACAGAGTTACTATATGAGCCAGCAACCCCTCTGCATAATATATATTTACAAAGATATGTGCACCCCAAAGATCATTGCAGCAATATTCAAAGTGGCTAAAACATAGAAACAACTGATGTGTCCATTGCTAGATGACTGGATATATACAATGGAATACTACTCAATAAGAAAAGATAAAATACTGCCATTTACAACAACATGAATGGATCTTGAGAATATTATGTGAAATGAAATAAGTCAGAGAGAAAAAATTAAGAACATATGTTTCACTCACATGTTGGATACAAAACTGAAAGCAACAAATGAACAAACAAGAAAAACAACCAAAAAAACTCACAGACACAGACAACAGGTTACCAGCGGGAAGGTGGGAGGGGCAGAGTAAAGAGTAAAGGGGGTCAAAGATATGATGACAGAAGACTTGACTTTGGGTAGTGGGCACACAATACAATATACAGATGATGTGTCATAGAACTGTACACTTGAAACTTATATAACCCTGTTATTCAATGCCACCCCAATAAGTGTGATAAAAGTAAAAATCCATCAAGAAAAAAGTTAGAATAAAAATCAATAAAATTGAAAATATTAAATCAATAGAGAAAATCAACACAACCAAAAGTTGGTTCTTTGAGATGATCAAAAAACTAAAAAGCCTCTACCCAGGCTAACTGGGGGGGGGGGGGGGGGAGAAAAGGCAAATTACTAATACAAGAAAGTAAATGGGTCACTACTGATCCTTTGCATAAAAGAATAGTAAAGAATATTATGAACCACTCTATGTCCCCAAAATGGATAACATAGATCAAATGGACCAATTCCTTGAAAAACACAATCTGTCAAAAACTCATACAAAAATATCCCCTGAAAATATTAGAAACTCAAATTCAACAATGTAAAAAGAGGATTATACATCACAGCTGATTTGGATTTAACCCAGGCATGCAAGTTTGCATCAACATTTGAAAATCCATTAGTGTAATCCATCCTATCAACAGACTAAGAAGAAAAATCACATGAAATATCAATAGATGAAGAAAAAGCATTTGACAAAACATAAAATGTATTCATGATTTTAAAAAAACAAAAAAATAGGTATAGGAGACTCTTCATCAATGTAATAAAGTATACTTTTAAGAAACCTACAGCCAACAAAATATTTACTAGTAAAAAACAATAAGTTTCCCTTTATGATCATTAACAAAGCAAGAATGTTCCCTCTCAGCACACTTTTCAAAATAATGCGGGACACACTAGTTAACATAATAGGGCAAGCAAAGGAAACAAAAGGTTACAAACTGGGAAAGGCCAAAAGGATAATTTCTGTCTGCAAATGATATGATCATTCATGTATAAAATCCAGATCATTAAAAACCAAATTCTTTGTACTAAAATATGGTTATAGCAAGGTTGTAGGACACAAGATTAATATGCCAAAGTCATTTGCTTTCTTATATACCAGTAATGAATTAGTGGAATTTGAAATTAAAAACATAATTCCATTGACCTTGGCACCCCCAAATAAAATGTTTAAGTAGAAATCTAACAAAATATGTGCAAGACCTATATATAGAAAACTAGAAAACTATAATGAATTAAAGCAAAGTAACAACATAAACAAAGCAATACTCCATGTTCATGGATAGGAAGACAATATTGACAAAATATCACTTATTTCAAACTTCATATACAGATTGAACATAATTCCAGTCAAATAAAAAAAGTTCCCAGAAAGTTACTTCGTAGATATTAACAAATTGATTCTCAAATGGAATGTTCATGCAAAAACCCAGAATAGCCAACATGATGCTGAAGAAAAAGGTCCAAGTCAGATGACTGACACTACCCATCTTCAAGACTTAAACCACTTATCTTAACACAATAATCGAGACAGTGTTTTATCAGTGAAAGAACACACAAATAGATTAATGGCACTCCATAGAGAACCTAGAAATAGAGCCACATAAATACAGTCAACTTTACAAAAAAACAAAGGCAATATAATTATGCAAAAAAAGTCTTTTCAACAGTGATGCTGGAAAAACTACAAATCCAAATGCAAATAAATGAACCTAGACACAGACCTTGTATTCTTTACAAAAATTAGCTCAAACTTCATCATAGACCTAACTGTATAATAGAAAATAAAACTCCTAGAAATTAACATAGGAGAAAAGCTAAATGACCTCAGGTATGGTGATGCTTTTTCAGATCCAACATCAAAGGGAGAATCTATAAAAAAAGTTATTGACAGGCAAACTTCATTTAAATTAAAGGCATCTATTTTGTGATACACAGTGTCAGGGGAATGAGAAGACAAGCTACAGACTGGGAGAAAATATTTGCAAAGACATATCTGATAAATGACTGCTTTGCAAAGTATACAGAAGACTGTTAAAATTTAACACTAAGAAAACAAATAATGCAAGCCCTTATTATATGAAATGTTAAAGGGACTTATCTAAGAAAAAGAAGTTAAAAAAACATGAACAGTGAAAGGACAGCAAACTCACAGTTATTAACAACCACACCTAAAACAAAAGCAAACTAAAAGGACAGCTAGATCAGGAGCAGAAACATAGAAATGAAGATCTCAAGGAGGGTTAGCAACAGAGGAGTGGGAGGAGGAGAAGGGGAGAGAAGGTACAGAAAATAAGTAGCATAGACAGTAGATAGAAAATTGATGGGGGGCAAGAATAGTATGGGAAATATAGAATCTAAAGAACTTGAGACACATGGTCATAAACTAAAGGGGGGGGTAATGGTGGGGACGGAGGGTAGGGTGGAGGGGAATGAAGGGGGGAATAGAACAACTGTAATGGCATAATCAATAAAAAATAAATTTAAAAAAACTAAAAAAAATAAAATAAAATAAAAAAAAAATAAAAAAATAAAAATGGACCAAAGACCTGAATAGATACTTCACCAAAGAAGATACAGAGATAAGGAACAGGCATATTAAAAAAAAAGAGGTCTAGCCCTGGCTGGTGTAGCTCAGTGGATTGAGTGCGGGCCTGCAAATCAGACAGTCACGGTTTGATTCCCAGTCAGGGCACATACTGGGTTGCAGGCCGGTTCCCTGCAGGCCAGTTCCCAGCAAGGGATGCACGAAGGCAACCATACATTGATGTTTCTCTCCCTCTCTTTCTCTTCCTTTCCCCTTTCTCTAAAAATAAATAAATAAAGTCTTTTAAAAAAGAAGACATTCTACATCGCATGTAGATAAAACAAAAGTGGTGCACTATTACATATATTTTAGAATGGCCAAAATCCAAAACACTAACAACAACAAATGCTAGTGAGGATGTGGAGCAACAGGAACCCCCAATCACTGCTGATGGCAATGCAAAATAGTACTGCAACCATGAAAGACATTTTGGAAATTTCTTACAAAACTATACATAGTCTTTACATGCAATCCAGCAAGTGTGCTTCTTTGTATTTACCCAAAAGAGTTGAATATGTACATCCAAATAACCTGTGCATGTGCGTTTATAGCAGTTTTTCATTATTGTCAAAACTTGGAGGCAACAAAAATATTCTTCAGTAAGTGAATGTGTAAATGAACAGTGGTACATCCAACAATGGAATATAGTTCAGTGTTCAAAATTAATAGATCCATGAAAATGTAAGGAGGAAACTTGAACACATTACAAAGTGAAAAACTTCTATCCAAAAAGCCTACATATTTTATGATTCTAACTACATGACATTATGGAAGAGGAAAACTATGGGGGTGGTAAAAGAATTAGCATTTTCCAGTGACTAGGGGTCAGGGAGGGATGAATAGGTAGAATAGAAAGGATATTATGGCAGTACATCTACTCTGGATGATTCTACACATTTTTTGAAACCTATAGAAACACACATCTGGAGTAAACTCTAATGTCAACTACTGACTTGGGTGGTAATGATGTGACCACGTGGGTTGATTGATACAACAAATGTATCACTCCAGTGGGAGATTTCCATAGTGAGGTAGGCTGTTCATAAGTGGCGGTCAGAGGGTATATGAACAATCTCTGTATCTTCCACTCATTTTTTCCCTCTGAAGTTTAAACTGCTTTATATACAGTCTATTTTTTTAAGTTAGCTCTTCAGCATCAATTTCTATCTATAAAGTTTTCATTTTTATTTTATAATTAACTACCTGTTTTAAAAATAAGCAAAAGAGGTGGCTAGACTTTTTAGAGGCTACATCTATGAGTATTAATTCATACTGTTATCAAAATGTTTTGTTTAGAAAGAAATCTTTTACAATTACTGTATTTACATGCTGCCTTCTCAAATCAGAGCTTTTTTTCTTTCCCCCTCTTTGTTTTGAGTTTGACCAAATGCACTTAAATAAAGTGGATTATATAGACTATATATTTAAAGTAAAGAGAATGAGCTGTGCTTCTTTTTGATTTCTGTTAAAGTCCCTTTAAAATATTATTTATTGAATGAAGGAAAAACTTGTCTTTCAAATTCTTAGCTGCTTAAAAGATAAAATATCAGATCCCTCTTAACAGCACAAAATGGCTGGGCATTGCCTCTCTGGGGTGTATAGATTTTGGATTATGTCATAAATGATGACTTTTCCTTGATTGAGGTGAAAGGTAAAACTAACCTAGGAGATGAACTGTGGGTAATTCTATAGATAAACACTTTCAGATGAACTGTAAATGTAATTTTCTGATGAAAATCCAGGCTTTTTTTAAAGCTTTCCAATACAAAATCATCTGAAAACTTCTGGAAAATGAATCTGGAAGATTGAGAAAAATTGCAAGAGATTTAACAGGAACATGGGTATTGAAAAAGATTTAGAATTATTCTCCTACCTGTCCTCACCAATCTGCCTTACGCAGTGCCTCAGAAAAAATTTCAATTCATAAATGCATGCACACATAATATAGCAAAACAACATCAAAATCAACATGTCATTTCGACAGCTTTCTAGAGACCCTGAGGAATCAATCCACTGCATTTCTTAAAAATCTTCACTCTAAAGTTGGAGAAGTACTTATAAAGGAGTGCAAGAATTGTAGGAATTAAAGTTGGTCAACATGAGAATAAACAGACATCTATAGGAATTTCCTTTTGACTCTCTCAGTCCAACCAGGACAACCCTAGTGAGCCTGAAGGCAACTGATCAGAACACAAAACACCTAGTCAGTTCCGGACATGTGCTACGGGCTTAGTGTGACATAATGCCTTGCTTTGCAACAATAGTGTCTATAATAATATTGCTTGCCCTCATATTGATTGTTTTCTCAGCTATGGTTCATTTTTGTTTGCATTTACTGAAAGAGGTACCACCAGAGTGGATTTTCTTTTTTTCTGTTTAATTAATTTATTGTTGTTCAGTTACAGTTGTCTGCATTGAGTGAAGTTGCTTTTAGAAAGTCTTAACATCTCTAGCCACAATGAACTCACTGGCATGACCCAATCTAATCACAGTCTGAAACGTCCTCAATAGCTCATATTTCTCTTTGCTGCTACTTGTTTCCACAACTACCAAACATGACAACTGAAGTGGTTAGGGGGCATATGGGAATCCTGTAAGTTAAACCTCAAAATGTGAAAGATTATGACTTTAGGAAGTGAATATTACAGGAAAAGATGTAATGTCTATGTTGATAGCAACTTCACCAAAAAAACACATTTCCATATTATTTTTGTTTACATTGTATCCGTCATGAAAATTCATTAGTGATTATAAAATCATTTACCAGTCCAACCAGACTCCCAATATTTTCACTCGGGAAAAGAAAAATTACCATCTGTGGGCTCCTATGATAGGAAAACCTCATTTGCAAAGCAACAAGAGAAATGTTTATTTGGTGGGACTGATTAAAAACATTATTAAATATTCATCAACTCCTCCATTTCATCCCTTCCTCTTCTTATATTCTGATAGCAACACAGACAAAGTATAATACTTACATAACCAAGTGCAACCAGAAGTATACTTAACCTCATAAAAGTTACTCACAAAGCTAGAATGGAGACCGATAGCTTATAATTCTTCTAAAATTCTTCATGGATAGGTACTACAACAAAAATGAATCTTACACGCCATGACAGAGCATTTTCCCTTTTTAAAATGGAAAATATTTTATTTTTAAATGGAAAAAATATATTAAGTTTTAGACTACTAATTTTTGTTTAATTTTTTTCTATCAACTCTACAGCAGACACTGAGATCATAGAGGTGTGACTAAGTAATTACATCTTCAGTTCCCTTTGAACAAGGTGACCACTCTGCAAAAACTGTAATTCTCAGAAACAGTGACTCATACCCTGATCAAGTGCAGTAAAGGTCATCTAAGTAATGCCAGGAAAGGATGTGGCTCCCTGCCACGGCTTCTCTTCCCAGCTTATAAGTGAAAATAAGGTTCATGTTTCCAATGAGTACATGCAGTTTTATTTACAGACTTTAATGTTTTAGCCAACCATGAGATTGCTATCACAAACGAAATATTCTGAACTAGTTCAGCAGCACCCGGAACACCAGGAGATTGAGACTGGTGATAGTCACAGCACTAAAGATAGGTGAGCGCTTGGTTTGACATGGGGTGAGAAGCAAAAAATTATTATATTATACAATAATCATATTCTAGTGCGTATTGTAGCATTTCCTGAAGTGACTGACAAGAGCAGAATATCATTAACAAGGCTCTACATTTTGACATGGAAATACTCTTGAAAAGAACATTGAATTTTGTCATAAATCCATTAAATATACCCAATTTGAATGATTGATAAATGGCTCTTTACTACTTTCCTGTCTTTAAATTTCAGCAGCATGGTGGGGTTGAACTTTTGACCTTGTGTCCACAGGCATTTTTTACTGAAGAGTCCTGATTCACATTTAAACGGGTGCCTGAAATAGTGCTATAGGGGAGACAGAAATGTTGTTGACTATTTCAACTAAAATTACATCCTTATTGACAGCTAAACTCCCCATCTAAGAATGCCATATTAGAATTACAGAAAGCCTGCAAGTAGGAAAATAAAGTAGGAACAATAGAAGGATGGTTGTCTTCAGAAGATCACAAATGTGATTTAAACTATCTAGATTCAGCTATAATATTGTTTCAGTATTCTTGTCTTTCTTTTTATCACCTCCTTCCTATATTTATTTTGTTGCCACTTCTCAATTTTTTCCTAGCAAAAATCATTCTGTATGTTGAAATTTGTTCTGAAAAGATACTGAAGTCATTGCCCCTTTGGATTTGGATTTCGCTGTGAATGAAAATCACTGATCTAAGTGCCTCCTTTCATTTCATTTCCCATTCACTGATGACTTTCTTGCCCTTTACTTTCTTCAGCATATATTTTTTAATGTAATTCTTAAGTCTATTTCTATACCTGCAGCCATTCTGCATGTAGCTGGAGAAAGGCCCACAACCACGGAGACCAGGTGTCTAACCTCAGTTTAAGTTTATGACCATGAACTTCAATGGCCCTCATACCAGTGTCCAGCAGTCCTACATTGCACTTGTCCATTCACTAGTCGACTTTCCTAGGTGACTATTCTGTAACTTCTTTTTTCAAACTTCTAATACCTCTTCCCCCATTTTTACTCTCAGACAAAAACCCTGCTTTCTATTTCGTGAGAAAACAAGCAAACAGAAGATAACTTCTTTGAGTTCCAACTACTGTATCTTCTCAGCCACCATGATCTATACTCATGCACGTAACTTTCTGTTACTTGGGATAGACTTCCAGAGCTTGCAAGGCTATCACCTCCATTTTTGTGTTAGACCTCAGAATTTATTGTCCGTTTGGGCATATTGCTCCAGAAATTTCTCCCTTTGATCTCCTTCATCAACTTCAATTTTTTCCCTCAGCCATATAAACACACTGATTATTTCTTTCATTAAAAATAATAAAAATTATTCTTAGTTCTATATTCATTTCCAGTTCCTTCCCTCAATTCATAGGAAAAATTCTCCAAAAATTATTTATAATCCTTCTTTAATTTTTCTTCTCTCATTTTTCTCTTAAGCTCATTCTAGTTATGCTTTCTCCTCCACCACTATCCAAAATGGTCTTGTAGGCCACAACGAAAAATCTCAATTCTCAATTATTGTAGGCATCAGAAGCATTTAAACTAGTAAGTCTGTCTGTCATATTTAGTACACCGTTTACACTTGGTCTTCTTCCAGCCCCAGAGGTGGCTCCTCCTCAATCCACTTTGCTGGTTCCGTTCTTCCTAACATCCTGCTGATGAAGTATACCAGAGCTCCGTCCACTGTTCCTTTGTTCTTGCCTCTAGCCACATTCATTCTCTTGTCTCATTCAGTATCTTTGAAAAATCTCATCCAGGCTTTAACTATCATCTACTCACACACAACTGCCATATTTTATCTTCAGCTCATACTTATTTCCACTAACTCCAGGCTCTTACTTACATCCAACTATCTATACAGTATCTCTACTTGGAAGTCTATTAGAAACTTTAAGTTTAAAACATCTTAAACTGACTCCTAATATCTTATCTTCCCTGACCTCTGCTTAATATACAACCTTCCCTAACCACTGCATCCCTCTGATTGCTCAGGCCAGATACTGGGAGCCAATTTTAACTCTCTGCTTTCCTTCATACACTAAATACAATCAACAGAAAACCCTGATTTTTCTTTCCTGGACCAGCCTCACAACTGATCTCTATTCTCTATCCCCTAATCCCTTATAGTCTTTTTCCAATGTGGAACCCAAAGTGATTCAATTCTTTTAAAACTGGTGTTGAATCCGTCACCCCCCCTGCTCAAACTCTGATAATTTTATAGCTGTTCTCCATTAAAGAGTCAGTAGCCTACAGGATCCTATATGATCTAGTCCCTGCACTTCTGTGACTTCACATTCTCTTAAGTTCTTCTTGTTCATTCTGTTCCAGCCACCCATCACCCTATTGATCCTTGCACAATAACCATAACTCAGTCTTCAAGATGTGGACTAGTGGTTCCCGCTGCCTGTAATGATTAGTCCTTGGGTAATGAATGTCTTTTTTCTTACCAATTTCAATGTTTGTTCAAGTAACTCCCACCCAATGAGCCCTACCCTAATATAGTTAAAATTGTCACGTGCCCTGGCTGGTGTAGCTCAGTAGATTGAGCGCGGGCCTGCAAAACAATGGATCATAGTTCAAATCCCAGTCAGGGCACATGCGTGGGTTGCAGGCCAGTTCCCAGCGGGGGACACATGAAAGGCAACCATACATTGATATTTCTCTCCCTCTCTCCTTCCATTCCCCTCTAAAGATAAATAAATAAAATCTTTAAAAAAATTGTCATCTGCTTCCTATTCTTTATTCTCCTTACACCCCCATTTCACAGCCCCATTTCACTTAATGCTTTTATTTCATGGAATGTATTATCTAATATACTACTTTTATTTAATTTGCATTATGTATCATTACATTATTTTTAGTATAGTATATTAGAATATAATCTTCACAAAGGCAGTCATCTTTTGCCTGCAAGTGATGCGTGGCTAAAACACGGGGATACACATTTTGAGAAATGTGTCATTAAGTGATTCCTCATGCAAACATACTAAGTGCACTCACACAAACTTAGTTGGTATAGCCTACTACACACCGAGGCTACATGGTATAATACCATAATGTGTGTGGTCTGGCATTGAGCAAAACACTATTACATAGTGTATGGCTGTACTTTGTTTTTACTAATCTTTAATGGTAGATCCTTTATATACATTTGTTTAATGTCATATAATGCATATTTATAACCTAAGAAACATTATTATTTCCAAGTGAAATAAAAAAAGTAAAAGGAAATAACTGGGACAGAAAAAAGACTAAAAGTAGGTAAACTTTTTAAAAAAGAATTCAAAAAGAAATAAAAATGAAAATGAGAGAAAGAAAAAGGATAAAAGTTGAAGTTGGGAAATAACTGTAGAACTGTTGAAAAGGATAAGTTAGTTTGCAGTTTGGAACAATAATTTTTAGATTGGACAAAATAATTTTAAGTTGATATAATTTTTTGAAAATACCTTTCTCATATAAATATACATTAATATGGAAATTAGTATACATTAATATAGAGTACTTGTTAATATATGATAACTGATTTACAAGCATTAGTTATAAACTATGAATCATAATTAATATTAATAAATGCTTATGTGCAAATAATACATTAATACATTACATATTGGATGTGTATATAATATATATATATATCACATAATATGTAAAATTGCCCTGCATTTTTCTCCATTAAGGTTGTTGCTGATATGCAAATAGAGCCAACTAACAAACTGGCTTGCAGTATTACCAATTCTACTTCCATCTTTTCATAAAATATTCAACATATTTCTCATTTGCCTACTTCCTTAAAATGGTACTTCTTAAGGGTCAAATTCTGCAATATTTTTACCCATAATATATACAGATACACCTGCTTCTCTTGATTACTTTGATTTCCTTTTTACATAGCTGCCTACCTCACACTTTTTATGGAAAAGGGATCCTTTCATTTCTGACTATATACTGGTAAGCCTATTGCTAGAGCCTTCCAACACTTGGAAATCATGATGAATAATTTGTGGAAACGCACTGCCTATGGCCCTAATGTATTTCTCCCACAGTACTGAGAATCTCCCACAGTACTCTAATACCACTGGCTCAGAATCACTTCTGCAATCTCTATCTCCATTTTCCACTCAATTCGTCAATATTTTGCTTCCCAACTCCTCCTCCTTACTCATCCTCCTACCAGCCAAGCTAATGAGTTGGTTGGTTGTATTATGAACTGGTAAACATTCACATTAATCAATAGTACCATTATTCTCCTGATCACTCAGACTCAACTTTTTTAAAGCCATTCATGACATCTTCCTTTCTCTTGAGCTTTTTCCATTATTAATTTTTTCTAATCAAGTTGCATTTTTTTTTTGCTAAAATTTACTCTGGCACAGATTATTTGTTTTGTTAATCCTATTAATCCTCTGCTTCATGTCATCTTGTCTCATACCTAGACTTTGGACATAATCTTCTAAATAAGTTCATCCATTATCTTGAATTCTTCCTTCTCTAAAAAGTTCTCAACATCACAACTAAATCATTCTTCTCATATGACTATAGTCATCAAGTCAAATAATAACATTAAAATTTTAACGCCTTTACATGGCATGATATATTAACATCAGACCAGTACAGAAAGCTTTCCACAATCAGAGCTCTTACTCTCCTGCTCTCAAACATATAAATGCATAAATTTATATATACAGCATATATATAACATATATAACACACATATGTTATGTATAACCCATACCATTCACATATATTTGCATTATTGTACATATGAATTAATGTATATATTTATTAACATACAAGGTCTGTTGAGAAGGTATCCAACCATGTAATAAGAAAAATAGACATTTGTTGAAGAAGATACAGGATACAAGAAACACTGTATATAGGACAATGATGCCTCTGTCCCCTTTAGAGTAGACACCTTAGGACCTCACACAGTTCTCCCAATTGCCATCAACTGCTCTGTTGTATTTTCCTGAATCTCATCAGTGGTGTAAAATCTCTTCCCTTTCAAAAGTGATTTTAGTTTTAGGAAAAAGCCAGAAGTTGCAGGGCATCAAATCTGGGCTGTAGGGGGGCCAAGTCACTGGGGTGATTTGATGTTTCACTGAAAAACTCTGCACCTGACATGATACATGAATGGGTGTGGTTTCCTGATGAAGCTGCCAATCACCAGTTGTCCATAGCTGCGGCCTTCTGAATAACCCAAACAGTTTCTGCAGAAAAACGTTAAGCCAAATGCAAAATTTGTTGCAGATTTGTTGCTCTATTGCTCAGTCATTTTGAATGTAATGGACACACAATACATATGCTCACTCAGTGGTGTCTACCACTCCCACCGATTAGTACAGTGAAGTCATCATCATTCTTTACACATGAGCTTTCCAGTCCACTCTCCTTGGCTGGCAGGTTACATTGATGCCATGCAAACTGCTCTTATTATATTAACAGTAAATGGACTTTTTCTAGACAGATCTCATATATACATTCATATACATGTTACTTATATATGTGAGCATATATATGTGTGTGAATATGAAAAATTACATTATGTACCATATGCATTGTGTACCAAATTATGTATCAGGTATATTATGACCATTGTGATTTATTCCAGGTACCTGGTATGCAAGGTGGTTTCAATATTCCAAATGTAGATAATGTAATTCAATGATAATCAATGTCAATAGATTGAAAAAGTCATCTCAGTAGATGGCTTCTGTTTTGGGTAGATGGGTACTTTTTAAAATTTCAACATCTGTGAAATTACCCAGTAGATGGGTAATTTAAAAAAATTCAACATCTGTGATAAAAATGCTTAACATTTTATAAATAAATTTCTTCAATGTGATAAAAGGTTTCTATTAAAAGCCTACAACTAACCTACAGAAAATTGTATTTATTAAAGGCAAAATACTTTTCCTGAAAATCAGGAATAAAATGATTATATCCATTTACACCACTTCTGTTCAAAACTATTCTGGAAATCCTAGGCAATTAAATTTTAAAAAGAAATAAAAGACATTTAGATTCAAAAGGCACAGAAAAGCTTTTTTTAAAAAACTCACAGACACCATGATCATCCACACAGAAACCATGTAAAACCTAGAAAAGAGATACTAGAACTAACAGGTGTGTTTATCAAGGGTGCAGTTTATGAAGTCAAATTTTAAAATTCAGTAAAATTCCTATGTGTAGCAATAAAGTGTTAAAACTGAAATAAAGAATATCACTTTACATAGTACCAGAAAGCATTAAATACTTAAGACTATATCTAAAAAAGTATGTTGAAGATTAAATACCAAAAATTTCTAAACTTTTTGACTGAAATCAAAGAGTACATAAGAGGTTTTCTATAAATTAAAAGATTCAATATTAAGATTTCTCTCCAAATTTATATAATCTTGGCACAATTCTGAACAAAATTTCCACTAGTTCTTTGTAAAAATAGACAAGTTTATTGTAAAATATTTATTAAAGAGGATCCAGAGTAAAAAAAAAGCAGTTATAGGAGGAAATGTTGGAGAATGTACTTTACCTAAATTCAAGACTTACTTTAAAGCTACAGTAATCAAGCTAATGAATGTGGTTCTAGAATGAAGATAGACGTGTGAATCAATGGAACCAGAAGTAAACCCATGTGCAGTAGGCAGCCTTTAAGATGATTTGTGATTTATTTTCCTGATATTCAAACTGTTTGGAAATTCCTCCCCTTTGACTACAGCTGTACTTACTGCTTCACTTCTAGTTAATATAATACAACAGAAGTGATGAGATATTGCTTCTAAGGTTAGGTGTAAAAAGTCAGTAGCTTCCATCCTAGGTGCTCTCTTGCAAGCAGATTTTTCACTCTGTAGGAAGAAACCTGTCTCTGTAGAGAGAGAGGTCCACCTAGCTAGAAGGTGGTGTCTCTGGCCAATAACCAGTGAAGTCCTACGGCCTGACAACTGCCATGTGAGGAAGCTTGGTAGCAAATCCTCCTTTGTTTAAGTCTTTATTAAAACCTTGGCCAGAATGAGATACTACTTCACACTGGTCACACCATCATAAATAAAGTAACAAACAAGTGTTGGAGAGGTTGTGGGGAAAAGGGGACCCTACTTCACTGTTGGTGGGATTGCAGCCTGGTATAACCACTATGGAAAACAGTATGGAATTTTCTCAGAAAACTAAAAATAGATCTGCCTTTTGACCCAGATATTCCACCGCTAGGATTATATTCTAAGAACGCTGAAACACCAGTCCAAAAGAACCTATGTACCCCAATGTTCATAGCAACACAATTTACAATATCCAACTACTGGAAGCAACCTAGGTGCCCATTAGTAAATGAGTGGATCCAAAAACAATGGTACATATACACAATGGAATTTTATGCTGCAGAAAGAAAGAGCTCCTACCTTTTTCAACAGCATGGATGAAACTAACTGGAAAGCATTATGCTAAGCAAAATAAGCCAGGCAGTAAAAGACAAATACCATTTGATCTCACCTTTAACAGGAACCTAATCAACAAAACAAACAAGCAAGCAAAATACAACCAAAGACACTGAAATAGAGAACAGGCTGACAGTGACCAGAGGGGAGAGGGGAGGAAATTTCAGGGGAAAAGGGGAAGGGTTTGCAGGAACAAGTATAAAGGACACATGGACAATAACAAGGGGGGGTGAAAACTGGAGGGAGGTGGGGAGAGGGCTGGGGGGTGGGCTGGGATGGGGGTAAAAGCCAGAAAACTGTACTTGAACAACAATTAAAATACAATTTTAAGAATTTTTATTTAAAAAAAAACCTTGGCCAACAGTTTTATTGCAGCATTTCTCTGTGAGAAATACGAGGCACACTACTTAGCAAAGCTCCTCCTGCATCCCTACCCACAATAAATGTGAGATAATAGATGTTTGTTTGTGGCCACTAAGTTCCGTGGTAATATGTTGCACAAAAATAGAGAATTAATATATCATAGATGGTCAACTGATATTTGACAAAATTAAGGAGATAGTGCTGTGAAGGAAAGCATGATTTTTTTCTATAAACCATGCTATGGACAATTGTATACTTAGAAAATGAACTTAGATCCTAACTTTACACCATATGAAACAAATCTACAAAAGAATCCTAGACTAAAGGTAAAGCATAAAATTCTAAAATATCTAATCTAAGCCCTGGCTGGTGTAGCTCAGTGGATTGAGCACAGGCCTGCAAACCAAACAACCCCGGTTCGATTCCCAGTCAGGGCACATGCCTGGGTTGCAGGCCAGTTCCCAGCAGGGGACGCACAAGAGGCAACCACACATTGATATTTCTCTCCCTCTCTCCTTCCCTTCCCCTCTAAAGATAAATAAATAAAAATTTAAAAATAATAATAAAAATATCTAATGTAGAAGAAAATATACCAAAAAAGTCATCACTGCAACGTTGGGTTATATGATTGTTTTTTAAATATAATGCAAAATGCAAACTTAAAAACTGAATTAATTAGATATAATTCAAATTAAAAAGTTTGCCACAGATTGAGAGAAAGTTTAGCAAAACACATTTGAGAAAGAACTTATACCAAGAAAAATTCTCCAACTCAACAGTAAAAAAACCAATAACCTAATATTTCAAAGGGGTGAAAGACTTCAGTAGATACTTCTATTCAGAGGTACAGATGGCAAATTGTACAGATGGTATATGGACATATTCTCATCATTAGTCATTAAAAATGTAAATTAAAACCACAATGAGATACCACTCATACATATAAAATGGTTGAACAAACAACAGCTTGGCAATATCAAGTGCCGACAAGAATGAGGAACAACTGAAACTTTCATACATTGTTGGTAGGGATTCAAATTTTATAACTACCTGGAAAACAGTGTCTAACTATAAAATTCATCAATGCCATCTAGTTATTTATACAAGAAAATATGAAAATATATGTCCACACAAAGACCTGTAAGTGAATGTATACAGTATATTTATGATTACCAAACTCTGGCAACAACCCAAATGTCCTTCAACTGGTGCATGGACTAAAAAAAGTCAGTTCATTTTTGTAACAGACTACTATTCAACAATAAAAAGTTAAATGTTGATATGCACACTACATGAATGAATTTCACAATTATGCTACATGAAAACAGCTAGACACCATCATATACTGAAAATCTTATTTATATAACATTTTGGAAAAGATAAAGAAATAGAAAGAGAAATCAGGTAAGTGGTTTCCAGGAGGTTGATCACTGACAGAGGCAAATGCTTTTGCTTTCTTTGGTGACTTAATATTCCATCTCTTCATTATGATAGTGGTTATGTAGTTATTTTATGTTTTTTTCAAACAATATAACTATACCTAAAGATGATGGATCTTATTGTATACAAAGTAACATAATAAATTTGACATAAAGAAAAACTGAGTAATAAATAGATTTAAATAAACAATAAAAACAAAAAAAACAAAGATAAAATCATAGGAAAATGTGAACTCTGGGCATTTAATTTAAATGTGTGCATAGACAATGCAAAGAAGTGAAATTTGGAGAGTATTAGCCAAAGGGATTGTCTTTTTTTGTATATATCTATACTATTTTATTTATTTTTAGAATGTTATATATTCTCATTTTTTCTAAATAACAAATCAACACATAAATAATAGGCAAAATCAACTATTAAAAAAATCAGTCCAGAAATTCCAAAAGCTTAAACACCAAAGTGTGAGAACAGATACCTCAATCAACAACTGGAATGCATACAAAACTGCTGTGGAATCACAGAGGAAAGAAGAAATTACATTTCTTTGAAAAACTGGAAAAGATTGCACAGCTGAAATACACTTTATGACTGAGTGTAAGATCAGCAGTAGGTAAAGAAGGGGAAGGTTAATATAGAAAGAGACAGTTGAACTCAGTGAATGGATGGACTTGCAATCAGATAGCAGGTGCTCGAATCTTGGCTACCTTACCTACTGGCAGAATCATTCTGATATATTACCTAACTGCCAAAGCAATATCTGTAATATGGCCATTTTAACCAACTTGAAGAATGGTAGTATTGTTAATGTAACAGTGCATAAAGCAGTAAATTGGGTTTGAGGGTGACAATAATGAGTCTAGTTTTTATCATGTAGAATTGAAGAGTTTGAAGATAACAAGAGTTGAGGCTGGGGTTACGGAACCACAAATCATGATCACAGTAGATATATTTAAACCCATGGCAGGAATTACCTGACCAAGAGTCCGTGTTTACCTAGAAGAATCCCAAGTTGCCTAGCCTTGTCACTTACATGTAGTCCATGGATGTGCAACAAGGGCATGTCCTGTGATCTAGTTTGAAATCCAAAATTTAGGCCCTATCCAAGATCTGTTGAATCAGCCTCTGCATGTTAACATGTTCCCCGGGTGATGTTTGCACAGTAAGCACTATTCTGAGGAACACCAAGTCTTGAGAACAGAACAGAGAAAAAGGGGTGAGCATACAAGAGAGAGATGCAAACTAAGCAACTAACTGCATATTCCATGATATTTACAAACAACATGGCAAGAAGAGCCATAAAAAATCCACTGAAGACATACTTTTCTATTTTAAAAGAAAAATACTGATGGTGCTTAATAGCGTTCTTTTTTCCTAGTCCACTCTAATCATGTTTATTGTGCTCCTGACATCTTCCATTATCCTTTCCACAGCTCATTATTTTAGTAGATATTGTGCTGCTCTCTTCACACTGAACATGATATTGTTTCTGTAGCACCAGCAGCAACTTGGTGTTCATTCACATATACACATTAAAGAGTGTATTATCATTAATTATGCACTAAAATGTTCTTGGCAACAGACTAAGTGACAAAACATTTGCTTTTGTCAGAGTTCTATTAGGTGAACCCAAGTTGAACCATGGAGAAATATGACACTTTTCTTTATTTTAATTTGTATCACAAGGTCAGGATCATGACAGTGACTCTACTTTGCACATTATTTTCTCCATCACTGTAATGATGCTAATGGAATTCTTTTAACTAAACTGTTTTTATCAGCTCTAGCAACCTATTTATTGCATATTAAGAAAAATATTTTATGTTAACATTACCTAATCTACTAAAGGCTCAATTCAATAATAAAAATATTTCTGAAGAACATTGTTTTTAAAAGTTCAAATGATGCTATATTTTTTACTGTTTATAGCTACCTCAAGCAGAAATTGGAAAAAAGAAAATTATATCTCTGTATATACTCCAATTATAGATCAAAGAAACACTTCTTTATTAACACAGTGTATGTCACAAGTTGCATGTGACTACAGAAGTACTTGAAAACTTAGAACTTACTTTTAAATTTTTCATAAAAAGAACCTTGTAAAAAAAAGATTTCCAAAGGTAAATCTAGTGCTACTTTTCTTTTTTTTAAAAAGATTTTATTTATTTATTTAGAGAGAGGGGAAAAGAGGGAGAGAAACACAGATGTGTAAGATACACATCAATCAGTTGCCTCCTGCACACCCCCAGCTGGGGGCCTGGCCTGAAATTGAGGCCATGTGCTCCAACTGGGAATTGAACCAGTGACCTCTCAGTTCAGAGGCCAGCACTAAATGCACTGAGCCACACGAGCAGGAGCTAATACTATTTTTCATGATAATGTACAATATTTCTGTTGTTAGCTCCAGATCATAAGTAATTTCACGCTCCCCCCACCCAGCCATCTCCACCTCCCTCCCCTGATTCTGTTCTCCCTTGGTTTTGTCCATGTGTCCTTTATAGTTGTTCCTGAAAACCCTGCCCTCCTTTCCCCCATTATCCCCTCCCACCTCCCCTCTGGTTACTGTCAGTCTGTTCTTTATTTCAATGTCTCTGGTTATATTTTGCTTGCTTGTTTATTTTGTTGATTCGTTTCCACTTAAAGGTGAGCTCCTATGGTATTTGTCTTTCACTGCCTGTCTTATTTCACTTAGCATAATGCTCTCCAGTTCTATGCAGACAACTGTACTGGAACAACAAAAATAAAAATAAATAAAAAAGCAACCTCCAGTTCCTCTTGGTACATAGTAAACTCAATGGGTGGTACACTATAAATATCAAAATTCCTTTTAAACAAAAAATTAATAGATAAAAAGCCAAACATGACATTGTTTGCTACCAACATTTATGTAATTAAACTAAAGTTTAGTTGCAGAAAGGTAGCATGAATAGGAGGAGAACATGCTTGATTCTTTAGCTCATTTTTCAGGGACAGAGTATACTAAAATTGGATAGGAAAAAACTTATTTATTCATTCTACCTTTATTCAATGTCTATGATGTGTCATTCTATGTTCCAAAGAAAATATTATTTTTGTGAGATTGGTATACATTTATGGCTTTGTTTGGTTTTTGTTCTTTTATCTTAGTTTTAAGGTGTATTGATTAAATTAAAAACAGATAAAATTAAGCAGAGTTCATAAAGGCTATAATGGAGAGAGAAATGATACTAAAACAGTATTTCCAGGATCTGTGTACAGGTTTACTTTAAAACTTACAAAATCCTACTTACTAAACTCCTGCTTTTGACTGGATTGACAATTTTTAAAATTGCTGACACTGTTACAGATGTACCCAATTCACCCCGCCCCCATTTGTCCCCGCCAGTGGCCCCTCCCCCGCCTTCACCACATCATTATCAGTGAGCATGGGCCGTGCATATGTGCATAATCATTTATCTTTCATCATCTACTTTCTTTATCTCGGCTCTATACCCACTTTTTCAAGTAGCCCAAAGAAATCTTAATATCTCCTATTTTGCAAGACTTCTTCTGATGGTTCAGTGGGGGATTCCCTTCCTCAGCAGCACAAGGTGTGGCTAATACCTTTTCTCCCAACTAACTGTGCCTCCTGAATCCCATCAGCTAGTGCCACACCCAAATCTCACACCCATAGAATCAAATATTCTTACATGAATATGAATACTAGCATGGTCTAAAAAAGCATTGTGTAAATGCTCATTAAAACATTTATATTTTACAGGTCTTCCTTTGGATAGTAGAACAGTATTTTCTCAGACTTTTCTAAATTCCCTTACCAAAATGCAAAAATATTTAAACATTATGCAAATTATATTGTGAGACCAGCATCTACAATAGCTATGTAAGCATGTGCCTTGTGCGAGTGAGGCACATAGGCAAAATGTTTAGCAATAATCTCATTATAATTTCACACAGGTTAATCTTGATTGCCTATCAAAGGCAAAAATGTATTAGAATTTTTTTTTACTTCTTCTATTCAGATAGGTGCAACCCAAAGAAGCCTTAGGGCATTTCTCATTTTGTCTCAATATTTTGGTAGGTTACATATCTATTTTGGCTATTTAATTTAGTTATGTATAATACTGGGTTGAGATTTGAGGTTCTAACCCATATTAGCCAAGTTGCCAGTTTTAGGGTTTTTGGTCAATATTCCCTCTCCTCCCAGTTTAACTGAAGTACAGTTGAGCAATAAAACTAATATATTTGAAGTGTACAGGATAATTTGACATATGTGTTTATTGTGAGATAATGACCACAATCAAGTTAATTAATGCATTTATCACTTTACATAGTTACTTTTGATTTTTTTTGTGAGGCTGCTTAAGATCTACTCTCTCAGCAAATTTCAAGTACATAATGAAGAATTAACTAGCCCTGGCTGGTGTAGCTCAGTGGATTGAGCACAGGCCTGCGAACCACAGGATCACAGTTCAATTCCCAGTCATGGCATATTCCTGGGTTGCAGACCGGTTCCCTGCAGGCCAGTTCCTAGCAGGGGATGCACAAAAGGCAACCATATATTGATGTTTCTCTCCCTCTCTCCTTCCCCTCTAAAGATAAATAAATAAATAAATAAAATCTTAAAAAAAAGAATTAACTATAGTCACTATGCTGAACATTAGTTCTTCAGCAAATCTTCATCTCACAACTTGGGCCAAGCTTTCTAATGCAGACCTAACATCACAGCCAATGTATCACAACGAAAACATAGAGTCACATATAAAGATCATATAAGTCAATCACAGCCCAGATATGAATGTCAGAATGGCAACTACATCCAATTTTTCTTCTCCATTATAGACATGGACAAATAAAACTGTACTTTCACTCCATACTATAGATCAAGGCTCAGAAAGCATTTCCATTATTAACAGGTATTTTCAAGTTACAAGGCGATTATTACAAAATTGACTCTGAAAATAAAAGCGTAATTATTGCAATATATTTTCTATGTTCCCACTATCCCCTGTAGCAGCATTTGAGCTCTGATTAGAGCACCTGTATGTTGATCATATGTTCCCAGACAAAATTTAACCCATATATAATTTTTCTTTAGATATACATATATATATATATAATCTATACTCTATACATCTGTATATGTAGATATCTACGCTCTCCCTATTTTGAACCAAAATTGCTCCTTTATATTACAAATAAATGATAGATAGATAAGAGATAGATGGCATATCTAGGGTGAGAGAGTGAGGGAGAGAGAGAACAACCTAGGAAGTGTGATGTATGGATATTTAAAACAATATTTATGAGGATGAACATTTTTTCTGTGTTTATTGTATAATATCCCATCATGAACGCTGCTATCCACTGCATACTATTTTTTCCCTAAGGAGTGCATTTTCTGTATCAAAGGAAAGCTAAATGAAAGCAAAAGTTACAGAATGCTGGTTTATAATTTGATGTTTCAGGAGTAGAGCAAACACAAAGTCTCTTTCCAGAGCACTAACAGTGTGTTTTAGGAACACCTTGACTTCCATTATAGCCCATCTGCTCTTTAATAACTCAAGGGCTCTGTGGAATAGAAATTTTTAACCTCCATGTACATGTTTTACAAATAATTTCTGCATAATTTTGAGACTTCGTTATATGTTTCTTTTGGCATTTTTACCTCAGCCTGGTTAATTTAAGGCACAATATTTGAGGCTAAAAATAGAAAGTACATAATTTTTGTCTCTACATATAAGGTGTAAAGCTTTTATAAAATGGTATCTCCTTTATGGTCTTTGGCCATATTTCAGCCCCTACTCCACAATCAGGCTGAGAAATTCTTTTCGCAATTCTGTTTACAGATATGTATTTTTTAAAAATTTCCAGCAGTAGTAATTTTACTTTGATCTCATAGCCACCAAATCATTATCCATAAGGAAGCTCATAAGCAAGGTACAGGCAGGCAATGTCTGTGATTTCCAGGAGGAGGTCATAACCCAGAATTTTTAAAAAAATAACTATTACAATGAGGAACGGGATATAGCCACAAAAGGACTAGTTATAATTTATGCCTGACTTACTTCAGCAGAATATAGTTTATTTATAAACTGCTTATGGCAAACTCTGTATGCCCCTGTTCTATGCATGTGCTGAACTGTCTTCTGGTAAATTATTTAAATTACACCTAGCAGTAATTCCTGAGGACTTTCATACTTCATTTTCTCTATTAATGTAACAGGGAAAAGCTGCTTTGCAAGGATTGCTCTAAATTCCCAGAGTGTGAGTTCCAGACTCTGTATGTGTTGCATTATGCCTGTCAAAAAACTTGTCTTCTTCTGAAATTTATTACTGAAGCTTCTCCACCCCAGCTACTCATTGAAGCCTTACAGAAAGCTCATACATGATTTAAGCAGCTAACAGCACTGAAAGAAATAGGTCAGGTTAAAAAAAAAGATGGAATTTAAGCTACCTTCACTTATTACTTATGCAAGATTATGCATAATTTAGCAGACTGCTGAATATGCAAGGACAGAATAATTGTTTACCAAAATATTTACTCTGAGTTGGTACCTGTGTTTCAGTGAGATAAGGTGACTTCTCAGCATTTGCTAATCACTTTTGAATTAAAAAACAATGAGTGAGTTTTTGATTGGGCTGATAACCACACAAGAGTGTATGTAAACAGAGATGTTGTTTAACAACTTCATTCAAGTAAAATACAAGATACTGTTGTGCAGACTGAGCAGTTTCATAAAGTCATTCCATTTTAGGAAATATTTCTTCTCTTATTTCCTTCAGCTACACTCCTTTAACATACACATGCAAGTGTTTCAGAAAATGTCTCTATAAAATGAGCTTATTTTTTCTTTCTAATTTAAGCTAAACCTTGTACAACATTATTTTGAAGTTCAGAAACAGACCAAAGAGGTGAATAGCCACTAATATAAAGGCAGAATTTGGGTTCAAAATCAGGTCTTTAGTTCAGCTATTTTCCAATCATAAAATTGTTCAATATAATGTAAGCTTTTTGGACACAATAATATTTTTTCTGTAACTTTTCTGAAAAAATTTTTAAAGGAAAAGAATCCTGTTCCTTACAAATGAGTGCTTATCAGGGTTTAATTTACAGAATGAAGATCATTATCTCCTAAATCAAAAGTTTAAAATTACATGGAACCATCTTACTAAAATGGGTAAAAAATATTGAAAAAATATTTCAGAAATGCTATAAATTCATTAATTCTTAGCATTTGAATCAATTCAAATTTTATACTCAATATTACCTCTTATAATTCTGAAAGAATTGTTATAATTTTAACTCTTATACTGAACAAATCAGGGTAATGAATTATATATTTTTTTAATAATAAAAACCCATGAAAGAAAATATAAGTATATTAGTCTTAACACATTTAATTCAATCTTATGAAATAAGATCAAAGTAGATAAAATTAAATCTGGTATTTGAAAGTAAATATAGAAATAAATAGAATAAAAAAGCTAAAAGTATATTCAACTGTATATTTAGAGTATTTCAGAATGGGTGAGTCAAAACATATGAGAAAAAAAATAAAGAATCCTGTATGTAGTGGTCTTTAAAATAACCAAAAATGGATATTCCACATATAGATAAACACCAACATGAATTCTAATTGTATTAAGAGTTAATAGTTAAAATATTTAAATTAGAAAATGAAGATATATTTGAATATTTATAAGTTCTCCTAAGGGATGGCAATTTTAAGCTTTGAAGTAGTAGCAGAAATTAGAAAGCCACAGATAGACAGGATTTACTATAAAGAAACTGAAAACTTATTTTCAGAATTAAGAGGTATATGGCCTATATAAAAATATTTGTAACACTATGAGCACAGGTTTTATTTATGTTATATAATCATTTATAAAATTGATAAGAAATGTATTCAGATATATTATAAACATATAAGCAATCTAAAGGACAAATAACATAAACAATCAATTCACATAATAGAAATATAATCAGTATACAAATGGAAGAGAGTATGTTCAACATCAAATGCTATCAGAGACATTAAAATGTAAACAAAAATTTGGTGACATTGTTTTTTTGTCAAACTTGATTTTAAAATCATGCGGCACTCTACTGACAGTGAGGAGGTGGAAGAAAAATTTAATGGCCAAATTATTTATGATCATGAAAAATGTTAAAATATCCAAAAGCAAGTATAAATATTCACATATTATTTGATATACAGACATTAAATATGAAGACTATAAAATTCATCGTTAGCAACATGGAAATTTATTTTATAATACACTTTTTAAACTTAATAGAAAATTGTAACTACAAGGTGGTATGTCTATGGATGCATATGGATAAGTAATGGGGTTAGAGAGAGAGAGAGAGAGAATTTTGGAAGGACATGACTCTATGAATAACAGTTCCTCTTTCATGAATTAAGAACTAAAGACTTTGACACTTTCTAACTTGTTTGAAGAAAACTGTTTGGAGTGGATTGGTGGGATATTAGCCCACTTAACAAAAATTATATTGCTCAATATTTTTCAATGGCAACAAAAATAAAATAATCACCACAAAAAATGTTTGGCATATGGTCATACATTACCAACATATTTCCATCATGTCCTATAAAATTAACGTGACTATAACCAATTAAGTATGTTTACATTAATTTAATGGGGCAATACATAATCCTCTGGTAGACAAATTCCTGAATATTCTAAATATATTGCTGTAAAAGACAGCAAATTTGTTGGTACTTAAATCTACTTTTGTCTCTTTTTCCAATAATCATATTAACTTGAAAGAAAGCCACTGTATCTTAGCTCAAAAGACATTATACCTTAATGCTACAGATGAATCAAACACTGCAAGTTCAAAGAACTACTATTATGAAGAATTGTAATGACAGGAATTGTCAGGACATGGACAAATTGTATATAAATATTAGTCCTGTAATTTTTCAAATAACAATTATTTCAAATAATTGTTTCTGATTATAGATAAAGTAATAAATCTACATAAGGCCACATGACAATCAAATGTATGAATCTCAATAAAATATTTCACTTTACTTTTGTGTTTAAAAAAACAGTCTCATAAGAATAACAATAGTAATATTACATAAGAATATGTATCTTATTGGTTATAGTACTTAACAGGCTACATGTCATAGTCAAGAATTTCCATATTAGTGTTAATATTTCTACACAAATATAAACTATATTTTATGATAAATTTACCATACTAAATTACTATATATTTTGCTCAATTCTCCAACTGTTTTTTAATTTAAGATGTTTTGTTATAATTGCTTTTGTTCTTTGATCATAGATAAAAATGAGTTGTATTATAGAAATAACTTAATGATATTTTATGAAGTGATAAAAATTAGTGCATATTTTCCTACAAACTCAATTTTTAAAGGACACATGACAAGAGGTGTTTGTTTTTCATGGAAGCATTACAAACTAGCTACCCTCCCATGAGGAGCAAGTTATCTTACTGCAATCAGTGCCTGTTATTCCTTGTGTTGTCACTTAAAAAATTTATAAAAAATATTTCTTCGAGTTCCAGCCAAGCTGGAGGCATAGGTAGAAACCCTTCACTTCACTGCACAACCAAAAGGAGAAAAATAACCAATCTAAAAGCAATAAAAAACTATAAGTCCCAGAAAATCAAACTGCAGGGAACTCTGACAACCACCGACTTAGAGAAATAGTCAAAGAGAACAACCAGACCAGTAAGGCAGAGAGAAACCACTGCAAGGCAGTGGGCTGTGGCGGGGAGGGCTGACTTAAGGGGAAACTGAGACTCAGAGCTGACTGGACTGCAGCAGTTGCCACAGTAGCAGAAGCTCCCAGTCTCATACGTGCACTAGGGCCAAGCTGGCCAGCCACAATGTCCCCTCTCTGGTCCCACCTTCACAGGCAGCACCACAGCCCAGCAAGGAAGGTGGCCCTGCCCAGGTGAATACCTAAGGCCCCACCCCTTTACAACTTACCAGGGGCCCCAGCAAAAAAATAAGGCCCAAATGAAAGGAGTAACAAAACCTCAGAAAGAGTGCTGAGGAGGAGATAGGCAACCTATTTGATGAAGAATTTAAATCAAAATGCTCAAGAACTGATTGAGCTTGTGACATGGGCACCAGCCCACAGTGTCTGCAGTGTTATGGATGAGATATGAGACCAATTTGCATGGACTGCAGAGTCCTGTGGAGGGAAAGGGACAGCCTAGCCACTCTCTCAAGAGGAGAGCACCCCAACCCTTGCCCAGACAGGCTTTTATTGGGTTTCAATTTGCACAGGAATACAGGTAAAGTTCATTAATTACTGTCAGGCAGTAAAGATCAAACAATAGATAGCATAAAAAGAACTACAAGGGCCTATTCCAAGTCAGGGTTTGTTAGCTGAAGGGCTACAAAATTTGGGGGAACAAATCACTTCCTATTTGGATCCTTATTATTTAATTGAGAGCATTTTAAACAAAGCAGGTTTCACAGGATTTTACTTATTCTTTCTTAGGCCTGATCACTAGGGGAACCCGCACTTTCCAGCACTGGGCTGTGCTGCCCTCTGTCATTGTTTCAGGCTTAAGTCAGGCAGGGGAAGTAAGGCAGCCAAGAGATTAGGAGACTTCTTGCAGACAGAATGAGGATCAGTCTATGTCAAAGTCTAGGGGCGAGGGTCCATCACCCACTTTTGCTATAGCTCCCTAAGTCCTTCTCTGGGGCCTCCCCATGATCATGCCTGTCTTAGGTCATTACCTTCTTGGGGAATGTTACCCATCATTGGCTAACTGATCAAGCACTGGGGGCCAGCTATGGATGCAGTAAAAGGAGCAGAAGCAGTGTGCCTGCCAGGGAGATAAGCTTTGCCTCCTTAGTGGCTTACGGTCTGAAGGTCGCTCATTCAGCCTTAGCCATGTGGGGGTGGGGGGCAGGTTACAGCTTCTGAAACCAGGCTGGGCAGTTCCCAACAAGCTTGGTCAAAAAATGAAAGATACCAAAAATGAAATAAAGCAAAATATTCAGGGAATGAACAGTGACAGGAAGGAAAAGAGGATTGAAAGCAACAATTTGGAACAAAAGGAAGAAATAAACATCCAACCAGATCAGAATGAAGAAACAAGAATCCAAAACAAAAAAAATAAAGAGAGGCTGAGGAGTCTCTGGGACAACCTGAAACATTCCAATATCCAAATTATAGGGGTGCCAAAAGGAGAAGAACAATAGCAAGAAATTGAAAACTTATTTGAACAAATAATGAAGGAGAACTTCCCCAATCTGGTAAAGAAAATAGACTTCTTGGAAATCCTGGAAGCTCAGACACCCCAAAGAAGTTGGACCCAAAGAGAAACACATCATGGCACATCATCATTAAGTTACCCAAGATTAAAAACAAAGAGAGAATCTCAAAAGCAGCAAGAAGAAAGAAAAAAGTTACCTACAAAGGAGTGCCCATAAGGCTATCAGCTGATTTCTCAAAAGAAACCTTGCAGGCAAGAAGGGGCTGGAAAGTATTCAAAATTGTGAAAGGCAAGGACCTACATCCAAGATTACTCTATCCAGCAAAGCTATCATTTAGAATGGAATGGCAGATAAAGTGTTTCCCAAATAAGGTCAAGTTAAAGGAGTTCATCATCACCATGCCCTTATTATATGAAATGTTAAAGAGACTTATCTAAGAAAAGGAAGATAAAAATTATGAACAGTAAAATCACAACAAACTCACAACCATCAACAAATGAACCTAAAAAAAATAAAAGAAAGAAAAACAATGAAAACAAACACTAAGCAAACAGCTAGAACAGGAACAGAATCAGAGAAATGGCATCATATGGAGGATTTTCAGTGCGGAGGGGTAGGAGAGGAGTGGGGGGGGGAAGGTACAGGGAAGAAGATGCATAATTGGTAGGCATAGAGGGGGAGAGATAAAAAAAAATGGTATAGGAAACAGAGAACTCAAAGAACTTACACATACAACGCATAGACATGAACTAAGGTGGGGGATGCTGGAGGGTTGGGGGGTGCAGGGTGGAGGGGGGATAAAAGGGGAAGAATAGGATATGTAATAGCAAAATCAATAAAATATAATAAAAAAGAAAATATTTCTTCAAACAGGAGCTTGTTTCTATTCTTCTAATCACTTAGAAACCAATGTAAAATAAAGTAATTTTTAGTGAAAATAAACTTTATTGAATTGAATCTTTCTTGGAAATGTAAAATTATTGGAAGATTTTCTTTTATTTTTGTTCAAGTACAGTTGTCCCCATTTCCCCCACCCCATTATTCTCCCATTTCCCTGTATAATTTTCTTAAAAAACATCAAAATATTGATATATGAATATCCTAAATCATTTGTTTTCATCAATTCATATTGCATTTCACCTTCACTTGCCTCAGTTTTGCAGATATCTGTGTTTGTGTTATCTTCATGGTCTTTAGGGCTATAAAGTTATTGGCTATCTTATCAAAGAAAATTTATTTTTCTAGAACAATCATGATATATGCCAGTCCTCATTTTTTTTGTTTTAGCTTAAAATGTAGTCAAATATACAAACATATTAATTGATCTTCTAAGATATTCTTCTTTTCTTCTATATAAGGATTGATAGTGAAAATTCATGGGGGGAAGAACAGAATATTCAATCAATGGTAATAAAAATTAGTTTGTTTATATAAATAGTTAGAATCCTCTTTACAACAAAAAACTAACAATAGTTTCTTAAATACTAAAAAAGCATAGCTTTAGTAAACTTACCAGAAAATATCTAAGAATATTATATTTTTACTCTATATAAAGTAAATTGACAGACTTGCATAAAATATATATATATATGAAAGGCATGCATGAGAAGGGATTAGTATCTAGACATATAAAGAATTCACAGAAATCAACAGAAAATGGAAATATTTTTAAAAGCAAATTCTTTGAGAAGGTAATTCACAAAAGCCCCTCCAACCTCTCACCCATGCCCCCAGTAACCAGGAAATGGCCCACTAGTAATATATTTGATATCCAATAGATATGGCAAAAAAATTGGCATCCTGAAAATATCAAGCATGGTCAAGGAAATATATAGGGGAGGCAGTTATTTACTTACAGCTGGTAGAAGTGTTACTTGTTAAAATCACTCCAGAGAATGAATTTATCAATAATTTAACAACTAATACAGATGACTCAAATTCTTTGCAATATCAGTCAAGGCATATACTGTAAAGACACTTCCACAAGTATGCACAAGGCATGTATGAGAAGCTCATAAGCACTATTCATAATAGTTTAATTTTTTAACTTATATAACCCAAGTGTATTACAATAGGTGAACAAATATAATGACATGAAATGGAATGTCATTAAGTAGTAATAGTAAATAAATGGAGTCTCAAGTCTCATATTTACAAAAAATATGTTAAATGCAAAGTTGCTTAAACAATTTTGTAGTCTGAGTCATGTTAATTTAAGAATATATAACAAATGCTATTATGTTGTTTAAATATATTTATTACAACAATAAAGACGGACAAATTCAGAATAAAAGTTAATTCTTAGGAAGAATAAGGGATTAGACAAATGGGTTTTTAATAATTTTAAAGTTTTGTTTCTGAGGCTGGGTGGTATAAAAATAAATGTTTATTATTTAATTTATATTTTCTTTTATATTTTTTTAAAGATTGACTTACTTATTATTATAGAGGGGAAGGGAGAAAGAAAAAGAGGGAGAGAAACATCAATGTGTGGTTGCTTCTTGTGGGCTCCCTACTGGTTACCTGGCCCACAACCCAGGCCTGTGACCTGACTGGGAATGGAACCAGTGATGCTTTGGTTCACTCAATCCACTGAGCCACACTAGCCAGGGCTAATTTACATTTTCTAATGCCTAATATATTTTGTAATTAAAATATTAGTCCTGATTTGTCCATGTATGTCCATAATTCTCAACACATATAATCATAAACACATTATCAGTAGATGAAACTAATATACATCTAGTATAACACCTGTTTAAGAAAATTCAGACTTTAAAAGAAGTGGCTAACAGATATAATAAACCAAGTTCAATAGTTTTCTCTAATTACTTGAGGCCAAGTATCCTCTTTTGCCTTCTTTTAAAATAATACTTATGAATAATCAACCAAATACCTACATAAAATAATACATTTTATACCACATACAGGCAGAAATATAAAAGAGGAGTTATTTAACTTTATTTCTAATCCATATGCAATGATAGCTTGTTTTGTGTCCTCCTTACAGACTGTGAATCTTAAAAACACAGCCCTGCTTCTTGATTGGAAGAGGTGTCTGCAATTTAAAAGCCTCATAAATCAGGCAGAATAAGCCTTTATTCAGTAGCCTTTTTTGAGTCAAAACAACTTATTCTGAAAAAAAATAACAAAGGGTGCACTGCTCATTAAGGCATTATTAACAATAATTTTTATGAACTGTCATTTTTTTCCACCCAAATTAGACAAGTGCATAGTTAACTATGATATGAGGGCTAGTGGAAGCAAGAACATGAGGCTCACATGTAGGTGACTGGTGTGAAATCTCTGGTCCTACTCATGATTTCCATGTTGATAATCCACACAAGCCAGAAAGCATGGTGCAACTCACATTAGGTTTATAAGCTTCCCAACAAACACCGTGTCTCACTGGTGCCTATCATTTGAGAAACAATTTAAACAATGTTACATCCCTCCCAACCCACATATTCATTTTCCTGTGATTCCCTATCATAAAAAAGTCTTAGCTTCAATTTTCAATTTAAGAACAGAAATTCAATTTTCAATTTGAGAAAACAACCTTGAGCTTTCCCAGACTTTACTATTTCTCTACGTTTTTTACTATGAAACACCTATTTGATAATTTTATATAAAATCCCTAGATGCATTTGTTCATTCCTCCTTTATTATTGAGAAACTATGTACTCTGCGCTAATCTCTGATGATGCTATGTTCAAAATGAACACAATCTTTCTACTTTGTAGGAATTTACGATCTAATGAGGAGGGAATGAACATGGCTGGTGGGTAAGGGTAAGTCAGCAAGAATTTCCAGCATGAGGTAGGAATCAGCTGTCCTTCAGAGAGGCACCTAACTTTCACTTTTAAGTAGCCGGCAGCAGACTTTCTGAAGAGGGTTCATCAGCTGGCATATGAAGAATGAGCAGAAGTTAGACAAGTCAAGAGAGTCAAGGGTGAAGTAGGGTGGGGAAGGTGTTCTAGGCAGAGGTGGGAAGCCAGGATAGCAGCTTTGAGTTAGGAGAAAGGATTTCTGAGACTGATTCTTTAGGTTAAAAGTCCAATTAGAACAGTAATGAAATCCACATCCAAGGTCTGTCCAGAATGTATCCAGCCATGTACTATGACCCAAAGGAACATTTATGGAAGAAGACAGAAGATACAAGGCACATTACATATAAGACAATGGCAAAAGTAGGCACCTTGGGTCCTCATGGTTTGCCCAATAGCCATCAGCTGCCCTGTCTGTCATGTTTTCCAGAATTTTATCCATGGTCTGAAATCTCTTCCCTTTCAAAAGTGATTTTAGTTTTGGGAAAACTGAGAAATCTCAGGGCACCAAATCTGGGCTATAGTGGGTGGGGTTGAGTCACCTGGGTGATATGATGTTTTGCCAAAACACTCTGCACAAGAGGCGATGCATTGACAGACCCATTGTAGTGATGAAGCTGCCAATCACCAGTTCCCATAGCTGTGGCCTTCTTAATCATCCAAATAGTTTCCATGGAGGAATGTTCAGTACAAGCTTAACACAAAATCTGATGCAGACTAGTTGTTCTACTTGCTCAGTCATTTTGAATGCAATGGCCACGCAGCACACATGCTCCTTCAACAGGGTCTACCGCCCCACTGACTACCACAGTGAAGTCGTCATTGTTCATGCATGTGCATTCTGGTTCACTCTCCTTGGATGCCAGGCCACATTGATTTTGTGCAAACTGTTTTTAATTATATTAACAATGGCTGGACTTTTTCTGGACAGATCTCATATATAGTTACATAAAATACATAGTGGATCCTCAATTTGTGTCTTTCTCTTCATTCAAAATGATACAAAAACTTTTACTGCAGAATACCCACTATTAATCCCACTCCTTACTTATCAATGATTCACTGAGGATTTAGATGCTTTAAACATGCTAGTAAACACTTGTTTGCAGAACTGTTCTTTTTCACACCTATTAAAGTGAGTCTAACTATCCTATAATTCTTCTTAAATACATTTTATATTTATCTCACCCACAACATGTAGAAAAGTTTTGAAAATAGTGCACATTTAGCAAGTATAGTTTGGCCAAAAAGTTCATTTGTTTTTTTTTCCAGTAAGATGACTCTAGGAGCACTTAGTTTTCTTTAACTTCATTCAAAAAAATGTTGCTAGTTTGTACTGTGAATGCTGTCATTTCAGCATGCATTTCAAAATAACTTATCAAAATTGGTGAATTTTTGTGTAGCCATTTTAATATTGAAGATCGAAGAAAATATGCAACATTTTTAGTATATTGTGCTTTATTATTTCAAGAATGGTAAAACCCAACTGAAACACAAAAATGACTTATGCAAGTGTATGGACAAGGCTCTGTAACTGAACGGACATGTCAAAGGTGCTGTGCAAAGTTTCATGCTGAAGATTTCTCACTGGACGATGCTCCACGGTTGGGTGGACCAATTGAAGTTGATAATGGTCAAATTGAGACACTGAAAATCAATGTTATATCATGCAGAAGTTTACCCATTTGTTGCCTAGTGAATTTCAACAAATGATTTCCATATTCCTCTTTTAATACACTGAGGAAATCTCCTCTCTTGAATGTATATTCCTGTATCACATTAATGCGCCTGTAGTAAAACAGACATGCATCTCTAATGTCTGCTCGTTTTATAATATTAATAATTTTTAAGTATATATAGAGGTATACAGTAAAAGGTGAAGTTGAAAACCTCCTTAGATATCATTGGTGCTGTATAAGGATAACCATAGAAAAACAAGTTGATTAGGTTTTCTTTAAACTAGCAAAACCTGTCAGAACAGATGTCATTTGTCATCTGTGGGTGAAACCGAGAGACTAATAATTCAGCCTCCCATGCAGGAGCTTTGCTAAAATGAGAAAAACCTTTGGCTAGGCTAACTGGAAAATTCTGGACTGATCAACATTTGTATTTTTCACTGTATGTTAATAAATCATCATTTGATGTTTAATGTAGCATTCTCTGTGAATGTGAGAAATGGGTGCCCAGCTGTGTGGGACCCATGAACTCTTGGTGTGCTGCCCAAAACAAATTACTGATCCTGAGAGACAGAGGACCAGGCCCTGGGATGTGGCAAGTTTACTGATGGACAGATAATATGTTGGTGACCTCTGAGTGGTCAGTCTGCATAACTCCCCATACCTGGCCTTCAGAGTGCAAAAGAGGCACTTAATTTGTCTTGGTAGTTTTTCCACAAATATGATCATTAAACAATTATTGAGTGTACATTTCCAGAAGAAACATAGGAGCTTTCTCCCCTCCTTTTTCTTTGTAATTAATTTCTAAGGGAAAACATTTTCATCATTTTTTTAAGGAGACCACAGCCTTCCTACCATGTCAGCATCAAACCCCTGATTATATTTCATTCTGGGCTTACTGTGCACAGTCTGTTGGCTGCAAACATATATTTCTGCCAAGTTAAGTTTGTATACGTGTCTGCCTTTCTATATAATGGAATGTTTATGCCACAGAAGGGTTTGAAATGGCAGAACTTTGGAATAAAAACTTGCAGATCCCCAAAGTGACTCTAAACAGGATCAAGCAAAGCTTATATAACCAAACAAATAATCTTAATCTCATTTTTACCCTTTTTTTAAAACAATGATTCTTAGTAAAGTTACAGAAAGCAATACTGGCAGCAATTTTATTGCTACGTTATCAGCAATGAAAAAAGAAATAGGAATAAGTCACTGGTCATTAAATCTTTTTATAATCCACTATAACATTACATAGCTGATTTCTTCAGCCCTATTAAACCCTTATATTTAGGTTGTTTCTGGTAATAAAACACATCTCTCAATCACAGAACTATTTAGGCTAGTACCTCAATACTAGACTAGATGTTAAAACAATGTTTAGGTTTTATATAAATATTATGGTAGGCTTTACCTTTAGTTAGTTTTTTGTATTGCACTGAATGCACTATGGAGCTCTCCAAACAATGTATAAGTTCTCAAATGAAACAAATAAGATAACTGTGTTCACTGAAAACACAGTACTATCCATTATATCATTAAGATCAAATATGCACCCACAAAGACTACAGTAACTGCCTACACATCGCTGAAGTCCACAACTTGCTGACATTGTGCCCTTTACTCCACTATTTTTCCACCTGGAATTATCTCCCAGGTTTTCCCTATCAACCAGTAGGGAAAAGGGATAATCATCTCTTTTCCCCCAAGGAGCAGATGAAACTTTACATGCTTCAGAAACCCGCGGTGACTGAGACCCTCCCCTCAGCACAATGCACTCATGTTTTATGAAGCAACTCTACCCTGCTTGCCTCACACTTCAGTACACTTCCGGCATTGCTCTGAGGTTGCTCCACATGTGTGTCATGCCTTCCCAAATAGGTTTTAAGTTTATTGTCCAAAGGTGCCTCCATATTTTCTACTTCTCCCTTGTCCTGTGGATCAGCTATACATCCTGCAGCAATTTAGCCATCTGTTATTGTCATATATAGTAGTCATTTACTAGAACTCTAATGGGTAAATCGAAGTTTTATTGTGTCCCTTTTTAAATCAACTTATAATTTTTCCTAGATTTGCATTCTATTCTTTCTAAGAGGAAGACAGTAGTATGAAGATCAGATTACATGACAAACTTTTTATGAAACAGGACAGAGTAGCATATATAATACAAAATAAGTAATAAATAAAATGGAGCCCTGGCTGGTGTGGCTCAGTGGATTGAGCACCAGCCTGCAAACCAAAGGGTCGCCAGTTCAATTCTCAGTCAGGGCACATGCCTGGGTTGCAGGCCAGGTCCCCAGTAAGGGACATGAGAGTGGCAACCACACATTGATGTTTCTCTCCTTCTCTTTCTCCCTCCCTCCCATCTGTCTAAAAATAAATAAGTAAATAAATAAATAAATATTTTTAAAAGGTAAATAAAAAATAAAGTGGAGAGCCAATATTTATTTTTATGCAGATCCTGTTCTCTGTTATAACATAAAGATATCAAAGGTTATAAATGAATGATTAATTAGATGAATAAAGTCAAATAAGTTTAAGTCTCCATAGGTGATTGGTAGGCTACAATGGGCACTTAGAAAATACAAACAAATGATCTACATAAGAAATGGGCAGACAACCTGGACAGACACCTTTCCTGAGAAGACACACAAATGGCAAACAGATATATGAATAGATGCTCAACTTCACTAGTTACTAGGAAATGTCAATCAAAGTTACAATGAGATAACACCTCACACCTGTTAGAATGGCTATTACCAACAAGATAAGTTATGTTTTCTAATGTACATTTTTAGATTTACAGAGGCTGTACAGTTAGGAGGGAAAATGTAGGACTGGAAAACCAGTCAGAACTGAACCTGTGCAACACAATCAGTTCAGTATGTTCTGGGTTTGGTCTGCATGTTTGATTTGGTTTCTGGAATCTACTAAAGATTTGTAAAATTCAGTCCTCAATATCTTACTAAAAGGTAGTACAGTGAGAGTGGGACACTGCTGCTAAAATCTCTGGTCAGAATCCTGGATTTATCACTGTCTTCGAACTTGTGAACTTGGGCCACTTCCCTTCACTCTGCCTCAGCTTTGTCATCAGCAAAGTAGAGTATTTTAAGAATGAAATGTCTTAATATATTTACAGTGCTAAGGAGAATTGCTGAAATGTAGAAAGTACTGAATATACTAGGTCTATCCAGAAGGTATCCAGCCATGTAATATGAAAAAGAGACATTTATTGAAGAAGGTACAAGATACAAGAAAGATTATACATAGGACAATGATGCCTCAGTCCCCTTCAAAGTAGGTGCCTTGGGTCATACAGTTCTCCCAATGACCATCACCTGCCTTGTCATATTTTCCTGAATCTCACTGATGGTCTTAAATCTCTTCCCTTTCAAAGGTAATTTTAGTTTTGGGAAAAGCCAGAAGTCACAGGGCATCCAATCTGAGCTATAGGGAGGGCTGAGTCACCTAGACAATTTGATGTTTTGCCAAAAAACTCTGCACAAGACATGATGCATGAGTGAGTACATTATTGCAATGAAGCTGTCAATCACCAGTTGCTCATAGCTGCAGCCTTGTGAATCATTCAAATAGTTTCCACAGAGGAATGTTCAAGCTAAACGCAAAATTTATGGCAGATTTGTTGCTCTATTGCTTGGCCATTTTTAAAAATATTTTATTTATTTATTTTTAGAGAGAGGGGACAGGAAGGAGAAAGGGTGGGAGAGAAACCTCAATGTGTGGTTACCTCTCATGTGTCCCCCACTGGGGACCCAGGCATGTGCCCTGACTGGGAATCAAACCAGCAACCCTTTGCTTCACAGGCCCGTGCTCAATCCACTGAGCTACACCAGCCAGGGCTGCTCGGCCATTTTTAATGTGAAGCCACACGGTACACATGCTCACTCAACAGCATCTACATCCTCCACTGACTAGTACAGTGAAGTCATCATTGTTCATGCATTGCATTCCAGTCCACTCTCCTCGGCTGTCAGGTTACATCAATGTTGCGCAAATGGTTCTCATTATATTATCCATGGCTGGACCTTTTCCAGGCAGACCTCATATGTCTACTGTTATAACAATTATTATTCCTATTTCATAAAAAATCTAGCTTTGCTCTTGTTCCATCACACTCATTGTTACAGTGTAAATAATAAGAAAGAATATAGAAAGATCAATGATTCGAGAACTGCAGGATGTAAATACATTTTTTTCTTATTCAATAATGGCATTTCTTGAATAAAATGTGTTCTTAGAGGGTTGAGCTTTTTACTATACAATTAAATCCACAACCATGCTTCACACAGCTGGTTAAGGAGGCTCCAAAGTTAATGCTGAAACTGACTTAACGGCTAGATTGAAGTACACAAGCCAAAAGGGAACAAAATTCCTACCTTTTGCTTTAGAATAGAATGTCCTTTCATCCTCATGACTAGGAGCCCGAGAAGGTGCTAGGTAAAGAGGAGTGGTGAGATTATATTCAAGCAGCATTTCTTTGTGAGCATCTCTAGGATATTGCTTCAATTTGGTAGAAAAAGACCCGTATCCATCTTCAAGCCCCCTATAGTTTTTGTGGTACTTTCTCACTCTAAATAAATATTCACTTTTGAATATAATTTTGTAAGCACATTTGTACTTTTTTTGTTTAAGAGGGCGAGAGTCCCCCCTCTCAGAAACTGTACATACATCAGGTTCCACAATACCTAGATACATCTCTTTCTCCCATAATAGCTGATATTTCTTGCTATAATTCACCTTCCTGCAGCAGTCTTCTTCAGTATTTGAATGAAAAGCTTATTTGTAGAAGTAGCAATAACAAATGCAAACGTTCAATTTTAAGTTTTACAAAGCATTTCACATACATTGTGCGATGGGTCCTTACAGTAAAATGTAGATAAAGGGGATATTGATATCACAATAATATCACAGATAAATTTATAGATATCAATTAATTCATATAGACACCTTCTACTGAGCTCAATCTAAGAACAGGTAAGGAGGTCTGAGTACTCTTTGGACGTGATATTCTATTAATAAAAAGGCATTCTTTATTCTGTGAGGACAACTGGAAACCAATTTGAAGGAAACCAGGTTCTGCACCATATTTACCAATATTTTACTTACCTACCCTAAACTAAATTTATGCCAAAAGCATAATAAATAAGAAGAGAATTGAAAAGTGAACATTAAACATAAAGGCTCATGAAAGTTAAACATACCTGGCTTATTTTGAATTTTAAAAAATACAGTCAAGCTCTGACTGGTGTAGCTCAGTAGGTAGGGCATCATCCTGCAAACCGAAAGGTCGCCAGTTAGATTTCCCAGTCAAGGCACATGCCTGCGTTGTGGGCCAGGTGCGCAGTCGGGGAGGCGGCCTATCACTGCTTCTCTCACACATTGATGCTCCTCCTTTCCCTCTCTTCCCTGTCTCTAAAAATAAATAAATAAAATCTTTAAAAATAAATAAAAATTTAAAAACTTAAAAATTGTAGTCAAGATTTCATTGTTGAAAATCAAAGGATATTGTTTGGGGTTTTTTTTTTTTGCTTGTTCTTTAAATTTATCTAAATGATAATCATTTGGGTATATATTATCTTAAAATGATTTTAAAATATTTTATAGGACTATTGTTTTTACTTTTAAAATAAGCTGCATAGCTGCAGAGTCCCATAGAAAAGGAGCAGCAATACCACACAAGGTGGTTAAACAGCTTATGAATTAAGCTCCATATAAGCAAATTTCTTTGTAAGTAATTTATATTGTATGGTAAACTTGTATCCAAATAGAATGGCAAATTAAAACATTAATCACATCTGTAAAATTTAGAGTCTTGTGTATATAGAAAAAATATTAGGGAAATACATTTTCTTGTATTGCTGAAATAAATATCCCACATATGGAAGCCAGTCTAATCCTTCTCATTATAATGTGGATGAAGATGAACATTAAGTCCATATAACATTTCTTCCTGAATTAGTCGATAGCTCATTTTAGTAGGTAGCACATATTTCCAAACCTGAAATGCCCACATTCAGTCAGATTTGCAGTTTCCTTTTCCCTCTCTGCTCAGGCTTTCCATCACTGTTAGGTAACCACTGTGATTATTCCATATCACATACTGATGAGATGGCAAAACAGTTACAAGCTTTCTTCCCTGCATTAAGCAGGTTGTAAGCCGTGGAAAACGCACTTGCCCTGAACATATCAAGCATTCCAGTACTCTGTAGCTGCACCATTGCAGGCAGCCTGCCAAAAGACATCCAAAACACCAACCCCTATTCTCAAGCACATTTCAATCCAGCTGTTCCTCACGGAACATCCGGCATGCTTTGATTTACTGCTCTACTTAATCAGAATGTAGAGTATAGGACACCACCTTATGCACAGGATAAGCATCCTGTATGATATTTTAAACTTTACAGAATGTGGTGGGGGTTTTGCTTGTGTGGCTTTTATTCTCATAACCAGAGACTGAAATGTGTGTGCTACACTTCTGGTATTAGTTAGTTGAAACTAAAAATGATTTGATTTTGGGTGTTGGCATATAATGCAATATATAGAACATGTTACAGAAATGTACACTTAAAATCTATATAATCTTATTAACCAATATTACCACAATAAATTTAACTTCAAAATATGGACTTTTGATGTCCACCACATACCCACTGAATAAGAAACTTGGGGGGTGTGGGTCAGCAATAAAAAATAAAACTAAAAATGAAGGGTGACTGTATGTAAAGAAAACAAAACAGATATTTTCCCTGTGGCATTCTACATACAACCACGGCAGTGTCCACCTTAACCCTTCAATGAAGATACCACTAAGGAAACTCTCTGGAGCCTTGTATGGGAAAGAAAAATAAATATGTTTTGAAATTCCATGTTTCAAGTTAGGATGTTAGGTATTTGACTGGACTTCTGAGGAGGTTACATTAAACAAGTGACTGTGGTACTCTTTGGCCTTTCCTCTGAGGACACAGTGTTACTGAGAAACTAATCCAGGAAGGTTCCAGCAGAGCCTCCACCTGCCACGGCGTCCAGGTTAAACAATGGCTTTCTAATTACAAACAAAACTCAAAACCCAGATTTAATTGCATGGATGACAGGTTTAAACACATGCACTATAATTCCTCACATCTCTTGCAGATGGAAAATACGGGATAAGCACAGTAAAATACTGAAAATATTTGGTAATACTGGGTGATTAGGGATCTATGATAAGTCAACCCCATTATTCCACAAAATTAAGGAGAATTTTTGCTTGTTATTCTGTCCTTAGTTATTGAGAAGAGATAGTGTGTCCCTAAAAGATCTAATATTTCTCTCTTATAGGAACTAATATATTACCAGAAACTATACTTTATCAAAACATATTACATATTGTGATTTGAGTAATAGATTGAATTTAATGTTTTTGCTGAATCAACAGAAAACATTAAATTTTCAGTGAGTTTCTAATCAATATGCTGCTTCTAATTTCACATTTTTCTGAAATGTAAACTGTATCGAGTTATGAGAAAAAAGAAAAACTTTTTTCTCAAAAAAATTTCCCCCCCAAAGATATCATCTTTAGAACTCTAATACATTTGGAATTTAAAATATTAAAAAGCTAATTGTACAATGTAAGAAAGTAGGAGTCAAGAAAGGGTAAACCCCCAAGAGGCCCTCTGTGGCGTGAAGATTGTTTTGAGTTTAAGGCAACTTTAGCTGCTAGCTCAGGAGAAACTTGTGCCCATGTACCCTTAACTGATTAGAAGAATTTGAATTAAAGACATTGCCCAGATGAGATTATCAAGAATAACCTTTTCAACACACCTATATGACAGGGCGAACTCTTATTTACTAAACATCTGCTCTTCCTATCATCCTGCAATGACCCTTTGCGCCCCCAAGGTGTATTACCTCCTCCCCCAGATACTGTCTCCCAAACTTCAGCCCCCCTTTCTATCTGTGAACCTCTCCTGAATGTGGGGTCTCTAACCCTCTCATGCATGTGGGGTTCCCATACATACGTATGCATTAAATTTAGTTACTTTCTCTTGCTATAATCTGTCTCATTTCAACTTGACTGTTAGACCAGCCAGAAGAACCTTAAGTGTGGAGGAAATTTTGTTTCTTCCCCTTAAGAATTATACAGTGCACAGGCTGTAGTTAATTATATTGTATTCTAACATGACGTTAAATTAATTTATAAATTTTTAATGGACATATTTCATAATCAAGGAGCAATGTTATCTTAATTTATTTTTAGAGAGAGGGGAAGGGAGAGAGAAACATCAATGTGTAGTTGCCTCTCATGTGGCCCCTACTGGGGACCTGGCCTGCAACCCAGGCATGTGACCAAACTGGGAACTGAACTGGCAACACTTTGGTTCACAGCTTGCTCTCAATCCACTGAGCTACACCAGCCAGGATGGAGTAATGTTATCTTTTAAGTGGCAACAAGTTTGAAGACCTGTTTTTGTCTGAAGGAACACACTCACTTCAGTTTATATGTTAGCCTTTTATATATACAAATTTATAGGGAATCATATGGGATATTTTTCTTCCAAATTATAAGGCACGTCTTTCAAATGTCCCTTTCTATTTTTTAATACTTAATTTAGGTTTCATGCTACTCTTTGGGTTATGTAAAAACCTTCACTGAGTTGTATATATCGACACCAAAACACAGCTTTGTACAAAAATTGTATATTATCAACCCAAGATTCAGCCAAATCTTGGGTTGATAATACTTAGAATAAAATATTTTCAGATTATTTTTTCTTAGCAAGAGATTGTTTTAGCAGCATATATCACTGTCTGTGATCCTGTTCCAAAAGTTATTTCTATAATTTCTGAATTTTTTTGTTGTAAAAAGAAAAGGAACTATTTATTCAAAAGTTATACAGACTTAGAGTAATGACTTAATGTCTTCGTTAAAATCCCAAAGTCCCTTAAAACACCCAAACACACACAGTACCTCCTTCCCCCCTTTTCCCAGTTAGGGGTACCGTATCTCAGGAAAGGAAATGTAAGTCTATGGCTCTGGTAGCCTCCGGTTCTTCACCATAATCCGCGCTCAGCTGGCAGGCCTCCTGCGGTTCCCAGCACCATCAGCTATGCTGCTGATGTGCGTATCTCCAGTTCTTAATCCAAACCCGTGTGGCACCTTCTCATGGCCCAAAAGCAAGTCCTTTCACTCCTTTCCTTCCTGTATTCATCCAAACTGCTAATAGAGAGCTCTGCATTGCTGCTACATCTTGCTTTTCAGTTTCCTAAACCAGTGGCAAAGGGAGACCCAAACCCACGTGGTTCAGACCTTTGCAAAAGCTGCATGGTTCCCTAATTCCTGGATTTCTTAATCAATGCATGTTACCACATAGGTTTCCTAACACATTTTGTATAATTTTAAAGATTTCCTAATTAGGAAATAAGCATTATCAGTGACATTGATACACAAATCAAGGCAAATAGGCATAGATAGTAATTAAGAAAGAGGAGAAAGAAGAAAAGGAGGAGAAGGAAAGAAGCATTTAGGCACTGTAGAAATTAGCTTCAAACCCGGACAGTGATGACCAAAACAGAATCCAGAGAATACTAGTTCTTAGATGCTCAATGAGATCAACATGTAAGTTCTGGGGTCACTCTCAGTAACAACACATACCCTAACCTCTTTGAAGGTGCACATGGATTAACAGTCCAATATATATTAAAGCCTCTGCCAACCTCTGCAGAAAAGAAACAAGTTCAATTTTGATAATGCTATATATTAGGCATGAAGACGGACCACCCAGGTCCTCCATAGGACAGCATGTGCTCCCCTAGCTGCAGGAACCAGATCCAGCAGAGAGCCCCAGCCTTCAGCTGCAGGGCAACACCCATAGGGTGTTTAGGCCAAAAGTCCCCCCATTCTGACCCAGTGCACAATACCCTGATAAGCAATCCTTGCTCGTAGCAGGCCTGCATGTTGGTTGATGCTCTGTCTTAACATGCCTGGCCTTCCCACTCCTTCCTCGGCCCAGTCTGGCTTACTCCCCTTTCCTTCACAGGTTTTGACCTTCCAAACTCTGTCTCACAGTCTGATTCTACCCAACCTGAAACAACTATCATTTAAAGAATTTAATTTGACTACATGATGCATTCCTCACACAAGGTAAAATATGGGTTTGGAGACAAAGGCCCTTTTCCAAGACTAATGAACAGGTTGCACTGAATCTAACCTGAAAATATTTTAACTCTTTACCTCTGAATCTCTGGGTCCTCCAGTGGAGAATAAATGGAGTTTTATTTTCTTGATTTCTCCTTCAGTCTTCGTAATTTTACTGCTAGTATCATCGGGGGCTTTTTTCTCTTAAATATGAGCTGTCATTTTGTGCATGCGTAAGTCCTTACTTGATAATGCAAATTGATTTGAAGAATTAGTATGTTTTCAATTACTTTTAGGATCTACGATGTAAGATCAGATAGTTTGCTCCTTCAGTGAAGGCATGAGCTCTTATACATGGCACTTATTTCTAAAGAGTAAATGTAACATATTCATCCTTGCTGCTTTACAAATCTCATGAAAAAAACTGAACATTGACCAAAAATACTATTAAAATATAAAATGCTTATTTCCACTAAAACCACTCGATATCCTTGCATCCCTAACTGATCGGTAATTAGAATCGGAGTTTAGGGCTCTTAAGTTCACTACAGTATAAAGCAATTTCCTGCTTTGATGATTAATTCTTGTGTCTAACTTCATATTTCAGTTCAAATGTTTTTATTTCAATTCTAAAAGATATAACATCCAAGCATTCATATTTCACAGAAATAAATTATTATCGTCAAATGTGGAATATTTGACCTAAACTTGAGACATTTTAATAGATGTGAAAAGAGTCAAAAAGATAAATGCTTGTTAGAATAAAAATTCTTGCATTCTGCCACTTTTGTATATGAATAGAGAGAAAGCTTTAATCTTTCCTCATTTTGAAATTTAGAGAGGCCAAGCTATGACAAGACAGACAACACGTCATAAGTAGATGATGAGTATGTATTTAATAAATTTAAAATATGGCTGCAACTAGGGTTTGAAATCAGGTTAATTTCAACAGTCACTGTTTTAAGGACATGTTTAGGAATTTTCAATTCTGAAGTTTATTTGTGGTTATCTATGAGATGATTTTTCTGAAATGTTTAGTGAAATACTTCACTAATCTATTTGGCAAATACAATGAGCACAGTTACCATTGCTAGGTAATAACAGACATGTTCTATCTCCAAGCTACATACACATTTATTAAGCATAGACATATTATAAAGAACCAAAGCTTGAAGCCAGAAGTAAACAAAGAAATTAAAATAACAACTGAGAAAGATAACCAAAAACTAATAATCCATCCAAAAAACAAAAAGCATGAGCTTCAGCCATGGTACCAGAGAAGAGAAGGTAGGGAGGTGACCAACTGCCATTTCTCCCATATTAGTAGAACTGCAATTCCATTTTATTTGGGGGGAAGGGTGGAGTTTCAAAACTTCTAACACATTTTGTTATGAGGGCAAAAAGGGATGTTAAACAGTTTTCCTCAAGCTTACAGCATATAGTTCTCTGCTGCCAGGTGTACCAGTAATTCAATTGCAAGTAAGCTAATGAAGAAATTAAATCACTTGCCTTTTTCTTGTCTTTCTTAAAGAGGTTGCATTTTGTGCTGACAGTGCATAGCTGATAAAATAGCAATTTTTGAAAAGCTCGCTCATTTAGCTACTCTCAGAACCCCTGCTGACATCACTGACATTTTCTCCAAATATGCAAATACTGTAAGTCACTTTCTAAGATGCATGCATATATTTCCAAAAATGTTATTATTTTATGATCAACTAGGCATAAATGCAGAGGCAGACTAGTTTGCTGGCTTTGTAATGCCACACTCATGAAATGACTGTTTTTTTAAATGAGATTTCGTAGGAATCTGTCACAGCCTCGTAGATCTTTAAAGGTGAGTAATTCCTTTTATATAGAGTGGGGGTTATTTTAAGGCCTTCCCATTACATAAACATAAAAATAGGAGTAAAAGCCCGTAAGCTCAGCAAACTTAAATACCTGGGTGACAATGGCAATATTATCGTTAAACTCGACACACAACTTTTGAAATACAGTGCACATGCAGTAGGCACGAATACTATCTTATTTAAATGTCTGTATTAAGCACAACCACTCTCTGCTAAAAATGGGGAAAAAACAAACAAGTCATATTCATCAAAGTAATTGTGTAGGTACTTTCAGTACCAAAATGCCTAGAATGAAGGATTGAACTGCTAACGGCAGCAGTGACAGCCATGAATCATGGTAGGCTACTCCGGGGCCTTTACCACCATAAAACAAAAGATGTAGATGAAAAATGCTGCAATTAAGTGATTTGATTTCTGCCCCCTTTTTCCTACTGCATTCGTGCATGGCTGCACAGCAAAGATTGATGGGAAAAATTACTCTACGTGATCTCTGACAGAGCCTTGGAACAATTCTATAAGGGGGAAACATACAAATCAAACCAGCTTTCTTGTATTCAAACAAAATAATACATATAAAGCAAATACTTTAGCCTATATCCAAAGCACCAAAATTTGCATGCACACATAAATTGTTGAGAAATGCTCTGCTATCAAAACCAAACTCATGGATTTTCCAGCTAGTTGGGTTATACTGATATTTGTTTAAATAAATATTCAATCAGCACTGCCGAGTGGCATCCTCAATATGTCTGCGCACTGAGAACAAATTACAGATACAAATTTGTGGAGGTAAAACATTCTTATCTTTTATATCAATAAATTATTAATGAAAATACACACAAAATAAAATAATAGAAAATTTCACTGACTATTCAACTCCCCTGTCATTATAGTCATTTAGAGGGACGGTTTTAATGGGTATTCGCAGCTCAGTTGGGGTTCTACATACAAAAGAATCACACCCGAGTGCCAGGGAGGAGTGTTTTATTGTGGCTAGGGTGTATGTTTAAAAGATGCTAAATTTGCAACATCGACTGAATAAAATAAGCAATATTGCTAATATGAAGAAAGGATAATTCCTATTATCAGTGGCTAACATAAAATTACAGGGGTTTCATATCCTGAGGAGAGAAGGTCACTCAATTTCAGGCTGCTGTAAGGAAAGTGCGGTTAATTTAACTTGAATTTATGCAATACAGTTGCCTGCCCTATGTCACCCCTCCACACCACTGACAGGAAAGAAACCTGTGTGTACCTGACATTGTTATGTGTATTGAGGCTGTATTTAAAGGCTGCTAGTATGGTGATATTGAATTGAGTAAATTCGTACATTCTATCTATAAACCTTAGCATATATTCTTTCAAATATTTGGGTAATTTAAGTAAGGCGTTACATGCAGATTTTGTAAAATAGTAAGCATTATCAATGCTACTGTTGATTTCTGTCTAGTCAGGACCCTATAAAAATACACTCTACTGAAACTAGTATTTTACTATGGCTTTTCAAGGAGTTACCCTAAAAAATGTGTAGCTATCTTTTATGTGCCTAATTGTTGTGGGTTTTTATTATCTATGAAATAGTAAAACCTAAGGGTCCCAGGGCCAGAACTCATTAGTGGATTCTGACTTTAATAATGGGAAAATCTGTGAAATACTATCCTGGGTTTAATGAAATATCACAGACTTGGAAATCAGAAAACCTGGGTTCACCACTAATTAATATTAGGTCAAACCATATGAAATCACTGTTTTTGTAGGTCAAAAAAGGTTGACTAACACAATTACAAGTGGTTCAAACTATTTTAATTTGGTATAGGGTAAGCTCTCAGCTTCTTTGTCCTCATGTATCAAGTAGGCAAATTGACCATTTATAATTCTTAAAATAGGTACTTAATATGCTTTAGTCAAATTTACATTTTATCTTCATGAGATTAGTAAATAATTCACATAATTTACCAATGGTCACTAAATATCAACAATTATTATCAATTCACCAAGGATCTTAAAATATAATTAACTTATACACTAAGTCTCAAATATTTATTTTGTATCAAGGTAAATCTAACTCGAATAAATTCATTCAGTTAAAGTTCTTCAATAATTCATTTAATCCTTCCATTTATAGATGAGGCCTAGTGTATTCATTGGGATGACTGAACATTTTTTCATTTTATTTTTAGTAAACCATCCCTTTTTGCATAAAAACAGGGATTATAAGTAGGAAAAATCATGTCTCAAGACCAAATAAAAATTTAAACATAATAATAATACATGTCCTGAAAGTGAACTCAATATTTGGTTCTGAGCTTCCTGAAAGACTAAATAAAGAGGAAAAAAATTTTTATGTCTCATCTTTTATATTTAGATTCTTAAGCTCAAAGGTTTGCCATCTAATTCATTTGGATATTCTGAAGTAATCTCTTCTTCCTATTCACCATTTTTCTTCTACAAAGAAATTTTGGCAAGCAAATAATGGATCAATGTAAAACGCTATATTCTATAAAGAACTCCTGTTATTACATTGCTCAGTTTTTTATATATTGGGAAATAGTAGTATATACAAAAACATAACCATACATTAAAAAAAGGGTCAATAAATCTTTAGATACTTAACCTTCCAAAAGCAGTACAATTAAGCATTCTTTATAAAAATAAGAAAACTAAAGTGTTATCTTCAGAATTTTAGACTATTTCAAATAATGTCAATGGCAGCATCTACTAAAATTAAAAATATGAAAAAATAACTTTTCTATTCTTTTTATGTTTTTCAATAAGGTATAATTGACATAGAATAAATTGAATAATTTTAAAGTGTATGATTTGATAAAATTTTTAAACTGCATATACCCATGAAACTATCACCATAATCAAAATAATGAACATAACTGTCACATTCCTAAGTCTCTCCATGTTCCTCCGTAATGTTTTCCCATGTCTGTTCCTACTGATCTATTTTCTATTACTGTAGATTAGTTCACAATTCTATAATTTTTATATAGATTGAACCATATAGCATGTCTCCATCTTTTTCTGGCTTCTTTCACTCAGTGTAATTATTTTGACATCCATCCACAGCATTGTGTTTATCAGTAGTTCACTACTTATCAATGCTGAGTATCATTCCATTGTATGGATCCAGCACTTTTTAAAAAACCTGTTTCCCTGTTGACGGATGATTGGGGTAGTTGATAGTCTGGACTATTACAAATAAAGCTGCTACAAATATCTGTGTTTTTATTCACACTGTTAAGAGAGTGAAAAGTCACAGACTAAGAGAAAATATTTGCTAAACAATTATTAATAATGGAAATAGATTAACTATATATAAAGAACTCCCAAAATCAATAAAAAATAAAAAACCCACTGAAATGAGTAAAAGATTTAAAATTGTTACCAAAATGTTATAGAGATGGCAAATAAGTGCACATAAAGATGCTTAAAATCATCATTTTAAAGCATCATTTTAAAGATGCTTAAAATTCCCCTAATTAGTCATTAGGGGAATGCAAACTCAAAACGCAGTAAGATACCACTACCGGAATGGCTACAGTTTCTTAAAAAGTTAAAGATATACTTACCTTATAATTCTAAAATTATCTGTTGTTGAACTGATTTTATTAAAAGACTATCATTATCAACCTTGAGGCTGAGAGAAAAGGTATATTAATGCTCTATTAATGCTTACCTCCTCACCTTCCAACAACACAGACTAACTTTAAACACCTTCTATATGTTATTGACATGCAACCTCACAGCCTTTCCATTACACTCCAAATTTGTATCTCCAAAGCTTACTTGATTAGCCCCTTAAAAGTAATTCTCATCAAGGTATTCCCATCTCAAGAAATGATACTACTATCCACCTAGTTGCTTAACCAAAAATTCTAGGAATCATACTTGATACTTCCCATGCCTCACTGCTCCCAATACGGTCCTCCACATCCAATCCATCAAGAAAATCTGTCACCCCAAAGTATGTCCAGAATCTGTCCAGGTCCCTTCACTCCCATTAATATTTCTCTAATCCAAGTTTCCATGATAGCTCACTATATTGCTAGAATATATTTCTAAGAGTTTTCTTTATGTTCACTCACAATCCTAACCCTTACAGTCCATTATTCTTATAGCAACCAGAAGGGTTTTCAGGAACAACTATAAAGGACTCATGGACAAAACCAAGGGGGGGGTGGAGTCAGAGGAGGGTGGTGGGGGTAAATGCAGACAACTTTACTTGAACAATAATAAAACAATTAAATAAAAAAATTTAAAAATGCATCTAGAAACCTAAATCAGATAACATCACCCTTCTTCCTAAAACTTTTCAATGGCTTTCCTTTGCACTTTCAATAAAATTCAAACCTCTTACCATAACCTATATCACCAAGTTTTTGGTTCAATCATACTCAATTCAAATCTCTCACTGCTCCAGACACACTGGCCTTCTTTACGTTCTTTAAACACTCTAAGCTCATTTTTAACATGTGGGACTTTGCATCAGATGTAGTGCTCCTAGATCTATTTTTATGCCAGATTCCTCTTCGTTATTCAGTCATCAGCCCAAGTATCTTCTCCCTCCTGAATTTTCCCTGACTACTAAATCAAAATTAGCACTCCTCCATTATTTCTTATAATATTGCCTCATTCCATCACCATGGTATTTTATTATTTTATTTCCTTGTGCACTGTCTTTTCCAACTCCTCTACAACTTTGCTAATAATGTCAAGATAATAAAATCTTGTCAATTTTGTTCATCTTATATCTCTAGGATCTAGAATAGTGCTTCACAAGTAGAAGACAATCAATTAATCTTTAATGACTGAATTCCTTTAGTAACATACATTTACACGGAATTTTACCCTTCAAATATCAGTTTTATATATTTGGTTTTACCCTTCAAATTTCATTTTTATGTATTTGGTTTTGCATTTTTATTTGCTTTACATACGAAACATATTCAAAGGCCAAGGTTAAAAAAAGAAAACAAAAAGGCACTAAACTTGAAGCAAAATTTTGTCATAGAATAATAGTTCTTATACCTTTCATTTAACTAACTCTAAGGTTAGAGAACTGTCACTTGATACGGCGATCATTCTGGGGAAGAACACTAAAGCATATCATAGGCACTCACACTACAGTCTTCTGTCTTCATTAATCAAGTTTATAGCAGCCACATGTAGCACCACCAGATGCTGGAATTTTTAGTGCCCAGGAAATCTTCAGTTCATTCCAGATGCCCACTAACTGGGGTGGGAGAAGGGGAGGTACATGAGTAGTTACATTCCTGCCCTTCAATCCAGGAGTTAAATAAAAAGCTCTTTGACCAGCTCCAATAGCTTCAGAAACAAATACCCCCTTTGATTAGTTTTAGGAGTTTTGGGTGTCAAAGCATTTTATTAAACAGAGAAAAATGGCAGAACCCTACTAAAAATAAAGTTTTATTTCAATGGATGATAATTATCAGTGGTGACAGTATCCTGGGAAGTCACTCCTGTGCATTCAAAATGGTGGTTAATGTAATATTCAAAAGCAAATAAATGGCCCTCTCATGCAGAAGATGCAAAAAGTGGAAGCAGCAAAATCAATGAAGCTAAGTAACATGTTGGCCATGGTAGAGTTCAAGTAAAAAAAAAAAAGCTTTCTTAAAGTACAACCAGCAACAGAACACACAAGCTGGAGTGAAGAAGTGAGAAACACAGAGCAGGAACATACAGCGAACACAGGAAAAGTAAGAGCAAAATGGACATGGAGAGAAGCCCAGAGACAGTGGCCTCAGAGGAAGCAGTGAAAATGATGGAGGACAGTCCCTTCAGTGTGGCATTTCCAGAGAGAAGCCGTGCAGGGTAAAGTGGGAGAAGGTGAAAGGGCTTGCAAGGAAAGCAGCCAAGACCCTGAAGTGTCAAAAATGAAACACTATGACAAGGCAATCTCTAATTTTCCCCCTACCCATGGGGAAAAATGGGCTAAAAGAGAGTCTAGCAAGAAAACCAGCATAATTCATTGTATGATGAAAGTTTAAAAAGAGAAATTAGAACCTATACTATACCCTGATATGTTTAACTTAACAAACTTCATAAATATGGCCATTAGTTTATGCATGGTTTAAAAATCTGTTTATCCGTTATATAAATCATATTTTTTAATATAAGCCTTAATTTGTAAACCTTATCAGATAATTGGCTATTTCCAGTAGAGCAGAGGTTTGAATACCAATCAAGTGCCATAAAGAAAGGGCAAACTCTTCTTGATTTCGCCTCCTAAGACTCAACTTCCATAACAGATTGGATAGAGAAGAGAAGAAAAAATTGAAATATTGAGAAGGCATGATTATAAACAAATTAAGTAAAAAGTACAAATTACAAATGAAATAAAGAATGTTTCTTGTCTTTATTATAGAACAAATATGAAATATATTATAGGAAGTACCAAAAAAAGTAGAAAAAAAAGTAGACAGGTTATACTTAGAGGCAGGGAGTAGCCTCTACGCACTGGGCAATTGAGGAATGTTCCTTTTCTCCTGGGTCTTTGAGAGTTTATAGAAAAAAGAGAAAACTAATCTAGTCAGCCCAAATAAAGTAATATTAAAAGAAAGTTCATTCATTGATACAGTATCTAGAAAATAACAACTTTACACGTACTAAATCTTAAATGGATTTTATGCTTTTTCCCATTTTTTAAAACAATATCTCCAAAGAATAATCTATAACATTGTATCTTCTCAGATTTCTTAGCAAATATGTCCTGACAGTATCTTTCAGTCTTTTAAAAGGTAAACAAGGACCTAAACTACATCAAGTAAATCTACCCATCTCTCTATCATCTGTCTATCTAAAAACAGCCTAATTCTTGTATAAATCAGACAGCTACAAAAACCAAGAGGGTAAGATGGAAGTTATCTAGAATTAAAAATATTAATACTAATTTGGAAACATAAATCAAACAAAAGCAATAGATTATTTCAATTTCTACCACCATCTACTAAAAGCTCCAAAGTACCTCAAAAATTTTCCTTTTTACATAGTAAAATCATACTCACAGTTGGTGACATAAAAACATATTCAATATTCATGCAACAAAAACCTACTAAAAGTTTTCTTAATAAAAGAATATGCTTGGTCCTATGCTAAGAGCTGTCATTCCCTTGGAGAACAAGAAAAGAACTTTGATCACATTCTATATCCTGTAAACTGAGATATTACGTTTATATTCCCAATGTGAATTTGAGGCCCCCAAGATAAAAATCAGAGTTTTGATCTCAGATTATCTCTCAAAACTATTCAGGCTTTACTCTTTTAATGCATTCTGGTATCTAAAATTTAAGGTCTTTGGTAACTTTAAAAAGATTTAATGCAAAAAATGTTATTCAATTAGTGTCTGTGAGTGTATTTGATCTATGATATTCAGAGTTCTTAATCATTTTTTTAATGTAGAGACTCAGGGATTTCATACCATGAAGCTTCTTTTACTAAAAAATAAAACTATGTCTACATTCATTATAATTTGATAGGTCATGTGATATAATTACTGTTTTTAAGTTCACTGGTCTTAAATCTGATGTTGTAAATGGCTTCAGGGAAATGATATTTTAGCTTCTACAATTAATTATTCTAAAATTTACTATACAGTATCAGAAGTTAAACTGAGAATCAGCCAAAATCAACATTTTTCCAGTCACATAGTTTAAATGTACAATAAAATATATAATGTTATTTTATCTTAAATATTTACTAGTTGTAAATTATTCATACAAGTTGGTTAGTAACCAATCTTGTATGAATAAATGTACAGGGCTAAAATTTGGCTTTTTAAAACTAAATATGTTTAAGAGAGTATGTAACACTCAGATCAATATTTTAAGATTTTTAGAGTAGGAATGAATATAAAATGAAACTTTACAGCTTAATGTTTGCAACTTCTTAAATACACTGCTATAAATTAAACAAATTTCCTTTATTTCCTTTTTATCAGCACTACTTATGTGCTTTACCTGTAGCCTTAGTTCACCAGGAAAAAGTCCAAAATTTACAATTACTTTTAGCAAAAATAATTAACTTACTTGAAAACAACTTTGCCTTCTTCCCAAATACATTAAACACAAACAACTCTGAATACTACTCTACAAACTAATAAAAATTTTAAATAATAATCATCTTTGTCTTCCTTCAAATAGTGCCTAGACACAATGACTAAATTCATTAATTTCCAGATAATACTTCTAAATTATAAAATATAGGCACATAATTTGCACAACTGAAGTTATGAGTGATAGATTAGCATTATTACTAAAGATTTACACATACCTTGAATGAGAAATATTAAAAGCATTAATAGCTACCATTTATTATGTGCCTACTAAGTCCCAGGCCTTATCCTAGGCCCTTCGTATATATCATTATTAATGGTCACAACAGCCCTGCGAGATACAGGCTGTCTTCTCATTTTTACAGCTGGTACAACTGTGTTTCAGTTCGGGTAAGCACTTGCCTGAGGCTGAACAAGTGGAGGAGCTGGAATTCAAACTCAAATTTCTATCACTTCTTTCTGGGAGCTTTGACTTTATTCATCTCTGATAAATTATGTGCAAATATGCTTCCTAACTTTTCAAAATTCACTACCAATTAAAATGTTTTCAGAAGTAACATCTGACAACAAACCCGCCACCGGCTTCATTCAGGAAGTGAGACATTTGAGGACCACATTGCTACTAACAATGCACAAATTTTGAATTTTAAAAATTCATTGTTTATAGTATAACCATGTGATTTCTATAGAGAGAAGTGATTTCAATTTGATTCTCAAACATCTGTTTAAGATTGCTTTTGAGAAACAAAATGTAGCTGTACTGTGATAACTACTGTGTAATAACCACCCCACCCCAATGAAAAGTTATACTTACACTTAATAGTAACAATATACACATTTATTAAATGTTTAGTATGAGTGGCTAAGTATTTCCAAAGCATTATTTAATTTTACAATGACCTTATATAGATGCTGTTATGATGATTTTACAGGCAAATAAACTGGAACACATAGGCATTAATCAGTTTACCCACAGCCAAGCTGCTAATGAGCAGAAGGGCTAAGTTTAGACTTCAAATTTCCCCAGGTCCAAAGTCCAATACTCACCACTATATTAGCCTGTCCATTATAAAAGGGGGGACCCCAAAACTCCTGGAATTTATTTATCAAAATTGTATATTTATTCTTACATGTTTAAAAATCAATCACCTTCAAAGTACTATTTGATGAAATACATTTAACAAGACCTTTTTTCCCCATTGCTCAAAACAGTTTTTGAACTTATCAATTTTGATGCCTTTTAGTGCTTCTGCTGTTTTTTGTTTTACCTCTTCCACACTGGTAAAATGTTTCCCTTTGAAGACTCTTTTCATCTGGTGAAATAAAAAAAAAAATTTGCTAGGGGTGAGATCCAGTGAATAGGAAGGGTGAGCATGGGGGTCATGCAGTTTTTGGCCAAAAACAGCTGGACATTCAGCGAGGTGTGGGCAGGTGCACTCATAAATCACCCATCATGAAATGGGTGAATGTGTGGAGTCTTCAGAAAAGATTCACTGAAGTTGAACACAACATCTCACAATGAAACCAGCTACAGCACTGATCCAGCTGGGTTCCTAGAATACACACATAGTGGAGGAAGCCTGTACTACCAGGGTCCCACCCTTGTAGATAATTCTGCTTTGGGGGACCTCCTGTACAGTGGCCTTCAGAGGTGGACTGCACAGGTCCAGGATGTGGGCCTGTGATCACATATATCGGTGGGCTGAGCACACACATGAGGTAAGGCAATGGCTGCAAATGTGTCTTTGCTTACTGCCCGATTCAAACTCTGAGAATTCATTTCTTCACTTCAAAAGTGAGCTGTGTGCATTATATAATCACTAAGACCCCTAAAGGCACAAGATTATTAAGACCCTATTAACACATTTAATTTATGTGACGGAACAGTGCTACTAAAAATACAGCTGAAGGTTTGTTGTTGTTTGGCTATTATTTCTGTCTCTCCCTACAGGCATTACAGAGGTTCAGCGTGAACAGAGCAGAGTCATGGAGAGCTGGACTCCTGTCCCAACTCTGCTAAAGTATGTGTGACCTTGGGAGATTAGCCCAAATTGTCTATGCTTCAGTTTAATTCATAACATGAAGAAAATACTAAGACCTTTCCCAAAGGATTGTGTGAGGAAAAAATTGATGCAAAAGTGCTTGGCACAGAGAAACTAAAAAAGAAATTAATAATTACCTTATTGTTGTTATTATAAAATGGAGAGATTATGCTATACGGTTTATGTTAAATCACAAAAAATCTCTAAAGAAATAATTAGGACAAGATGTTCACTCCTAGTATACTCTGGATTAATTTTAAAATTATATTTATATATGTATATATGAAACTGTATTATATGCATATGTGCACATACACACACATATGCTTATGTACACATTTACCTGGTGTTAAACGTCTTCTTAAACATTCATTGCTTACATGTACTTTCCCCTCATTCTTTTCAGTGCTTTTAGATGGCAAGGCTGACAGGAGCAGCATCAGATTTAGATAGAATGATAATATGCAAAAGCACACAGAATTCTCACATGTATAAACGCTGTCTAGTTATTTTAAGGCATTTTGTGGAAACCACTAAAGTGGTGGGGACGGGACAATGATGCATCAACTGAATTAATCACTATCATTACTCTTCTAAAGAAAAAACAAAGCAACTTCAGCACACTCAATCATCATGAACATGAAGGGAATGGAGCCGCATAAAACCAAGGCTGGGTCCCCGTTCTCTGGTAGGAGGTGTATTAAAAACTCGCAGCCATTGATGGAAGACTTGCCCCCCAGTTCCCAAACTCTGAAATCCCTATTTAGAAATACTACAGAGGGGTGTTTTAGTGTACTTACTTGTCTGCTTTTTATTTGTGTTTGTTTGTTGTTTCCCTACAAGGAGAAAATGCCCCTGTTTTATAAGACTGTGGACAACCCTGCAACCAGACATTTGAACCTATCAAGGTAAAAATTTTACCGGATGGCAAGAGAAAAAATTACACAGATAGTAAGTGGCAAAAATGCAGAGTAAAAAAAAGGTAGCTTTCTTTGCTTAAACGCTGGCAGTTCTAAGATGTGAGGCTAACCCTCTCCAAAACTCAGCTACAAACACAAGAAAAATTTCATGGCATCTGGCTTTTTGCACTTTTTCCAGAGATATAATAGTTGCTTCTGATCCAAACTCACTTCTGACCTTGTACTGTTAACTCAAGGATAACCCAGATACCAAAAATATTTAAGAAGGGCTACAAGGAATAGAGGTAGCCTCCACATTGACTTACTTCAGCAAGAGCATAAAAGGTAACATGGTCATTTAATCTCAAGGGCTTATATGTTCCCCTAACCATTTAATTAACCACAGTCTAAGATTTTGCTCAGTGATTGATTTAAAAATACAGAAAAGTTAAATAATTATTATATTATTGCTGGAAGATAATATGTAGTAAGGAATACAATTAGGCAACTTATAAATAGATTAGGAATAAATGGTTGATGCTGTGGATTTTTAAAATTTACATCATTTCTCTCCCTCTCTATGTGTGACACACACACACATATATGCCATACCACCTTATGAGATATTTTTCTTCTCACAGATGTTTTCTTCATATATACATACACACATACACACACACACACACACACATATATATATATATATATATATATATATATATATATATTCCATCTCACCTTACTGACATATTTTTCTTCTCATAGAACACTTTGCAAATTGTTTGCTGTAGATCAATGTGGGGCTTGCCACTACAGACCACAAACAAACATAACACTACAAAGACAGGATATGCTGAAGCAGCAGCTATTAGTAATTTCTCACATACATGTGTGAAAGGAGAAAAAGAAAAATGGGTTAGTGCATTCCAGTTCATTCACAGAGCTTTGGGAATTAATTACACTTATATTGCTCAATACTAAGAGTGAGGATTAGGAAAACAATGTCAGAGTATAAATGTAAGAAGTGTACCTATTATTCTATCTTTGTAGTCACCTAGATTTATAATATGTATACCTTTATAATATGTATACATTTCACATTTATGAATAATATAGGTCTGTGTTATGTATGCATATATTCTATATGCATATAATAAAAGCTGTTTCCATTTATAGGAACGAAGAAAATAAAGGCACATAAGCTGCTTTTAAACAAAATAATCATCAAAATATACTGCATACGTTTTATCTGGAGGATATGATTCAAATTACAGATATCAGAGATAGTCGCAGTCTTCTGTTTATGCCATGTGAAACAGCAGAGAGATGATCACTAGCTTTTGTTTTGGTTCCAATTCATTTTTTTTCAAGAAGTGTAATTAAAAACTGCATTAATGCCACCAATTATGGCCTCCAAGGGACCAGAAACCCCATGTTACTCCGTGATGAAACACAACTGAGCTGCAAACATCCATTTACCATTATAATACTCATTAATCCTGCCAAAAACAACTCATTACAGGACTTCAAGGAAATCATCTCATAGGCAAACAGCACAGAATCTGCCACTGCACTCCTCACAGCAAAGCTACAGAGGTGGAAACTGCTTGGTGTCACTAATTTGCAATACTGCAAATTATGGTTTTGCTTTTATCCAGCCAAGACCCTTTATATGAAAGAACTAGACTAAACTCTCACCCTTTAAGAAAATTCTTCATAAAGAAGCAGCTTTGACTCAAAATCTCAACTATCTAAGGCTAAAAAAATTCACTAACCTACCTATCAAATTCTTCCAGAACCCAATATCACTTCACTGGACATCAGTACTATTAGTATTTATTTTGTTTCTTCCCAAAATAGTAACACAATCCCAACACATCCAGTGCTATTTTAAATCTCTCTCATTCTTTAGTCAATTGAACGTATTCCAATATGTTGGCTCCTTGTTCTGCTGCCAGCTCCAGGGAGGTGCTGCACCTGGCAAGATCTGTCTGGATGCTTCTCGGTGATTCCACGTCACTGTTCTATGAAATGTAGCCCTAAATACCCTCCAGCAAGCAAAACTTTGAGTTGTAAATTATCATTTGATAACCAGTTATTGCAAAGATGGATGATTAGAAAGGAGATTTATTTAAAGTACATTAACAATCTTTAAGTTTCAAGACCAACACTGAACTATTCTCTTTCTCTTCAATACCATATTTCCTCTGATAGTTAGGAGTCTTTGCTTGAGCAGATATTTTAAAAATAAGATATCTGAAATAGTGTTCTCAGATAAGCTTAGTTGTGCTCAATATCTATGGGATTTGAATGAAAAGAAGAGAAAAATTTTAGAAAAAAAGTTGCCACAAAGACTATTTTCTCTCATAAAATTACTGGAAAGAAGTAAAAAGTAAATGATAATATTCAGTATCTGAAATCTAATGAATCCCCATTTTTAATCAAGATCACTCTCTTAGAGTTTAAACTAAATTTATTTAATGTATTTTAAAAATAGCTTATTCCAGAAAATACTAATGAAATGAGAAACAAAATTAGTTAAAATTAGTTGGGTCAGTAGAAAAATGAGGCCTGACATGACTTCCTTCTACGAAAAGATTCTGACAGTTGACGCTTGGCATAAAAGTTGAAGAGAAACACACAATTTACAAAGTGGTGAAACAAAGGACTTATTCCAATTGCTTCTTTTTAATTTTTCAGATTCAGGATTTATATTTTGAGAATAGATACAAAGTAGATGCTTCATTCTCTCAAAAAAATCAGGAGTTATTTGCTTAGTTGTACACTTTATAGATTCTAGAAGTCTCCTAGACTTTAAGCACTGTGAGAACTCTGCCTTGCCACAGAGTCATCAGCTCATACATCATGTGGAAGACAATTTTTAAACGTTTGCGGAATGAACAAATCATCGAACTTTATGCAAACAGTAGTCCGAGAATTCGCCAATATCATTGTTGCATCACTGCTATAGCTCTTTTTGTTTCTCCTACCCCAAGACGAATTGGCTTTATACTTTTAAGTTCTGAACTCCTTGAAGAAGTGATTGTGTTATGAATAGAAAATAAATGTTTCCAAAAACTAAGAAAAAAAACTCTATATTTTATTTCTTTGTTGATGGAAGAAAGTTTTCCTACTGAAAGAAGTAGAAATATAAGAGCTAAAAAATGTCTTGGACTGAAAGTATTTTCCTCAGCTTTTGGGGTCTTGATTTACTCACTGCATCTAGGGTCTTGCGTTGTTACGCTGGAAGGCTTAAATGACAAGTGGCGAACACAAGCCCTGCGGGCTGAATCCAGCCCTCTGCTTTGTTTTGTCTGACCCAGCACCTTGTTTCTACCTGGCAGCAGCACCGAGTGAGCTCCTTGCCTCTAATTAAGGAGTAGTTACATTTATACAGTCCTAAAATTACATTCAGCCCTTTGAAGGCAACCATGAGGCTGATGTGGCCTCCAGTGAAAATGAGTTTGACACCCTGGCTTAAATCTTTGGAAACCAAAAACGTTGTCGGAAGCTGGGGAGGATCAAAAAAGCTCTCTGAGACCAGAGTTGAAGTCATCAGGGGACCTCTGACACTTGGGAAAGCATTCTGACTTTGCCAATAGCTAATTGCCGACACTGGGGCAAAATAAATAAGTAAATGATTAAATAATTAAATGAATAGTTGTAAGAAAAAAACAAGAGAAAGGAATGTTGGATTAGAATATAATTCACTCATGCCAGTGTATCTGGTCCCTGCTAGGTGAGGAGCTATTCATGTTTCACTGTAGTCCTGATATCAGGAGTCAAAACACAACTTTCAAAAAAACATATGAAATTTCTTATACTTGAATATTTTAGATGAAAATGTGTACCCATACAGAATGAATGCCAAAAGTTCCACACTTCTACTTTTCCTTGCTGGAGGAGTTTCAGTACACACCTTAGTTTATTAGACTAAAATTTGATCTGGTTGAAAATGGGACGGAAGGCTGGCTGGTACCTCCATCTCCTTCTCCAAACTACTAGCAAAGAAGTAGCTGTTTCTTAGATGACATCCTTGCCTCCGGGAAGGTGTTAGGTTAGATGGGAGGACTATCTCTACAGCTTTCTTGTTTTGTTTTCAATCAAGAGGTGGGACAAGTAGGGGCTCCTCAGTATAGTACGAGATACTTATGAGGTACTAAGTCTTGAATAGATGTTATAGCAGGTAAAATATGGAAGATTTCCCCACAAAATTTGTATTTTCAGGTTATGAAAAATGAAATGGCTTTGAATGTAACATGCAAGTAGAAGTGGGTCATGTTTACTTGGGGACCATATTCTCTCATTCCAGGACTTTTCCTTCCAGAAGCTACAGGGGCTTTTTTTCAGGCAATTTTCTATGAAATAGTTCCTAAAATAATTTCATTTTACCAACTTTTAAATGTCTTTTTTATCTTTTAAATTGTTATTTACAGTAGAAGACTTACTTCAATATTTGTGAATATGTATATTAAATTCCAAGTCAACATAGAGAATTCCAGTCACAGTAAATAAAAATAATTCTTAATCTGGTATACTTCACACATTTTAAAAAGAACTGATGTGTAGAAAGAAACTAAACTGCAATGTGTAAGTGGGCATCCTTTGGGATCAGAATAACCAGTTCATGTGAAAGTGTTCAAAGAATCAAGCACAGTGTATTTCAGAGGGTAAAAATAGAGGGTTTCCGGATCTCTCCGCGATGTGGAGTTTGCACTGTCAAAAATGCCAGCTCATGTCTGGATGGCTCAGATCAGTGTAGAAAACTATGTCACTTTTGGGAAGTGTTAAAAATCATATGTAGTACTTTGTCATTATAAAAATGAGTTATCATCCTCAAAGCATTACACAAGGATACAAACATTTGCATTTATTAATATAGCTTAATGTGTGCTTTCTGTTAAGAGTTTAAGAGATGACAAATAACTTCAATTTTATAAATATCATCTAGAGTAGATGCCTCAGCAGCGCACATACTGACACACACAACACACACAGACGAGAGTGAAAACATACCAGGAGAGAAGGAGGAAAAGTCTACGACATCTTAAACAGCAGGAGCAAAAAGCTTTGAGAAATGTGGCTTCCTAAAGCTCTGGAGAGGCCAGTTGCAGTCACTGTCCACTCTTAATGTAAAATTCATATAGTAAGTACATAAATGTTTTAGGAATTATCTAGGATTATTTCATTAATGATTATTACTTCCAAAGTTGAGTTAAACTAATGCACACTTTCGTTTTAGAAAATAACTGGTAAACAATAGCTGCCATTAAATTTTCTAGTTCAAGTACGTGCCTCCCACCCCATCTTCCTTCCCTGTACATTTCTCCTGCCTCCCCTCGCTCACTATAGGCTTCAGTGTCACCATTAAAGCAACCCGAAATATATCAACAACCGTGAATGTGGCTGCAAAATATACTCAATAACAGGCTGGGAAGTAATGACAAAATATTTGTTACGTTCTTGTGAAATATTAGGTCTTTTGACACTGGTGTACTGAGACTAGCTAAATTAACATACAGGATAACACTCTTTAAGATTTTATGGCATATGTTCTCCAGCCTTGTTCTGATTTGACGACATTCCAGTGGTTTCTGACCCATTTTGTAATTTCACAGGCCACTATAAAACCAGGCTCACATTTCCAGCTGCTAATTACTCCTCCACCCTGGGACAATCAACTGAAAAAAAAAAACATGATTATAATGCAAACATTCCTGACTGTCAAATATCCCAAAAATATACTTTGAATAACTGTGGCATATTGTTTCTAATGAATTAACCAGGCAATTTTCAGTCTTCAAAAATGTAACACTAGAAAAGTGATAGCCTACTGCCTGATAATCCTTTTCATTGTCTTTACTCAACTATAAGCCTCATAACATGCCAATCCCTAACTCATTTCATAAGTCAGTGGGGATAGGTTACTCATAAAATTTTGACACCAAAATATAAATTATTAAGAATTATGGAAATGAAGCTATAAAATTTCAAGTTATTTCACTGCAAAGGTTCATCTTATTAGTAAAAAAATTAAAGTTATCACATGCTCTTTCTGGTATGTTTCAGAACATTAGACAAAAACAGGAATTAAGGCAACCTATAACCATGGAAGGTCTTGGCATGTTCTCTGAGAAAACCAAAGGTGTCAAAATCTAGAAGTATAACCTAACCTGGCTCATACTTTTAGATTTTAACACTAGTTCTAGTTTAACCATGATGTAATACATGAGGTACATCACAAGATAATGTCCAAACAACCTAAGACAATGAACAGGTGGTGCAAATCATTGACATTTTCCATATTCGGGAGACTTTACATATTTAGTAACTCAAATGCTCTATAAAAACGATAATTGTAAGTTATTTTGAAAATTTGTAGAATATTCATATTAAATGATTTACCTCCCCAAGTCTTTTGTGTTTCCTTTCATACTGCATCTGGCAAAACGTAGGGATTCAATACATGCTGAATGGATGGAATTGAAATCTAATGATGAAGCACAATATATTCAAATATAGCAGGAGGCAGAATAGCACTTTGGCAAAGAGTAGGCATGTTGTAGTTTGAGTATTGGCTTTTTCCCTAATTAGTTGACTGACCCTCAGTTAATTGCTTAACCTCTTTAGGTACCAGTGTATTCATCTGTTAAATAAAGATAATTAAACTTTCTTCATTACATAAAAGATTTAGTGCATTAATTTATATATATATATGTATATATATATATATATATATATATATATAAAATAGTAAGAGCTCAATAAATGTTAAATAGAACCATCATTATTTGAGGGGGGGTTCAAATAATAAAATAATATAAATACATAGTAAATGGGGAAGAAAACAGGTTGAAAATATTTTGTTATACTAAATAAAATATATCATTCTTTATTTTATTTCATAATTAATATTTCAAAGTTTTACTTTTATTTCTTGGCATAGGTATACTACAATTTCAACCAACCAATGCTTATTATTTCCTATGTATATCAAAGAAGCAGTCAATATTTTAAAGAGCTGTATATAACCAATTATCAATCAAATCAATAAGAGTAAGAACATTTGAAGGAATTCTATAATGTACACTTTTAGAAGAAAAAAATTAAATAATCACTATCTAATATAGTTCAATTTTATTGTAATTTGAATATTTCTTATCCTACTATCTTCAGGTAAATGTACTGAAGGAATATGAAGTCTAAGAAACACTGTGTTTGAAAGGGTACGACAGAGCTGTGACCAGATGTCCCAGGGACTATGTCTACGGTTTCCACAACAGCCTACAGCACTAACTGAGTTTCACTGATCAGAAATCTCAGTGGTGGGCAAGGAAATATGGAGGATATTATGAGCAGATGTGCCCTTTTACTAACACCGTCTCTTTGAGATGTTGTACTAGAAGTTTAGTTGATATGGGCATTGGTAGACAGAGTTATAGGAAGTGTCTTATGCCTTCCAGTGAACTGGCTTTTCAACCATGTCCTTGGACAGAGGTTTTGAATTATAACCTCTGCAATGCCGAGGAGACTGGATTTGTTTGAGAGAGAGTAGAAATAATTTCATTCTCCACTGGGATCATCAGAGAGATGAATGAGTTCTCCATCCTGAAGCACATGAAGTATAAGAGACTGCCATAAGCAGTTTCAAGAAATCACTGAAAAAAAAACTAGGGGTACAGGGGACCCTGACTGAGCAAGGGCAAATAGTGGCATCTGGCAGCAATACAAGGAGCCCCTAAGACTGAAAAAGATTCTAGAGGACTTGGGAGAATCATGTGGTTCCAACATTAAGGAGATATGCTAGGATTTTTTTTACCTTTGGAATCTCAGAACTGGGCTATAAATAGTAAATGATTAAAAGAGTGACTTCTTTCAGCTTCCACAGATAGTTACAACTTACATGTAAAAGAACTAGATCATAATACAATAATGTTGAGTTTAATTTTTCCAAAATTAAATATTATACCTAACATGTTCCAATCAGTTCAGACACTGACACAAAACAAAGCCAACCATATCACTCATGGGGCTTTTTTTAGAGTCTATAATATTGCCTCATAGACTCAAAGGCCTTGCTTGGTCTGTTTTATGAGTGTAAGCTAATCTTTTCTCTCCAGTGCTCTCTAATTGTTCCCACTACACACAATGCAGCAAGACGCTGAATCCTAATAATGTCTCAAGGTATCTTCATAATTAAGACTAAGACATTTGGTTAGCAGTACTTCTATGGTGAAAAGGAGCTGAGAAAATTAAAGACTGAAAATAATAGCTGAATATAAGAAAAAAGTCATTTCTAATGATCTTTTGAATTGTGGACTTTAGGACTAAAACTTATTGACTCTGTCTAAATTTTCAAACACTGGATCCTTAAGTCGCAAAGCAATAAGAAGTCTAACAGCTTTAAAGATCTCAAAAAGGCATTTTGCCCATAATATGTGCAGCACGGTAAAGTAACAAAAATATAGATCTGCCCATCTAAATGAATGAAACATATACAGTGAAGTTGTAGTATCTGATGCCAGGTATTGATTGGTGAGAACATAATGAATTGTATGATCTATAAGACCATAATCCTGCTATTAATCTGCCTTTCAAGTCATAATCATATACACTTCAAAAAGCTAAGCCAAATAGCAAGAGCTCTTCAATTGAATTCAAATTACTGAACATATATACAAATTAATGTTTGCAATTTTCCCAAGAAAACTGAATGTATTAAATACCTGCCATCAGATTGACTATAAGCAGACAAATACTGTCTTCTCTATATTGATCAACTTTGTACAAATAAAGACATTAGCATGGTTGGGTTTTAGAAGATATATCTACATTTGTTACCTCTCACACAAACACAGATGTTAAAAATGAACTTTAACACTGATAATGTTTCCACTATACTGCCCCAAAGGATAACTTTTATTTACTACCTTGGAAGATTCCCAATACTAATGTTATTAATTTGTATAAGTACTATTACTACAAAGGTGGAAGCATACTTTATCATTTATAGTAGTCAGTGAATTGAAAAATTTAGTGTTGTTTTTATGGATTTCATAGGTCATCCGGTGCAACTCCGTGCCTTTAGCAGGATTTTCCCCAATCCACAGTAGATTATTAAAGGAAACATTAGAGGAATATCAATACTGTTTAAAAGGTTTGTGAAGGTGTAGCCATGTGCCTTTAATATATTAAATGTTAATGATACTGCAATATAAGCTTTCTTTCTTTCTTTTTTATACCCTTGTTTGCTCCTGCTCCTCTGTATCATTTTTGGGTTAGGAAGTAAAATAATCAAACCAAACATCAAAATTCTATGGAAAAAATAACCCCTTTATTGTGGTCACATTTTACCAATGAAAGTTTGAATTTTCATTTTAAAAATTTTCCATAATTTGTTTCATGACTTGCTCTCAGAGCAGATAATATAATGTTGAATTATTTTATTGTATATAACCTATAATGCTTCATTTTTTCTCTTTCTGGAATACAGACTTACTTATAGATAATTTAGTAATATTCACTTTTTTGTCACTATCATGGAATTTCCACAGTCATCTACAACAACCAATCATTGGGGACAATAATACTCACCGTGAAATTCTCCACTAGATATCTTTTTTGGCAGTTTAGGACATTTCTCTGCTGTTCTGTGAAGGTCTAAGTAACTGATCATCACTAGAAAACTCCACACATTTGAAAATCTACAATATTTTAATTGGCTGATTGTTAACTTTACCCCATTTTAGTTCCTTTACACAACTCCTAGCTTAGTTCTCTTTTGAGCTTGCATAATATGGAGATTAATATTAGAAAAAAAGTTTTTCAACCAGTCAAACACATACTAACTACAATGAGTACGTTTCCAGATTTCTGACAATGAGTTTCCCATTCTGTATTATGGATTAACTTGAAAACAATATTTCTATTTGTATTCTCCAAAATATATTATAAAATCAATTATGGTGTAAAATATTTTATTTGATAGCATACAAACTCATGGGAGTATTATTTTCCCTAGAAAGTTTAGGGATAGAAGATTCAAGTCCCATTATAAGATATAATATAGGAGGAAGCAGAATAATGATCATTAAGTTAGAAAAATAAAATGACATGGTGAATAATAAGCAAAAGTAAATATGATCTAAAATAATATTATATTTTTTATTTTATATGTATTGTTAAATCATAGATCTTTTAAACTGAAACACCTAAAAGAAGTTAGAAGAAAACACTTCATTCTTCATTTGTTGACAGCTAAAATTATGTAAGCTTTGATGTGTCATTTCCTGACAGAGAAAGCAACATAAACTTCACAAGAGTAGAAATTTTGTCTAATATCTTCTTTGATATGTTCCCTAAAACCTAGAACACTGTTTCACATTTTGTACTCACTCAACAAATGAGTGTTGAGTAAAAGGAAAGCGTTTTTCTAATGAAACATTTTCTGTCTCTCTCACTCTTTTCCTTTGCTGTTTCTGTTCCTATATATTGGATTTATTTTATTCTTACTTTTCCATCTCTGAGCTTTCTCCATCTCCCTCTTCCACCAGATGATTCTTCACCCTTTAAGTTTCAGTTTCATATCATTACATGAAGGAAACCATCCTTGAGGCAACATATGAGAGCAGTTTCCGCCTATTTTTTGCTCTCATATATTTCTGGTTTCCTTTTCAGTAGAAATTCATCAGATTAGCAATTACTGCTTTAAAGCTGTGCTTTTCAACCAGATTACCATTCCTCTGAAAGAATGTATTACATCTGACCTATTATGGCTTATTATGACTATTTTTGGTTCTAACTCCAGGGCCGAAGGCCTGGAACATCGTGGGAGATCAACACACATGGGATGCCCGAACAGGGGAAGGACTAAAGGAGTCATCGCACTGATGAATGTACTAATTCTTGTGGCTTCTTTTTTGCCAGGCAGCAGTCTCGAGAATTACTTTGACCTTTATTTCAAGGTGGCTCAGAACTACTGGTACAGTGCAGGTACACTCCACCATAAAAAATGCAAAAAATGTAAGAAAGTAAACTAAAATATATGTGATTCTTTGGAATAAAATAGTTTTGGCTTTTTAAGAAAAACACTTACCTGAATTTTTTTGGACAGTATTCTCCTGTATAGTATGTCAGATATAAATCGATCATGTGTTTTTTATGCCTACTATGTGCAGAGCTATTTGTTTTGTGTTATTGATTTTAAATAATTTGATTGGCATACACCTTTATGGGGAAATAGCGTCTGCCCAGCATATTTGACTATATATTTATATATAAATATCCATTTACATATCTATTTATTCATTTATATATAAATGGATATTTATGGGTTTTAGTCTAAGTGTTAAAAAAGTAACTAAGCACATATGCCATTCTGTTCCATATGTGCTTTTTTCCATTTTAATAAAATATTTATGAAAAATAAAGACCCTAACTTACCTAAGAAAAAGAAGATAAAAAAGATGAACAGTGAAAGGACAGCAAACTCACAGTTATTAACAACCACACCTAAAACAAAAGCAAACTAAGAGGATAGCTAGATCAGGAGCAGAACCATAGAAATGAAGATCT